>NC_141074.1:52747800-53347800 GCF_041138505.1 Cibotium barometz
TTGCGAAACTGAAAGTACACTTAGCTTTTCTTTGCCAGGTTTGTCAAGAAGCCAAAAGAAATCTCTCGTTAGCATACTCATAAGATATCTTGAGAGAGAGCTCCATATAGCTTGCTTGTAAGCTTGATTTGTAATCCACAATCATCCATATGGAAAAAGTGATGAACACGGGCACATAAATCCAACTCCATACTTTGAGGATAAAATCTGTGAATCCATAAATCCTTATACCAAGCTGTCTAGTGCTCATGCTCTTGATGCATGACTGCTTCCATAAGCTCAATAGCAAAACTGTCTGTCAGTGTAATCCCCACTTCTGATCTTTTCTCTTCTCATTGTTGGAAGAAAGCTTTTGCTTCCGAGAAAGCGTATGCTTTGATACCACGGTAATCAAAATCGGGGACCCGGAGCGATAGACAGACACTTCAAATACCAAACAGAGATTTGAAACACAGCGGAAGACCCATAAACAATATATAAAAAAACACCGCACTGAGCCGGAACGGCCGGCCCCCCGTAGAAGCTTCTTTATTCAGATACAGGAAACCAAGGTGCGGGTGCATACAGCACCAGATTTTCCACAAAGCGTCAGCATGACTCTTGCCCAGATCTCTGTCTAGAGCCATGATACAAATAGCACCAAAATCTGTCCAAAACAGTCCCAAGATCATCCTTGAATCAGCCCCAAACACCGCCTGTTACATGGCCAGTAATATCAGAGAGAAGAATCCCGGCTGAAACCCACACATGTGGAGGCTGTATGGCTGCTGTACGGGTGTCTAAAACGATCAACTGAGAGAGGACAAGGAAAACGATCAGTCATAGGGTACTGTACGACCAGTGCACAGCAAAGAAACACTAGAAGACAGCTGCTGTGTACGGCCGGGACACAGAAGAGAGATGAAAACGTCTGTCTGCTGTGCAGCCAATCATGCCTCCTCAAAAGAGAAGGAAAACGATCAGCCATAGTGTACTGTACGACCAGTGCACAGCAAAGAAACACTAGAAGACAGCTGCTGGGGACACAGAAGAGAGATGAAAACGTCTGTCTGCTGTGCAGCCAATCATGGAAGGAGAGAAACAGTGAACAAGTCGGCTGCTGCTGTACGGCAAGTGCAAGAAGTACCACCAGAAGGTCCACTGTACGTCCAATGCTGAGAGATGACAGAGGGAGAAAGCTGCAGTCGGCCAGCAGATGCATGCGCCTCCTCAAAAGAGAAGCCTCTCCCTACTTTTAATAAAGCCGACCAGCCCTACTTTTGGCTTGTGCTTTTCCTTTTTGCTAAAAGTTAAAAGTGGCTGAACTTGCCCAAAATATCGTTTATGCTTTTTCCCAGCTTGTTGCCCAAGTTTATGCTAGGCGCCTCCTCTTGTACATCTATCCATGCCCAAAATAATAATATGTCCAACCCTTCATTAAAGATATGTGAACACATTGACTTATGAGCATTATAAGGTTCTGCTCAGTGTGTGAAATAGTGATCAAGACTGGTGAAGGGACCAAATGGTGACATCAGGCCTTCGTGATTAGAGTGTGTCGTATCGGTGGAGAATCTCGTGGATCTGTTTGTCAGGTGGAGGGTCGCGGTGCTTTGGATCAAGGGTGTCTTGCTTGCAAAATAGATCGGGCTCGCTCACTAAGAACTCCACTGGGGCATGATGCCCAAGCGTAGGTACGGGCGGTGGGCTGTGATGTCGGTGTAGAGGCACTCGTATGAGTGGTGGGCTCTCATGTGGATGCCTGTACCGCGAAGAAATCTGTGATGGCTCTTTGAGAGGTGTCCCGTCAAGGCCGGGCTTGTCTCTCAGCGTGCTGTCTCAGTACATCCCTGTGTCGTCTGAGCTCCACAAGTACATGCCTAGGCATCTCTGATCCGCTTATTGTATTTGAGTGGGCCGAACCCCTCGTGGAAAAGGCAGTGGAATCTCCCCTATATTATCTCATAGCAGCTAAACATATAGCCTCATCCTCTACCTCTCCCATGGTACATACTTTGCATAACCTCTCTTGTGAGATATCCTCGGCTTGGCCAGTCTCTACCGTAAGGCCCAGAGCTGGCCAATTGCGATACACATAGCATGTGACATTTATTTGTATGTATCTCGGGATCTCAAAGAACCCCTTCTCAGGGAGGTCTTTGTAGAACTTACACTTCTTACCAATCTCTCATGGGGACACCCATGTCTCTGCTGTATGTGTAGTCCGTGTAGATCTAACTGGATGATCGAGTTGATCTCTTGCCGTGAGAGGTTGAGGTAGGGGGAATCCAAGCTGTCCTGAAGTGGGGGGAGATGGTCCATCTGTATGCCATGTGCATGAAACCACTGAACTACGTGGTGGCCGTGTCAACGAGGAGGGGGGCCGATCCAGCCCATCTGGCGGGCGCCCTCTCCCTCTTCTTATGTAACTGCATAGAGGACTCTAGAGCTAGATGCAGAAGGCGGTCTCTGTCAAGAGTGTGTACATGCTGAATGTAAGTGACGGTCTAAAAGTGGGCATCATTAACGAGTGGGGCTACCCCAAACTTTGCATGTATAATGTCATGTGGTACTGATGGGGCTTACTGCTAGTCACGTGTAACATTATCATCACCTGTAGCCTCTCTATGTTCCTCCACTTATCCTTCCCTAGGTATGTCGCCCAGAAGGCTGTACCAGGAGAGGGGGGCTAGAGAGGCACGCCCCTTCGCTAGTTGGTTAGTGGAAGCTGTGATCATGCAAAACTTGGGCCCATAAAAATGACTCCAAGGAATATGTTCTTCTACACAATCTCCACGAGGGGCTCTCTATATAAGAAAAATAATTTTGATGTGACCACTTAAGATGTGATGAAGACCGTAACCTTAGTTTTGCCCAAATTGACTGTAAGGTCTTTCTCCCTGAAAAATCTGTCCAATGCGTCCAAGTGTTTCTGCAAAACCTCGGCTGAATCTGAGATCAAGACAATGTCGTCAGCATATAGCAATATGGGCACTAGTGTCTAGGCCAAATTGTGAGCCTCTGTATCCAAAACTGTCCACAAAGACTGAAATCTGAACTATATATAGACGTCTCCACTCTTAAGGCAGTGAGAGGATAGCCTGAGCTCAGCAATTGCTATCCGCATGGCATGTGACATGTGTGTCTGTATGTATTCTGGGCTCTCAATGAATCCGTCCTCTGAAACTCTCAGAAGTGGTCTCCATAGAACTGGAGCTTCCTGCAAGGCTGTGGCGGGGACACCAATTCCCGATGTATGTGAAGCCCTAGCAAGTCCAACTGAATTATATGGTTGATCGCTTGCCGTGAGAGATCTAGGTATGGGCATTGGGGAGTCCTGGCTATACTGGAAAGGAGGGAGGCGGTCCATCTGGAGGCCATGTGTGTCAAACCATTGAACCACCTGGGAGTACCATCTTGGTGCTGGTAATGACGGTGATACTGATGAGGATGATGATGATGATGAGAGAGAGAGAGAGAGAGAGAGAGAGAGAGAGAGAGAGAGAGGCTTACAGTTTGTGTGCATTGACCCTTTGTAGGCAAGAGAACATCAGACTCCTCCCTTTTTCCCGAACCGGGCAGCACATGGAAGGTATGTATAGGTTTTCTTAACTTTTCTTGTTCTGTTATGCTTTCTACTTTTGCCCCAAGGAAGAAACATTTTATGGTTTTTGGAGATTGGCATTTAGTGTTACCGTTTGGAGTTAATGTGGTATAACATGCAGGACCTTATGATTGAGGGTGTCTGTTACAGGCCTTCAAAGAGATCCAGAAGCTTATCAGTAAAACACAAGGGAGAACTGTGGGAGAAGTCATGACCCCCTCACCGTTGGTTGTTCGGGAGATGACAAATCTAGAAGATGCAGCAAGGTTTGCATTGCTTCATCCTTGCCCTCACTCGCCCTCATAGATGCATTATGGTGCCTGTGATCACTTCATAAAAGCTTGTTTTGAGTTCTTGATATTTGCAGGTTACTTTTGGAGACCAAATATCGAAGGCTGCCGGTGGTTGATGATGCTGGAAGACTGGTAAGCAATCTCTCTTTGTTACATTCTTTCGAAATCAAAGCTCTTTTTGTTTTACTTACAGCTGTTTACATACAAAGTGCCTGCACACATCGCACTCTCCTTTGAATGTGAATCCGGGCCTTGGTTATGATGGGCGAGAGTCTACACTAGAAGTCGTTCGCCTGTCCAAGTGTGCTGACAGGGGCATTACCTCATGTGCGTGAGCAGGAAAACGATGGGCATGAAATGGGTAGGCATGCTTCGTCCTGTCAGGAGAGAGCAGTTGTGCAGGAGTGTTGGGGGGCATGAAATGGGTAGGCATGCATCCTCCAGTCAGGGGAGAGCAGCTGTGCAGGAGCGTTGGGGGCCCCCTACAGAAGGGCTGTGATTGTTTGCATACCCACCATGTAGATTTATGTGTGCAAGTTGCTGGCAATAACTGCTCATATGCAGGGATGACGGGCGAGAGTTCTTTCTGTAACCAGCCTTGGAACCTTTCTGCAATGCTAACAAACATTTATTTGTTTGCAGATTGGACTATTGACAAGGGGAAATGTGATTAGGGCAGCCCTTAGTATGAAGCAGGACTCAGAAATGAAATCAGAGGGTTCATAACATTGTACCCGCTATCACAAGGCATTGCTGCATAGAAGGAACATTCAAGTACCGAACTTTAGTTTGCAGCTAGACATGTGTTCCGCGTTGTGGTCCTAGCAGCAAGGTCTTTTCATATTTTTGCTGCCAATTGTTATTGATTTTTAAAAGCCCTCCACAGAATGTAAGGTGGATAAGGCCACTACTACTACAGTGTATGTATTGCAATTGTTGAATAATTATATATTCCCACACAAGCAGCCTGCTTGGGTTTCTCATTATGAATGTTTTCTTGCAAGATGCACATGATTGTTGCAGAGGATTGTCCTCGTGCACATGCAAATTTCCTGCCGATCTCGGTAGTCTCTTCATAGAATTTCTATTTGTCTTCGTAAGCAAGCTGTAAATTCTCAAATCAAAATCATAGCAGAGAAAAACAGGTTAAATTACACGTGGATGTTGTGAATAGCAGTTAAAAACAGGATAAATCCCATGATGGATGATGCGACTCAGGACCACTAATAATAGCAGAGAAAAACAGATTAAATCACATGATGGATGATGTGACCGGTCGGTAGAAGATGCCCAAAACTTGATGACTGTCTTGGATTAATTTTCTATATGTAATGTGCTGGCAGCTGGTGTATAACGTGCAAGAGACCAGAATCATGGCGGCAAAATCCTGAGGGACACCTTCGCATTGTGCTCCACAATGGAATTGACGGACACTAGGCATCAAAATAAAACATTTTTTGGTACGATTGCGGTTTCTTGGATAGAGAGAAGTAAATGAGCATCCTATATTTCGAGATTGTATTATGTAGCGACGACTTGGCCCCTCAAGAAATATTGTTTTGGTATGACAAATTAGGAGTCGAGAGAGGTGTCCATTGAGGGTAGAGACTACCGTTTGCCTATGGTGGTTTGAAGAAGGAATGCACAAAAGATTTGCTCGAGCAAGATAGTGAGCCGATAGTAGGCTAGGGGTGGTTGCTACTTTTGATGTAGAGTTGTTATCGTGATGATGAGGATGAGCAGTGGACCACAAACGATGATTTTCTTGATGGGGTGCTTCAAAGTTGATACTCCCTCCCGTGCCTCCATAGATCTAGGCACATTCAAAGGTCAACTTAGATTTCCAAAACATTGTCTCTAGGGTATAAGGCTCTAGATTTTGGAAAACATGGAAGTCACAGTTAGCACCCTTTGCTAAAACAAAAAAAAAAGGCATGGCTTGATATTATAGGGTACCTTGAGTACATCGAGTCAAACCGTTATAGTTAGTACTAGAGGTAATTCATCGAGTACCTATTTTAAACATATGCATTTGTACTCTTTTACATATGCTTTTCCTCTTTCCAATATTTAGTCAAGGTAACGCTTTATGTTTGAGTAAATGAGCACCTAAGTAATCATACTAGTCCATAGAAATTGTAGCAAGCGAGTTGTGGTGCTATAGAGGACATACTCTAGAACCTACATGGGGATCTTGGACCCATTGATTCCCTTTTACTTGGCAACGTCGAATTCCAACAGGGATTTCTAAATTTCAGTTGGGAAAATTACACTATAGAGACTGGTACAAACTGGGTTATGTGAGCACTGGCTATACCCTGGGTAAAACATGAGCATCCACATTTGGCAATCCTATTGGGGGAACCAATCGGTGAACTCCTCAAGAAGCATACTTGCTATCTAAGGTCCGCTCTTTACCCTTAAGCCATGTAATGGGTGACTTCTTGCACGGTTTGGAGAGCACAACTATGATCCAATCGTAAAGGAAGTAAAAGTATTTTTTGACTATCAAAATATTTTAAAAACTTTACTCCCAAACTTGAAGGCACTACTAGAGACATACATCCATCCTCAAGTTTGTAATCCTGAACCTTCCTCAGTTCTTCTTCAGTCTTGCTTGGTTGTTGGACTAGTGCAATAATAGACAAGAAGAATGCATCCTGAGAGTTCTGTCTCTTGACTTCATCAAACATAGGATTTGTAACCGTAGATACTACAAAAAAGGGAGGCATTTCTGCTCAAAGCATCTAAACAATTTCTTTGCTAGGCATGTATTTAATCTCAAACTATTGTAGAGTTTCATCCATTTGCACTGACACATTTAAATCAAGGTGAGTAAAGATTCACTTGAGACTTTTACGATGATCAGTTACAAGTGTGAATCTTTGGCCTAATAAATAGTGTCTCCACATTTTAAGTGCATGTGATCAATTACAAGTGTGAAGCAGTTCCAGGTCATGTGTGGCCAAATTCAATTCCAAAGGTTTGCCAAATTCTAGCTATGGGGTTAGAAACCAAGGCACTTTAACATTTTGCACTCCATTGAGATGGTGTATCTTTCTTTAGCAATGTTCTCAATGGAGAAACTATTTTTGCATATTCTTTGATAAAAACGCTTTACCATCCCATCAATCCAAAAAATGCTCTGACTTCCTTCATATTCTTTGGCTCTGGCCATTCCACAACTTTCTTGACTTTACCTGTGTGAGTTGAAATCCTATCCTTAGTCATAATGAAACCCAAGTACTCAATTTTATCGGTAAAGAAAGTACATTTACTCCTTGTAGCAAAGAGTCTATGTTTCCTTAGGATCTCAAGTACTTCTTGGGAGAAGGCTTTTCATAATCAGCTGCATTTTTTTGAATAGACACTAGTATATCATCAAAGAAGACTAAGACATAGTTATCCAACAAATGTTTTTTTAAATATTGTAGACTCTTTTGGATGTTGGTTGAGCTCCAAGAATGAGTTCTATCTCATGGTCAACCTCTATGACTAGTAGAATCTTAGTGAGTTCCTGAAGGAATACATCAACATACTCACTTAGCCATTCAGGTTTGCTTGCCTTAGGCTCCTAATCTATAGAGTTGAGTTTCACCATGTAGATTACTTGATTCTTTCTAAGTCCCTTCACCATCTTTGATACTTTGACCAATTTTGCAGTTTCGGATGAGATCTCCAATCCATGTACCTTATTCCCATGTAGGTCCAGAAAAGAAATTGAGCCCTTGTTTCCATGTAGGTCCAGAAAAGAAATTCTACCCTGTGACAATCGTCGGTATCAACTTTGTTGGCCATGCCAAGGGTACCATCATAGATTCCCAAAGGAATGCATGCTATGTTTCATTCGCATCTAGTGAGAATTGAATGTTATATGTTTCTCGGCAGGTGAAAAGCATCTTTCTACTAGCCAACTCCACAATAGGTTTTCCCTTTTCTTATTTAATACCAACTTACACATGCACCTGGCAAAAATGAATGAATGTGTGCTTTTGGAAACAATAAGCAACGAAAACTACTTACCTTGAAAAGTTATTGGGATACTTCACTGAAGATTGTCAATTTTACCTCAGTTGTTCCACAGCTATGCTGCATGGATCCGATCCTTCTCAATATCCTCCATTTCATCACAGCTATCACTGTTGCTACTAGCAGTGATAGCTTTAGAAGCATCTACCTAAGTTGGTTGTCTCCTTTTCCTCCACAAGGGTTTTTCTTTTTCTTTTTCTTTTTCTTTTTTATTTAAAAAGGAGGAGCTCACAATTGTAACTATCAAGGTAAGGGAGTAATTGTTCGTGAAGCAGTTTCTAAGGGTAAGAGACCTGGATGCAAAATCTTATAGGAAGAACTAATGAATCTTACCTAGGAAGGTAAAAAAGGAACATATAGTTTCCCAAGTCTTCAAAGAATATTTGTTGCATGTTGGAAGGTAGTTTTAGGGGGATCTCTATGTACAATAGGGTTATGGCCCAAAGGCCCATTACTAGTAAGAAGCTGCAGATAGCATGACTTGCTTCCTCAACTTGCAAGCCCATAATGCTTCCACCAACCTAGCATCCCAATCCTGCCTATGGGGGCTGCCATCGTTTTGGTAAGGAAAGAGAATAAGATCCTATTTTGGTGACCTTGACTTGTTCGTTTGCTCGAGGGTAATAAGGAGTGGAGTTTCTATGATAGGTTTTATACATTTCAAAAAGTTCTTCAATGACTTGGTTAATGAAGTGAGATCATCGGTCACTATAAGAAGCTTTGGAATTCATCCACTCCTTGATGTCTTGGTCGGATGCTACTTCAAAGGTTTCATTGTTTCCTATGGGGACAAGGTACTCCCCTAAAAAGGTGGAGTTAAATTTCAATCTTTGAATCTAATAAGAGACTATCTCTCACTTGTGAATGGACTTTGGGTAGCATCGACTTCAGTCTTTGATCTTAATTAGAGGTGTCACTAGGGGGGTAACATCTTGGTTAGCATCTGTTGAATCTCCAAGGCTGTGGAACCTTTTCCTCCATATCCTTTATAGAGTTTTTAGACCACTCTTTCTACTAATTTCCCAATGGTAAGAGTTCCTTTATACTAGTCTTTCCTTTATCTTACTTCGAATAGCCAAAAGGAGAGGATAGGAAGTACTATATGCTATTGGATGAACCACCAAATATGTGAGCCAATAATCCTTTCCTACCATGGTGGTTTTTGCATTGAGTAGGATACTAGGGGTTTTAATTTGCTTTGGTTGATCATTCAAATAAGCCAATTGGTTGACTGCAGGCCTTCCAAACCCAAATATCCCATTGTCTCATATGTCATTATGTTCATTGCTGACCATCCATCTACTAGGGCATTGTCTCGTTCATCATTGTGTTGAACATCCATATACTAGGGCATGTGGAATGTTGCATCCTTGGGTCAATGAAGACATCAACTTCATGAAATTCCTTGTCCACCTTAGAGGGGTTCTTTGGAGTTGTTGGTCTCAAGCCTCTTCATTTGAACTTCCTTGTCCACCTTAGAGGGGTTCTTTGGAGTTGTTGGTCTCAAGCCTCTCCTTGTCCAACTTTGAGCGGTTCTCTGGAGTTTTTGGTCTCAAGCCTCTTCATTTGAAGAGATTAGCTTTGAACCTTTTTCTGCAAGGTGGAGATAATACTAGGAGTTGCCTATATAGGTGATGTTCGGTTGGAAAGTATCCATGTCTTTGACAAGATCATAATCTTTGACCGACTCTATAGGTTTCTCCAACCTTATTGGAAAGGGAGCCACTCCTACTTTGATGTCTTTAGGATTTTTCAAGGGTGGAACAAAGGCATGATTTTGTTTGGAAGGAAGAGATGATTGAAGAGGTTCTTCTTGTGTAGGATCTTGGACATTAGCTTGGTTGTGAGCCTTCTTTGGCTTGGGGTTTGAGGGTACCTTTTCTTGAGCCGCTACTTCTCCCATCATTAATGGTGCTTTGGAGGTCCTAACTTCCTTCTCTTTTCCCTTGGGGATGTTTGGGGAGAACTTCACTTTCTTTGGGGAAGATTCCACCTTAGGATTAGAAGTGTTTGTTGCTAGTCCGGGTAGCTACCTACTACTACCACCAACTCCACCAAGTTGGTCCTTGTCTTTGGTGAAGTCTTTTGTTCCTTTGGTTCCTTGATGGAAGTTGATGAAGGGTTGGGGTGATCTTTGGCAGTATGACCTTCCCCTTTGCATCTTTCACATAAGGGCTTATACCCTTGTTGCTTTATGGGATTTGGACATTTTGGAGAAATATGGCACTTCTCTCAAACCTGAAGCATTCCACTTAAAAATTAAGAGAAATATGGACATTTTGGAGAAATATGGCACTTCTCCCAACACCTAAATCATTCCACTTAACATTTTAGAGAAATATGGTCCTTTCCCCCACACCTAAAGCATTCCACTTGACTCCTTTGATTTGCATTTTGGACTCTTCCTCTATAACTTTGGGATGGGAACCTTTAGGTCCAAAATTGGGGCTAAAGTATTGAGGTTTGGAATCAATATCATGTGTTGTCATTTTTTATTCAAGCAAATTGAATCTTTGATCTTTCTCATTTTTCTTCTTTCATGCATATACTTCAAAGAATAAATTTCTTTAGTGTGGTTCTTTCTTAAGTAGCAAACTAAGAACAAAAGGCTCCTTGAGTAGTTGGTTTCCTAGTATATTATGTGGCTAAGTGTCCTACTTGGTGACATTTGTCGCACCATGTGTTGGCCCTTAGGGTGTCTCCAATTGATCTTGTCGGGTTCAAGGAAGCGGCATTATTGACACTTACTTAATTCATTTGCTCCATCATTACACTGATTAGCTCCTTCTTCATGTTGGATAAGGAAGTTGCTGCTAGGTAATAAGCCTTAATGTTTCCCTGTGGGATATTGGGGATTGAAATGTGGGGGTTCTCTATTATCATTGCATATTCAGGCTAAGATGAAGGAGGGTTCCTTGGCATTTTATTTTTTTGGGTTGCAAGAATTTGTTGTGATTCCAAGAAGGCTGATTCCATTGTGACTATGAAGTTACTACATGAGGCTAAGGTTGGTGGGACCAAGATGGCTTTCAACTATGAAATGATGTTAGATCTAGGATTGTGGTCCCCATAAGTTATTGTTGCATTGGTAGAGGTGGGTAACATCCCTCTTCCTCTTGATTGGGAGATTCTTATCTCAACTTCATCATATAGCCAAGTGGCTACCCATATTGCCTCTTGTCTAGGGTGCGAGGCCTTTCTAATTCTACAAACTTCCTGATCACAAGTACAATCCTCTTAAGAACACTCCCTTTTGGATTCCCTCATCAAGGTTATGGCTTTACCATCTCTTTAAGATTGATTCCATTCTTGAGATATAAGATTCTACCCTTTCTCCTTCTAGCTATACCAGGTTCATGAACTTATCCACATGAACCCTTCTCTTCGGAAGTGTGTCAAAAACTCCTGCTTTAAATCATCCCAATTATGAAATCTTCTATCATTCTATCTCTCATACCATTGAAATGCCGTGTCTTTTAGGGTGGTGGGGAATATGGCTTACTAGTGCTTAGGGGTCCTATCATTCTTGGATATTCCTGCTACAAAGACTTTGAATATTGGTAGCGAGACAACATTCATAGGACAATCATTTCCATGGATGGGAATAGCTCCTATGGGTGTTCTTGGTGGGATGTTAGGAAATAACTAGGGTATTCAACTCCCTCTTCTCTTTCTTGGGCTAAGCTCAATATTTCTCTTCTTTTCACTCTCTGTAATCTTTCCCTTTCTTGGTCAATAATTTGTTGATTCATCACTTTTCCCTTGCATCATCTTCCTTCTTTTTCGTACTTACATTTTTTCACAAGTGTGAGATTCTTTCATTCTAAAGGGTTTCAAGATCTTCCAATTCATTATTTGTGTTTGGATAGAATCCCTTTTCCACATCACTCCACAATGGAAGATACTTTTTAAAATCCTCAAAGAAAACTAAGCAAGGAATGTCAGTTTATTGGTCTTGGTTCTCTCTAGTATCCTAAGCAAGTCTCAAAATGGATTGTTTTAAACTTTATTTTATCAATTATCTCCTAATAAGTAGCTATTGGTATTGCTAAAAAGTCATTGGGTTTATTATTGATCCGAACCTGATCCTCTCTCAAGCTAAAGAGAGGAGTAGATTACTAGCTACCAAGCTAACCTCAGGCGAACACAACACGAGTAGTAACCAAGTGCCGAGCATGGGTGCTAGCTAAGTCCAGAGCAAAAGCTAATCCTTAGGTGAACACAACAACGAGTAGTAACCAAGTGCCGAGCGCGGGTGCTAGCTAAGTTCAGAGCAAAAGCTTTACCAAAGAAAGATTGCCTACATTTTGGCGATCCTACTAGTGGGGGGAAGACAGCTTGTCAATACAATAACAAGAAGATGCAAGAAAGATAAGAAAACTCATTATAATGGAAGGGTAAGGTTTAAACTTATCCATTCACTATGTTAGAATTATGTTGGGAATCATCCAGTATTACAACAAATTCATGCCATAACTAGGAGAGCTTAAGGGTGTTTTAGTACAGATAATCAAGGAGAATAGGAGGCATTAGGTACCTTTAGAAATTGCATTATAGATTAAGGCTGAATCCATAGGAACGATAGGAGTATTAGGGGGAATATAGTCACATATGAGAAAGGTATTAACTCCTCTAAAGAAGAGGTGAGAATCAGTGTTTGTATAACAAGGTTTCAATAGAATTGAGAAAATCGAACAAGCCAAATAGAGAGAAGAACAAGCTCAAAGAAAAGCTCAACACAATGAGCCATGGAGGAAGAAAAAGACAATGATACTAGTGTAGAAATACTTGCAGACAAAAAAGAGATCAAGTAATCAATGGAGGAAGACAAGAAGATATCCAGTAGACAAAGCTCTCAAAGTCTTATCGAGGGAAGGGAATGGGCCAAACCTACAGCAACAAAGGTGAAAAAGGAATTGTTAATGTATAAAGGGATCAAGAAGAAGGACCGTGGAAATCCATATACTAACATGAACTCTAGGGACAAGGATATAAGGAATAGATCAAAATGAGTGGGAGGATTATTATCCTCCCACTCAGACATTACTAGAAAAGGTATTAATAGTATCCTCTTAAAAGGATTCCAACCTACAGAGGCAATCTTTCTTGAAAAGGTATAGAGAGACTCGTAGTGATGGGAGACTTGCTCTATAAGTTGGGGAAGATCAGACAAGGAGTTTTGTCAATGAGGGTATTCATGGAGAAGATCAAAGAGCTATCTAGACAATTAACCGATCCTCCTATCAAGCAAAACTTAAGATCATGGTTCTTGAATAGGTTAAAGAGCAAGAAACTAGAGGAGGTAGAATGTTTTCACCCGAGTAGGGGATTGGAAGAACTCTTGGAAAGGGCACTAAAAGTAGAAAGCAATGTAGGTCATAACCACAAGAGTTATGAAACATAAAAATCATAAAATAGCTTAGAAGAAGATAATAACTCTTGGAAATGAAACTAAAAGTAGAAAGTAGTGCAGGTCATAAGAATCAAGCACAAGAGTTATGAAACATAAGAATTACAAAGTAGCTCAGAAGAAGATAAGAAAAATAAGAAGAAATAGAAGGAAAAGAAGTATGATACAATCAAAATAAGAGAAGAAAACTAAGAAGAAATAGAAGGGAAAGAAGTATGATACCTCAAAAGCGAGGAATCAGAGAATCAAACATGCACTGAGATCAAGAAGAAGAAGAAGAAGAAAAGTCGAGAGGCCAAACTGGAAAAAAGGTTGGAAGAAATCACCAAAAAATTGAATGAGCTAACGCATAAAGAATGAGTTTGCCTCACCACAGAAGGGAGGTATGAAGCACTAAGTGCAAAAGGTTGGGACACTCAACATAAGATTGCATCAGGTGTAGCTATATTAATGATAAGCTAGGCCATCTAGCAAAGGTCTATCAGAGCTAAATCTAGGATGAAGATAGAAAGGCAACATATTTGTCACACAAGAAAAGCATCACAACAAATAGAGGGGCATGAAGAGGTGGCAAATGAGGCATCATAGCTCAAATGAATTATTAGGCCTATGGGGAAGGGAAGTACATTTTGCTAGGGATTACATTTTGCTAGGGAAGGGAAGGGAAGTACATTTTGCTAGGGATTATTTAGAAATAAGCATAAATAAGTGACAAAGGGCCAGGAGTACACTTGGTAATTCAAGGGATCTAAGAGCCAGAAGCCAAAATAGAGAGAGAAAACAAGGATCCCCAAAACATTAGGAAAAATATGGACTCTCCATTTTCCCTCTTAAGGAGTGAATAAAAAAGATTGGTCTGACCAATGAGAGAGCTGAGATTCTAGATCCATGTAACATGGATCTTCTTGTCATATCTTTGCCCAAATCTCTTAAGACAATAAAATAATAGAGCCCATATCTTAAAAAAAATAGAGAAATGTCACATTTCATGTCAGATTCCATATCTTTCATGTCAGATGCACCTTGTGGTCAGCACATGGAAGTTTGAAAACTAAATTTCATTTTTTTCCTTTTTTTATGTTTAACTTTTTACTTTCCCTTCTTTTGCATTTCACTACCTTTTCATTTCCCCCTTTTTTTAGTGGAATTTAATTTTGCCATATCTTGTGCAACTCTAGTTCTTTCTTCACGAAACTTTACAGGTATGTTGTTCTCCACCATAGCTCTCTCCTCATAAAATTTCATCTCATTTGGACAAAACCTCTATGAGTTATGTATGTTTTCTCACATGAACTTTCTCTTCTTTGCGCCACAAATAGCTATCTTGATCTGAAGTGGCATCAAATTCTTATGATTGAGTAATGATCATATGTTTAGGGTTTGTCTATGTTTTGTCTTGATGTAAGATAGATTTGTTTATGTTTTGTCTTGATGTGTTGTTGTTTATTTTCATAGGAGCAAGGTTGTGAGCAACAAGATTGTGAAAATCAAAGCAGTAAGAAGTTGTTTATTTCGTGTTATTTTAATCTTTATTTGTTGCTTATAATCTACTCTACACCACAAATAACTATCTTGAATTTAAGTGGCATAAAATACTTGTGAGTAATGATCATAGGTTTAGGTTTTTTTTAATGTTTTGTCTTGATGTGTTTATGTTCATTTTCATAGGTTGTAAGCAACAAGGTTGTGTGAATCAAAGCAATAGGTTGCTGTTTATTTCTTGTTGTTATAATGTTTATTTTTTGCTTACAATCTTAACATAGATATTTATTAATCATGCAGTCTAACTTTGTTAATTTGGTGCTTTATTTTTTATTGTAGATGTCTTCAAGGAGGAGGAATATCAGTAATATTCACACCGTGGAGGTGTTTAATAGGAGAGATGATGAAGGTAATTAGATCCCTGATCAATATACAGTAAGTTAAATTGGATTTTAATGAGACCAAGTACTCATTGGAGTTTTAAGGTCAAGCTCAAAGATGTAACAGACCCCAACAAACAATGGAAAGGTAGAATCATAGAGTTCAGGAGACGCACCAATGGTACAATAACAGAGGCTTTCATTCAGCATGTTTATATGCACAAAGAGATTCGAGTGCATCATGCCAAGTTCAGTGTGAGACATAAGCCTAATAGTAAGTTTATATCTCTGTGCTCTGTGTTCTTGTGCTTTGAGTCCAAGCATGTTTGTTGCTTGCAGCTTTATATCCATCAACTCTGCATGAATGGCAAAATGTAGAGTGCTTAAGTGGAAAACTAAATGTTTTACATGCAGAGATAGGTGCCTTGATCTATGACAACAAGAGTGCAAGCGAATTGGCATCTTAGAATGTTTACTTTTATGATTCCATATATGTTGTGGAGAGACAGAGTTTGGAGTACATTCCACTACCACCGTTATCTAGCCCAGGAATGGTATAATCCTAGCTTAGACATGTCAGAAGCATGTAGGGTAAAGATAAAAATTGATGTTCATACTCCACAGGCTCTAGAGATGTACATCTAAGTTGGTTTGTACCCATTTGGTTTGTTTGCACATTTGTTTGGATCCTATGAAGTAGTAAAGAAAACTAAGATCACGTATCAATGCAAGTGCCCATCTGAGGATTGGATGACTCAGTTACTAAGTTGGTTTGTACCCATTTGGTTTGTTTGCACATTTGTTTGGATCCTATGAAGTAGTAAAGAAAACTAAGATTACGTATTAATGCAAGTGCCCATCTGAGGATTGGATGACTCAGTTACTAGGTGAGTCATGGCATCTCAAGAGAACTCACTATGATGATATCATTGAGTGTAGAATCACTGTGTCTGATGTTACTTTTAGGTAAGAATACAGTGCTGTTGATTGTTTATAGTTTTTATTCATAAGTACTTCATTGCAAGACAACCGATCATTGATTGTTGTTGTTGTTGTTGTTGTTTTTATGTTTGTTGTTGATTGTTGATTGTTGTTTTTATGTTTTTATTTTTTTATGTTGATTGTTTGTTTTTTATGTGACACGTACTTTATTGCAAGATAAACTTTGTGCATTCGCTTCAAGTATAGGAGGTGGCGACTTCTACGAGGGGAGTGGCTCAGCTTGGACCAAGACATGCGAGATGGCATGCATTCAGTACTCATTGATGTGAATATTCTTTGGGAGGGTCATGACCCTTTTAGCGTTAATGTAGAAAGTCAGTGGCCCCCTTTAGTTTTTTGAGGTAGGAAATCCAACTCATGTCCAATGATCCCCCTTGTAATTTTTATTTCAAGTTGGATGGTAGGAAGGTTGGGAGTCGAAGTGAACATTGCAAAACATGTAAGCAGTGTGTTGCTCCACACATCCTTGAAATTCTAGAGTCCATGTAATTATTATTCTTCCAAGTGAATATTAAAAACTGTTTCTCTAAAAGTGTTGTAAATTTAATTTTATTTCATTTTCATAAATTGTAGTGGTTTTTTTTAAGTCTACTGTGTTTCAAACCCATTAATATGTAAGAAAATAAAGATAAATATAAGTAAGTATAATTGTAAATATAAGTATAAATATATATTTAAGTGTAAACAATAATATAATTAATTATCCTAGAAATATAGATATGATTTATGATTTCTTATATTTTCATGAAGTGTCAGTAATTTTAAGTCTATGGATATAAGTATAAAAATAAATATAACTTTAAGTATATATTTAAGTACAAATAATAATATGAGTAACTTTCTAAATAATATGATAATAATAATAAGAATAATAATAATATGTAACAAGAAATAGAAGTATGTCTTATTATTTATTATATTTTATTGAAGTGTCCTTTATCTACTAAAGTATAAACATAAGGTATTAAAATAAATATAAGTTTATAGATATTTTAAGTACAATAATAAACATAAGTACAAATTGCATCCATCCAGCCTCATGAAACCCAAAGTCATGACCCACCACTAGCTTCATTGAGTGCCATCACCATTGAAGGGGTGGAGTACCTCCTCATGCAGGATGCGTTGGAGCTCTTGGAGTTTTAATGAAATAAATATTACTCCATTAAAATTTTAATAAAATATATATTACTTTATTAAAGTTTTAATGAAATAATATATAAATTTATATTTATAAGTATAAGTAGGGGTTATTTTCATTCACTTCTATTGCATTATCTATCTCTTAATTTCTATCCACCTTGCTTGTTGCTCCATTTACGCCTTCACCATGGCTTCTCATCATGATGCGTTTGCACACACAGTGGATGCGTGAAACCCGTTACACGGTCAGATGTGGGACCAAATTTACCTTAGGTTTTGTTATAGTGTTGAGCTAGAGAATATATTTAGGACTCTAGAGCCCGATAGCTCAGTGCTTGCATTTTTTTGTGCGAGATGTGATGATATCACATTTTTAATCCCTGACTCCACTGCTCAGTGGGGATACCCCTAGAGTTCCTCTTCTCCATGAAGAGTGGTGAGGACAACCATAGAAAGGTTGTGCAAAGAGCACTTGCACATGTCCCCCCCCTTTCCGATCTACCTTTGTGCCCCTCACTTTTGAGGAGGCAAACCCGATCGATCTCATCGAGCGGGATATTGCCTTTGCTATTTATATATTATGCTCTGATTTTGAAGAGGAGAATGATGAGGAGCCAGTGGTGCCTCTTCTCACCTATGACGAGAAGGAGCCAGAGGAGACAGTCCTGGAGGAGGCACGTAGCTTGGGACTTGTCGACTATCCACCAAGAGGCAGCCCATCCTTCTAAGAATGCAAAACTTGCATCATTGAGTGCCATCACTATAGATGGTGTTGAGTACTAGCTCATGTAGGATGTCCTTGAGGTCTTGGATTTGAGGGAGGAAGAGCTCTATTGCGGGATGTTGATGAAGACCTCATTGACTTTGACACTATGGATGTCCCTCCACAAGTAACTGAGATTGGCCGATATGATGGCATGAGCATGGATGATGTCTCTATAATCATCCACATCCAAAGAAGTGCTGCAGAAGTTGTTCCTGAGTATGATATCTCAGATGCAAAATTTGAGAGGCTATAGGAGGAGCTCTTTGGACCTCGACCACGCATTGACCTCTCGGACCTGTACATGGTGATAAAGCGATCCCTGGGGGGGCAGGCCTAGATGCACCGGACGGGAAACAAAATGATGAGGTTGAGAAGGTACGTAAAATTTTTTTTAAATCTTCTTGAAAATTTCGATGTGGGGCCTTAGGGGCCTGGGGACCCCACACATGTAATCTGGGATGCATCAAGGCCCCCAGGCATGCCAGCCGAAGGCTGGCGAGGATGGCCATGAATCTGCAGATTCAGGGCCATCCTCGTCACCAGCCTTCGGCTGGCATGCCTAGAGGGCCAGATTCAGGGCCATCCTCGCCAGCCTTTGGCTGGCATGCCTGGGGGGCCCTGATGCATCCCAGATTACATGTGTGGGGTCTTCAGGCCCCTGGGGCCCCACACAGACAATTTCATCTCATTTGAAAATATTTTTTTTCATGCAATTGTATTTGGGAATAATTTTTGATATTTTATTTTTGCATGCAAATATTTTCTTCAGGAAATTGTATATGTCGATGAGTTTGCATCTAGAGCTAGTGGAACAAGGGGTGGGCGGAGGAAGAGTCCAGGATGTAGCTTTAAAGGAGTACATTGGCAAAATCTTCCAAGACATTATTGTCTTTCATAAAGTATGCTCCCCTGATGGACAAGTCTCTCTCATGAAGATCAAGGCTTTAACAAAGGGTGCTGCATTCAAGTCCATGCCTATGAAATCAAGTTTAGAGAAGGTGGTGCTTGTGAAGCACTGCAAGCTCCTATACTTGTTCGAAGCTCAGCATGGAGGGAAGATTTATTCACTAGTTGGCATAGGTCTTTCCACTGGGAAGATTGATCTTCATGCTATCCAGCTCGAGCTCGAAGGAAATTTTGTTGTAATTCCTTCGCTTAAACCTCCTACTGACTCTGCTGAGCCTAGTTCTAAGAGGCGCAGAGTTTAGGGTTTTTGTACTTGCTTCTATGTCATGATGTAATAGTTTCTATATTAATAAAAATATATTTTTAAAGTTTTATTGTATTCATGCGATCAACAAATAATATTTAATCATTAATTTAAAATTAAAATCAACAAATAATATTTAATCATTAATTTAAAATTGAAATCACAATACAAGTAGACACTTGGCAAGGATTAAAAAATATATTTTCATTAAGTAAAGCATTTACATCATGATCACATGAGATTACATTGTGAAATATACATGAGATTATCCTAACCCTAAACTGTGGCTTATCATCGCCATAATCTTCCCTCCACTTCCGCATGCGTAGAACTAGCAGCATATCTTTGTCAGTGGTGATGATGGTGACTCTCTTGGCAGCATGGAGGACTGTTGCGTACATTGTGTCACCATATATGTCCACCAAAAAAGCTTTAGCAGCCTCTTGAAGAGCTTCCAAAGCTACTGCTATCCATCGTGTGGGAGCCTCAATATTGTTGACCCGACGATGCCATCGAGATAGCCGGCTTGCATTCAAATCATCCATAATCTCCCTAACGAGGCGATGAAAAGGCCTCCTGGGGATCAGAAGGTCTACGGTCTTCTGATACTTTCTGATTTCCTGAAGAGCGACGATGCCGGGTCTCCACCGACGTTTGCGATGTTGTGTGGGCGGTGGTGGGGGCCTGACCTTCACGGGATCAACCCTTTGGCAATCTGCTTCTTCGTGCGAGCCATGTTTTTAAAGAAGATAAAACAAGAATAGAATGAAAACAAAAGACTCTAAACTTATATTTATAACTTCAAAAACTAAAAAATATAACTTATATTTATATATTTATAGAATGAAAATAAATAACTCTTAAATTCTTTTAGTAATTTTTATTATATTTAGTAGTTTTTATTATATTTAATAATTTTCTTATTTATAAGATCCCCTCTGATGCAGCATCTCACTGATTCCCTAGGGTTTCTAGAACTTTGTTCCACGTTTACAGTAATCTAATTTTTAGAGTAATTTTTATTATATATTTTTTAGTAAAGATAATTTTTAAAATTTTCAAATTCATTGAAATTTTATACACTTATAGTCTTTCATGCATACATGTTGTGTGAAAAATCCTAAATCCATATGAGGCCTCTGAACAAAAAAATAATGCTTTCGATAAACTTGAAAAACTATACGAGAGAAAAAGATAATAACACCCAAGATATTGAGAAAGATAATAACACCCAAGATATTGAGAAAGAAACATCAAATTGTACTTGTATTAAAAACACTTCTCATAGATTACAAGTACATTGAAACATAGGTTTACAACGCATTATATGATTTACTCAAATCATATTATCCATATTCAAACTGAAGGCATCGCCATTATTACGAATCCTTCGTACAAGTCTCAAATCCTTGTCCATAAGAGTGATGCACTTCGCATGAATAGCTGCCAACTGACCATCATGCATGATGTCCACCGAATATGCCTCAGCTGCTTCTTGACGAGCTAGCAATGCTTGGGTTGATCGCTACACATGTTGACTGTAGAACTAAGTCTTGCATAGAACCTATTACGAGACATTCGCTGGAGATCTCGCTGAAGATCTTGCAATATCTCTCTCACCAGTCTTGCAAATGGCGCCCTTGGTATGATTAAGTTTGTACTTTTTTTATACTTCCTTATTTCTTAAAGAGCAGCAGTGCCTGGTCTCCATCTATGCTTCTTGTGATGTGGCAGATGTGGGATGTGTTGTACCTGTAGTAGTGCCTCTTGGATTGTCAGATTGAGTGTGCTCACTATCAGTCTCTGTTGGTATATTGACCTAGGGCTCTGTTGGGCGAGTCTTAGTAGGGTTCCTCTTAGCACTTTGCTTGGTGCGTGCCATGCCTTGAAAGCTAGGAGACTATAAAATGTAAATGTCTCACCACTTATAAAGCACTTATAAGTAATACTTTATTCAATATTAAAAATAACACAACTGTTCACACACAAGTATGCATATACTCTCACATATAAAATCATTTAATATTATGGTTATAGTTAGTGAGATTATGGGTGATATATCACATTGGTTTACAAGCTCTATGTGAAAGCCATTTTGGTTTAGTAGAGTAATACTTGCATCAACAAAAAATTACAGAGTTTTAACTTGCATTTGCTCATTCGAAACACTTGCATTTGCTCATTCGAAACACTTAACTTTCGGGTTTTCCACTTGCTTTTCTCTCTTTCTTGAGTTCTCAACCATTCAGCATGTTTCTCTTTACCTGATGAATTCTCAAATCGTGCCTTTCTAGCCTCACATGTGACTCTGTGTATTGCCTGTGATCCATTGGACATAGGTTTCTTCTCCTCTAACCTTATTACTATCTTTCTATATCACCATAGAAGTAATTGTTTCATTGGATTGACATCATAGATTCCACCTCCATGATCAGTTGTCTTTTGGAAAGCACATTGTGCTTGCCAATGAGATCGCTCCATGCCCTGTGTAGACCATATCGCTAAACTTCCTTCATTTGCAAAGTAAGGACCATGAGCATGCAATATATGCTACATCAATAAACAACGTAATCATAGTTAGTCTCTAAAACCATATAAATTAATTGTAATGTCACACTTATTGTAATGTCACACTTACCATGTAATGTGTTATACTACTTGAAGTCCAGGCTTCAACAAAACTGATGCATAGAATATACCAATCACCTCCTTAAACTCCTTGGAATCATCTGGTCCAAATGTCATCTTCTGCAAAAGCACTGCCAATTTGTCAAGAGCAATCCACGCATTTTCTTTTGCTACTCTAGTCTTTCCTCCATTGCTTCGATCAAAAACAGCCATACGTGACTTTTTCCATGCTTCATATTTCTCTGGTTGTTGTACTAGTAGTTCTCCATTTTCATTTCGTGGTGCAGAGAGGAATTTCCTTGCTTTTGAGCTGCCAAAGCAAGGCTTGCATGGTACATGGCCACTTGCTCCAGACTTTTTTTCATCCTTCTTTATTTCTACCTAGCCTTGATGTAAACCCATCCTAGATAATACTTCTTCCACCCTTTTACATGTTTCTTGGGCATCAGAAGCTGGCTGCATTTTATAAGCAAAACACACATATTCATAAACCAATTTGTCTATGATCCTCTCACTAGTGCATGCAAAGTGCAATAGTGTACTCTTGTTAAGGGGATGTCAAGAATAAGATCCCACTTAGGATCTACTCGTACCATTTGGCCCTCACAGGAAACAAATTGATCATGTGTAGGACACCCTTCTCTACCTATTTCTTCCCATTCTTATCTTTCTTTCTAGAACGCATACAATATATGCAAGGAAACTCTGCATTTGCTGCATTTGACACACCAAACATACACTTCAAAGTTTTGAGATCTCTAGCAAGGTGCCATTCCACTTGATACTCACCATAACCTTCCACGTGCAAACTTTCACCATGATTTTGACATTACACTGTATTAGGTATCTTTGTCAAGTTAAAGAAAATCTTCAAAATCTCATGATCTTCCTTTGGTACTTAAAATGCAGCAAGCAACCAAATTTCATTCTCAACTGTACACTAAAGTAATCAGGATGACCAGGCAAGATGTTAGGTCCAGTGCTCTATTCATGAGAGTTAGACTAACATGTTCTAACTTCTGACCTTTGATAACCTCACTTTCAGCAAGCTTCAAAACAAATTTTAGCTTGCCTCCACATTTTGCAACAGATATACTGTAAAATTTTACCATTAGAGATTGTAACTTGCATACATCTAATACAAAATTATTATTTGTGTGCAAGACAAACGGCACTTCCTTTGACCCATACTTGCATACATGTTTGTGACATAAGTGCATTGGCTCACCAATTAATCGTTCCACCTTACTGTTTAATGATTGTCGTGCTTGCACCACATGAAATGGTTTAGGAAGAGGCAATACCCTTTTATTTTGGAACACTTTTTTAAACCTTGTATCTAAATGTTTGTATATCATGCCATAAGACTGAGAACTTATTCCTACCTTATCACATATTCCCTGCATATCATTTGATGTGAAGGAATCACTTACCTCTTGTAAGCATTGTATGATAACTTCATCACCAACTGACTTAAACTTTGGGCATTGAAGCGTGGACTTCACCATATCTTTAGTGAGCACCTTTTCAATTCCTTGATTTACTTCATTTTCTAGATTGCTAAACATCTTTTGCATGTTATCACGTTGTGCATAGATCCTTCGCCTATATTGTCCACCTGTCTTTGCCAACATGTGCATAGGTTTATATGACCTTTGGCGTTCACGTACCTCCCGTGTCGTTGTGGGCCCATAAGTGACAATCTTCTCTAGCATTGTCTTCATCTTCTTATTGCTAGTCTGTAAATCATTAACCTAGTTAATCAAACTGGCATTTTGCATTACCATGTCATGCATAGCATCTTGTAAAATATTGTTCTCTTCTTGTTTTGCCAATAATGATCTATTAAGTTTCATGATCTGTTGTGCAAAAACATGGGCTTTTGCAAATCTCCAAGTATAACCTTGTAACCCTGCATTACCCTAACAAACATACTTGACAAATGATGTTAGTCCCAAGAATTGGGGAGATTATTGTGTAATAGGATCAGGTGGATATATAGACCCATCAACCCAAAGATCTATATATTTTTTCCCTGCTATTCTGTGTAATTGCATCACCGATGGATTCATCATTGAAACCTCAATTCTCTTGTACAATGGGGCATACTCTTCATCTAGCTGGAAGTGTATACTTCTCTTCTTAGAGCTTCTTGCTTCCTAAAACATCAAAAAACTAGAAACACTTAGATACATCACTATCTCCATTGAGCACAATCAATGCCTACAAGAAAACTCACACAAAATTTCATGATTATTAACACGTGTAACTTAACACCAATAGTAATGCACATATTATTATTATTAATCAATAGTAAAATATATTTTACTATTAACTTTATTATTTACTAGACGAATAGTAATGCACATAACCAACAGGAAAACATAACTTATAGAACACAATTGAACATTTACCCATATAGCTCCAATGGTACACGTGCTGCATAAAACAATGCATAATCAACAGTGGCCCTCAATTATCGAGGTGTGCGTCACACACTGTCAAGATGTGGTTTGCGTGGAACCTGCATAAACTAGCTCTCTAAGCCAACAATGTAGCTCAAATCTGGCCTATTGATCGTGACATAGATCAGACTCCCCACAATCTTCCTGTACATAGAGGGATCCTCCAACACATAACCTGCATCCGCACTAAGCTTGCCATTTTGATCTAATGGCAGCGAGATTGGCTTACAATCAGTCATCCCATACTTGGACAACATGTCCAATGCATACTGTCTTTGTGACAGCCAAATACCCTAAGGTGTGCGAATGACTTCAATTCCCAAAAAGTAGTGCAGATCTCCCAAATCCTTCATCTCAAACTTTCTTTTGAGAAGAATTTTACATGGTCAATCTCTTCCAAAGTTGTCACCCCCAACAATAAGATCATCTACATAAATGGTGATGATCCCAATACCCCTATCACTCTTGTGCACATATAAAGAGTGATCTGCATCTGCCATATGAAAATCAATAGTGACAAGATACTCAACAATCTTGTCATGCTATGCTCATGGAGCTTGCTTCAGCCCATACAAGGCCTTACTAAGCTTACACACATACTCTAGGTGACCCGTATCCTTAAACCTGATGGTTGATCCATATACACCTCTTCTTCTAAGTCACCATGCAAGAGCGCATTTTTGACATCCATTTAATGTAAAAGCCAGCCTTTAGTTGTAGTCACCGCAATCACAACTCTCACGGTTGCCATCTTTGCAACTGGGGCAAATGTCTCCTCATAATCAATCCCATGTGTCTGCGCATATCCTTTGGCTACCAATCTAGCCTTGTACATGCTTATGCTACCATCACTATTATGTTTCACTTTATACACCCACTTACAGCAGCCAATAGATTTCTTGCCTTCAGGCAATGGCACCAAATCCCAAGTCTCATTTCCATACAATGCATCCATCTCCTCATCCATAGCTTTCTCCCAACACACATTTCCAATAGCCTCATCAAAGCATGTGGGTTCTACAACCTGCACAACTTTTGCCATATACGCATAATGATGTGCCACATCACCATCATAAGTCAACCTCTGTAGATGATTTTTGACTCTTCCAAACCTTCGTAACTTTGCATTCATGGCTTCCCTAGCCTTCTTTACACCAGATGTTCTCATTTGCTATGGAATCCCAAGCTCCTCATCATCAACGCTCATCTCCGAGCCACTAGAATCTCCATCAATAAGAGAATACCCTGTAGAAATGTCAGGCATACCAAGGGGCTCAACCACTTTCTCTTTGCCTTTATGTGATGTACCAACTACATTTTCAGGACTTGTATTATGACGCAGCCTGCCACTCCATGGTCTATCAACAGAACCAGTAGAAGAGGACTCTCCTGGTCCACTTAAAGACTATGATTACTGACTTGCATTTTGTGCAACCACATTTCCACTTACATCAGCCCCCCCAACAACATCTTTTTCAGTAGCATACCAGCTACTCATCTCATCAAATACAACATCCCTGCTTACCCTTAATTCACGTGTAGCAGGATTATAACACTTATATCCCTTTTGCTCAAGGGAATACCCAATAAACACACATTTTTCTGCTTTTGGATCCAGCTTGGTACGTAACTTATCTGGCACATGCACATATGCAATACATCCAAAAATTTTCAAGTGAGACAAATTAGGTTTCTTGCCACAGTAAACTTCTCCTCTGGCATTACATCATGTATGGCTGCAGTAGGAGTCTTGTTCATGATATAAACTACTGTAGACATAGCCTCAGCCCAATAGCTATGTGGCATATTCTTCTCAGCCATCAATGCTCGTGCTATCTCTGCAATGTGCCTGTTTTTCCACTCAACAACTCCATTTTACTGTGGAGTGTATCTACATGTAAATTGTCTCTGAATACCATTCTTTCGCAAGAATTCAGAGAACTCATTGGAGAAGTATTCTCCCCCTCCATCTGACCTTAGGCACTTCACATGCTTTCATGTCTGTTTTTTAGCCATAACTCTGAAATTTTGAAATTGAGTGAACACTTCACTCTTCTCCTTCATGAAGTACACCCACACTTTCCTCGTGTGGTCATTAATGAATGTTACATATTACCTGCAGCCACCCATAGACATAGTCTTCGCAGGACCTTATACATCTGAATGCACAACATCTAGCACATTCCTGTTCACATTTTTGTCATGTGAAAATACATGTTTTGTTTGCTTTCCAAATTGACATGCTTCACAAACTTTCTTCATACCTTCAACTTTAAACGTAGGCAGCCCTGTCATCACAATTCGCTTAGTCTGCATATAGACTTCATTCTTTGCACATTTACATGTCCAATTCTCTTATGCCAAATGTTTGTATTTGCAACAACTCCTGAATCATTTGCAAACATTGCAGCACTCACTTCAGGCATATTCACATTCAATGTAAACATTCTGCCCACTCTGTTGTCTTTTGCAACCAACCTACACTTATCTTTGAAGTCTTCTACATAGTAGCCATTACGGTTAAACCAAACCTGCAAACTGTGCTCAATCATATGGCCAACAGAAACTAGATTCTTTGTAATGTTCGGAACATGAAGAAAATTTGCAAGGTACTTCACTTTACCATCCTGCATAGACAATGACACATCTCCAACATGGACAATTGGATGAATAGTGTCATCTCCTGTTTCGACAAAACAAACCTAGTCTTTCAAGACTCTTCATTTCCTTGAACCACCCACCATGACTTGTCATGTGGTTCAAAGCACCTGAATCAACATACCATACATCATCTTTACATGCTGTTACATCATTTCCAGACACAGCATTAACCACATGTTGCCTAACAAACAACCTCTGATTATCCTCATTATTTCTGCTAGAGGATGCATAGTTGTTTTGCTGCACTTTTTCATTTGACATGTCACTCTGCTTCTTATAGCAATCTACCTGCACACATGCCCAGGTTTACCACAGTAAAAATAGCCTCATGTATCATTATGCTACCTTTGCCAATTACCACGACCTCGTTGACTCCCCCTGTCTCTAAACTGGCCTCTTCCACCTGCATGTTGTGAATCCTAGGACTATTGTTGCTATTGATCATAATTTTGATTACTTGTTTGGCCACCACCTTGGCCACGTCCACAACCTCTACCTCATCCTCTACCTGCACTTGTGTAGAAGGCTTGTTGTCTGAATTGTTTCTGTTTTGTGAAGATTGTTGATCTTTACCCAAGTTCGTCTCTTCAATGATCATCATTGACACCAAATCTGTGAAGCTGAGAATGTTCTCCCGAGTCCAGATAGACGTCTTGAATGCCTTGTATTGTGGCCCGAGACCATGAAGACACACTTCCACCTTATCATCATCATCAACAGAAACACCAATCGATGCAAGGGATTCCACAATGCCCTTGATCTTCAAAGCATAATCATTCATAGACGTATTCTTCTTCTCCACAGTATGAAGCTCATTCTTCAACTAAATCTTTCGTGCCTTCGTGTTGGTTTCATACAGCTTCACCAAGGTGTCCCATGACTCCTTAGGTGACTTGGCATCCTGTATATGCCCAATCATAGTGTCTTGTATACTGATAGAAAGCCAATACGTGACTTTCCTTGCTCCTTGATTCCAATCCGTAAACTCCTTCATATTTGCAGGTAGTTGGATTAATCTCCGGTATCTCCGGTGCCTCCTCATGTTCACCTTCAATGTAGTCCCAGTAACCTTTTCCCATCAAGAAATTGGTCAATCTAAACCTCCAAGCATGGAAGTTATTCTTGTCAAGCTTCTCTGCAACAATCTGGTTTATTCCATCATTTGACATCTTTTCTACAGCATAAATTTACTAGTAAGAGCACTCTTGCTTGACCTGCATAAACTGTTGTATTCTTTGCAGTGGTACTATACTGCACCCCCAAACTGTCACAACCAGTGACTTTACTTTGCATACATACACCCAATGGTAACTTTGAGACCTTTTTGTAGCACACACAGTGTTTGCACAACCAATTGCCCTTCCTGCAGTTCCAAAAATAGAGTTCTACGTAGAGAATCAAAACTTACCCGTATAGTGCTTGTGAACGCATGCGAAGTGAAAAACGGAGGTCCAGACGTGCCTAAAACGTGTTTTCGGCCCAAAATACTTTGTCCAATAGGATAGTATAGTTGCCCTATAGCTTTCCTCCCGCAAAGAAAGCTCCTCTATCGGAGTTCGTTTGCTGGTGCCTCCCGAAGAGCTCCCAACAAGGGTGTAGTAGCCAGCACAAAGGGGGAAGAGTAGATGAAGCTCTTACCCTCGTACCGCTTCCTGTGCCACTCAGCCCTTAGCATGAACCAGGCTCTAATACTATGAAAATATGCAGGGAGAAGAGAGCTTGAGCTCTTCCAAGCACACACACACACTCACACAAGCCTTAGAAGAGAGCATAAAAGGTGAGAGGCTGAAAATTCTTCTTCTTCTTCACACAACAAAAGAGGTCTACAAAGAAGATAAAGTGACTAACACACATAATAGAGTATATACAAGCGGTCCATAATGTGAACACGCTAAGAGAGTGAGTAGATGTGGAGTAGTCGGTGTAGTCCAGCTATAAAATCTCTTGCGAAGATATGTCGGTGCCAGCTACCAAACCCGCCAGTGATATAAATGTCGAACGGTCATGCAGGCGCCTCATGAGTGTCAGCTCATGTTGAGCTTAACATCTCAACAAACAAGAATCGAGCAAAGCCTGACAACCAACTTAAAGGATTTGAGAAGCAACAAATATAAAAGACAAATAAGAAAAACCATAGTAAAGGAAAGAGGGAGGAACCAAAGGAGTTCCAAGAGGAAAGTATAAGGAAGGGAAATGGGGAAGTTAAAAACTCACATCGAGAGAAACCAAAAGAAATCAAGAATTGGGAAGCAAACACCAGCTCTTGAATTACCTTAACAAAAATATGGAGATGGAGGATCACAAGTAAGGAGAGAGAAACACTTAAACTAAGCACCCCGAGTGGTCCAATACCTTGCTGTCACATTAAACACACAAGTCAACTACACACCATCACTCACCCACACAATCCTCAAGCAAGCATACCAAGAACACAAGCTAAGAAATGACACCCAAAGCTTAGAGCAATGAAAACAATCAGATTATGCAACGAAGTAGTGTGAAAGTCCATCAGAAAAAGAAAGTTCTTCAGATAAGGAAAAAGGAGAAGAAATGGACACGAGGGGAACAGAGACACAAGAAATGGAGGTGGAACCACTAACACAAAATTAGGATGGAGGAGGGCCAAGTAGAAATGAGGAAGTATGGGACTAGTTCAAAAAGCTTAAGCTCACCCATTACTCTAAGGAGCTAATCAAAATGGCTCCAAGTTACCTAGACTACTTTGTGAGAACAAGGGGCTTTTAAGGGCAAAGGAAACCAAACCAGGAAAGGTAAGCAAGAAATTATGAAATGAAAAGGTATCAATAATGAAAGAATGGGAACTACTAAGTGATCCTAATTTTTTTTAAGTGGGACAACAATACACACTAAAACAAGATGATGCAACCACCACAATTAAAGTGAGATGAAGAGGAAAAGACATGGTGGGAGCCATAATAGATAGAGAAGCTAGAGTAGACATCATCAATGGACAAACTCATAGGTTGTTGAAACTAAAGAAAATGAAGAAAGCACCATTCAAAATCAGAATAGCTGATCTTAGAATGGTAGAACCCCTGGGTATGCTAGAAGAAGTACTAGTATGCATGGAGTTCACCATAACCTCATATGTTTCTAAAACTAAAGAAAATGAAGAAAGCACCATTCAAAATCAGAATGGCTGATCTTAGAATGGTAGAACCCCTGGGTATGCTAGAAGAAATACTAGTAAGCATGGAGTTAAACATAACCTTCATAGTGTTAGATGTGGGTACCTCTTACCCGATGCTACTAGGAAGGCCATGGCTCAAAATAGCAAAAGTGATGCATGATTGGGATAAAAATTAGCTAACAATACAACAATAAGGAGGCTTAATTACCACTTCTACTGAATTACAAAGAGAGAAGTCAGGACACCAAGGTCCGAGTTAAAGGAAGAGAAGCGCTAGGGGAAGACATTGAAGAAAAGATGATGGAAATAGAAATTTACCTTATGGGAGAAATTTATATTTACCTTGTGTTGTGGTAATAAAAATTTACCATGGGACAATAGAAATTTATGTTGTGGGAGAAATTGATTTATGCAAGGTAGCAACAACCATAAAGCAGGAGGAAGAACAATATAAAATATACCTTGAGATATTTCAGGAGTCACTTAAAGTGGAAAGAGACGTCAATAAAATGACTGATGGGTAGTACCAAGTGACAAAGAAACTCGGGAACTAAGTTTGGGTTCTGAGAAAGAGCCACAAAAGATGATCGTGAACAACTTGCTAGAAGATTTTGAGAAGGAGATGATAGCTTTGTTTCACAATTTCAAAGATATCTTTGCTTGGGAACACATAGACCTCAAGGGTGTACACCTCGGGGTATGTTAACACCGGATTCCTTTAAAAGTAGATGCTAGACTGGTGATAATGCAATGCTACCGAATGAATCCCAACTATGCTAAGAGGGTGAAGGAAGAGATAGATAATATCCCCAAATCAAGGTTCCTTTTAGAAGTATAGTGAATGGATATTTCCTGTAGTCGTAGTGCCTAAGAAAATGGAAAACTCAAGGTATGTGTTGACACTGAATGCCCAAACGGTTAAAGATCCATTTCCATTACCACTGACTGTTGCCACTCTATGCTAGCCAAGGTAGTTGGGCATGAAATGTACAGTTTCATGGATGGATATAGTGGATACAATCAATTGTCCATAGCCCTAGAAGACCGAGAAAAACCACATTCATCACCAAATGGGGGCATATATGTACCATGTGATGCCATTTTGCATATGCAATCCCCCAGTCACTTTCCAATGGTGTATGATGGAATGTTTCTCAAACTTCTTGCATAAATTCATTCAAATCTTTATGGATGGCTTCACTGCATACTCAAAGATAGGGAAGCATGTGAGGTATCTAAGGAAGATATTTCTTTGATGTCAAGAAAATAGGACATCCCTAAATCCTTTTAAATGTGTATTTTGTGTGTACAAGGGGGAATTACTTGGTCATATCGTATCTCAGGAAGGTATTCTTACATGAAGAGTAAGATTCAAATCATAGAGAAAATGAGTTCCCCAAAAAGTATCACCGAGGTTAGGTCCTTTGTGGGTTATGTGAGATTTTATAGGAGGTTCATTCAAAACTTTACAAAAATAGCCACTCCTTTGTATGAACTCACAAAATAGGATATCAAGTTTACCTAGTGGGATCGTGAGATGAATTAGCATTTCAAACACTCAGGGTAATGGTCTCCTTATTGGTGAGTCTTTCCATCTATTGTTAGGGAAAAAGAATGAATTTTTGTTAACTCATCTATAGGTCCTCATGTTGACTCAAAGACCTCTATGTATTAGATTGGCACCCATATATCTTTGCATCAATTTACCAATGTGATGTGGCTTCATCTATAATTATCTTGGTACGTGGGATGTTTCCAATTCCCTAGCCACTCCCTTCCTATCTCACCAACCATTCTCAATAAGTCAATTGGGGTTAGCTGTGGCAAGTTGCGGGATTGGTCTTCAAAGACCTCCTATATTTGGTCTCTTCAACCACGTCTCATTAGGGTTAATACTGCCCTTCTTTGTCCTCTGACCCTTCTTCCTATGTCACGCATGTATAGAGGTATAGGCCCCAAATTAGGCATCATAGGAGTGGAATGCTTTGGTTCTTAAATGTTGTTGAATGTTCTCTGATGATTTTATGACATAATTGTATCAATGTGTGTGAGGAACTGAAGGTTCGGACAACAAATTGTTAATGTCCTCTGTTTGTGTACAATTACTTGTCAATAGGTTCCTTTCATCTTGTCATGATTAGGGGCCACAATGTCAGGTTGAGTAGATTTTAAGCCTTCTAAAAGTGGCTCTAAAGGTGGCATACCCTCATCAAAGGCTTAAGAAAGATCTTGGGCTTGTGCAGTAGTGTCTTCTCATCAAGACTTAAACTCAAAAACCAATAGCATCTTCTTGAAACTTAAACTGGAAACCAATGGAATCTATGGTTCGTAGTCTCTTATTATTTCACCATTTAGCCTTTCTTTTACGATTGAGCATTGCGATTAATAATGTCTCTCTAATTTCTTCCTCTACTTCCATTTCCTCTATATAGTAGGAAAGAATGCTTCTCCAATCCTAAGAGCATTGGTTCCAAGGCACTTGCTTGAGTTTGTCCTTGTATAATCATTGTTGGTAAAGGTAAAATTCTATCCCACCTATAACATACATTAATCCAATGCTCATAGTTTGACCATAGTCATCACCATAGTCAGCTAATTGAGCTTCTTGTTTGGTTTTAGGTTGTAATCAGAATAGTCCTATGGCACATAGTCCAAAAAAATATTGTATTTTGTGGGGGAGGATGCAATCCTCTTGTCAATTTTCTCCTCAGTTTTTAAAGCATAGTACTCCATGGATTCCTCATAAAAACTGGTTTCACAATAGATTCTAGTCCTCTCTAGGCAATGCCTATCCAAAGTGTTTGACGCCAAATCTTCATCATCAATTGGTTCTTCTCTAATAGAGGCGAAGGCATTTGCAAGAACTTTATTAATACATCAGTTATTCCTTTATACATTATGTAGCTCTTGCTTTCACTACATCTTTCTAGCCTTAGCACTTGTGCTATACAACTTAACCAAGGTATCCCATGAATCTTTAGGTGTTGTTGCATCCTGTATATGACCAATCGTACACATTAATAAAGAGACAATACATAACCTTGCTAGCCCTCTCATGCCATGCCTTAAAGGTAAAGGCTTGTACCTATTGTAGAGGAGTGTGATTTTTTATGGAAGCCCGAACTCCTTATCACTTGTAATAAAATCCCAATATCAATTTCCCATGAGGAAGTTTTTCATCCTAAACTTTCATGCTTGGAAATTCATAATGTTCACATTTGTTATAGAATACCAGACATTGTTACTTTACAGAAACTTTCACCTACACCACCAAATATTTTATTCTGTAGGCCAAATAGAACCAAACAAAAGTAGTAGTAACATCTACACTCACATCAATCTTGCAATCTCTAAAAATCTGCCTGATAGATACACGATTTACCATCGATACAATAGACTTGCTAGGTAGCCATTTTATGTTAATCAATTACATCAACATAAAACATTTTATTATGCAACCATTTTATATTCAACCAATTATGTCAACATAAAACATGCATAAAAACATTACACGACTAAAAAATATCACTATCGACACTTTTCAGAGTGTTTGTGAAAAATTTATAGGGCAGGTCCGATATGACTCGAGATGATTGCACTTTTGCTTCACCAATAAGAGGGCTAACAATCTCCCCTCCCCGGTTGTGCCTACTATTCCTATCCTTGCCTACTATAGCAGCTATCTGTTAAACCTAACATACTATCTTTCTTCACACAAGAGGTAGAGAGAAGAGAAGAGAGACAACATGCAAGGGTCAAGGTCGGAGAGTTGCACTTAACCAACCCTAATGAGGGTTAAATCCTCGATGTGAAGCTGCTATTGAAAGATGTGATCTACATTAGTTGTAGGCACATTATCTTAGGTGGGTGTTTTTAATACTTTGTAAGCTATGGAACTATGCTATGATTAATCATAGTGGTCCAAGGTGATCTTAGCTATCTTAGGCACCTTTTGGATATGTGGAGAAGGATGATCTTGTGGAGGCAAGTGGCATGCGCACTTGTTCTAGGTGCCCCACTTTGACTTGATGTATAAATACCCCCACACCCTATGTGGGATCACACTTCTTTGTTGTAGCCTTTGTGGTGTATTCCTTTGGAGAGAAATAGAGAAGTGAGCATTTGTGGCAAAAATACTCTCGTCATTGTCTCTTGTTATGTAAGCTTATCTGCGAGCTTCATTCTCTTGTGTGACTAGTTATCTATTCTAGAGACAAGCCTTCTATGCTTGCTCTCTTGTGAATAGATTGGGAATACTCCTTGTTAAAATTTGTGTTGTCTCTTGTAATCAAGGAGTCTCATATTTGTGATTATCTTATCTTATCATGCTTGCTAACCACTCTTTTAACATGGTATCAGAGCTTCTTTCCTAGGCCTTCATTTCATGTGTAGGAGTCATGGGTGAAGTAGTGGGATGTGTTGTAAATCTTCTTTGTGAAGTTATTTGTTATTTGTGAGGTGAGCTTGTCATTGTTTGTGGGATTTTGGCAAGTTTATTTGTGTGAGAATAGCCTTATAACTAATCTCCATTTGAGTGGCACATGTTGGGGTTAGACCTCTCTAGAAATTTTTATCTCACTAGGCCAAATAAGAAAAAAATAATATTTTCTTGTTTTCAGAAACATAGAATGATTACAAGGGATTGAAGTAGTTCATCTTACAAAGTGGGGGTAATCCTTCGCCAACTCTTCTTCTTTCTCCCAAGTGGCGTCTTCTAGAGGGAAGAACTTCCACTTCACTAAGAATTCTCTAAGGACTCTACTCTCTTGAGAATCTTCTCCCGAACGTCATAGATTTCCTTAGGTTGGAGTACCATCTGGTCTTCAGTCTCGAAGAGATCAATTGTTCATCATCATCAAGCATGTAACTCGAGCTAGGTACATACTTCTTAAGCAAACTGACATGGAATACATCATGTACCTTGAGATGGGGAGGCAGAAGAAGTTTGTAGGCTAGATTTATGACAGCATACGGCCCACAGTATCTGAGAGAGAGCTTCTTGTACTTCCCTAAGGATAAGGAACTTCTTTTTGGTCATACTCGAATGAAGACCATATTTGATTCTTCGAACTCTCTCTCAGATCTCTTTTTATTTGCATAATGCTTTTGTCTGTCTTGGGCTGCCTTTATATCTTTATGGATTGATTGCATCTGCTGGTCCATGTCATCAAGCATTTGTCTGGACATTTTGACTCTGATCAATGGATCATACCAAGTCAATGGTGTAAGGCAATCTTATCTATACAAAGCTTTGAAAGGACTCATCCCAATGCTCCGATGATAAGAAGCATTGTAAGCGAATTCGACCAAATGCAGATGACTTAACCACTTCTTGGGTTCCCTGCTACAACATGACTAAAGGATATCTTCAATTACTTGATTCACCCTTTCCGTCTAGCCATCGGTTTCAAGGTGATAGGCTGTGCTGAGATCCAAGAAAGTTCCTACTGCTTCAAAGAACGCAGCCCATAATTTCGATGTGAATTTGGGATCTCTGTCACTTACTATCCTCTCCTTAAAGAAAACTCTAGCAAAACATCCACTGCAGAGTATGTTTCTTTCACTGGAATCAAATGGGCAGCGTGTCAACTACCACAAAAATGGAGTTGTAACTTGATTGCACTGAAGGTAATCCAGTGACAAAGTCCATACTGATGCATTCCCACTTCATCTGTGGAATGTCTAGAGGCTGCAGTTTCCCTGGCATCTTGACTCTCTCTGCCTTGACTCTTTGGCACATCAAGCATTTTCGCACATGATCAAGTACATCCTTTTTGAGTCCTGGCCAAAAGAAGCTTTTCTTCACAGACATATAGGTTTTTATAAACCTTGATGTCTAGCTATCAAGCTATCATGGGCTTCTCTCAGAACTCTTCCCTTTATTTTCTCATCATTGGGGAAGTGATACTAATTCTTATTTGTTCATAAAACTAACCTCTTAATCATTGACAAATCAACAAGATTGAGAGAGAGAGAGAGAGAGAGAGAGAGATAAAAATATCTCATTATTTAAACTCTCCCACACATATGAATTCGACACCTCCTTCATGAGAAAAATTCTCCAATACTGAGGGATCAAAAATGCATCATTTCTTCTAAATATCTCTCTTTTTAACTAATAACCTTGTCCTTAGTCAACTCTTCATCTTATGTGAGTATTTACTCATTTTTTGAGAGATTTTCTTTTTATTCTTCTATTTATCTCCTCCCTACATTTGGATGAATCTTATTGATCCATAGGAATCTTAATTTAAAATTTCAAAAAAATCTTGACCCCTAAGATAAGGCCTCTTGAACAGATTATACTTGATTTCTAATGCACCTTCTGAAAATCTTTTTGAACTTCTGTTTCGGGGGAACTTATACAACGAGATATTTTTTCATCCAAAAAATATCCAAAATCTGAATAACCTTTCTCTGAAATATTTCCTCTCTCTAAGCCAAAACAGGTAAAAACAAGATTTTTTTATATTTTTGAAGAAAGATTTGATTACAGGGAAAGATACTGGACATCCTGAGAGACTGGAGAAGAATCTTACAAAGAAAGTTTATTTGGTTAATACCATTGTGAGTGTTGTTTTCTTTCATATTGGTTAGCTAATGTATGTAATGCCAATCCTCATTTCCTCCTACTACTGGTGATAGTCATGAGAGAGAGTGAGAGAGAGGATTTCATTCAATTGAGAAAAGAGGGAGATTCACTCTAGTGTTAGAGAGAAAGAGATTACCATTTGTGAAACATCTTCTACATTAGCATTTTGAGCCACCCCTTGGAAGGCATTCACTTGTGTGTGTGTGTGTGTGTGTGTGTGTGTGTGTGTGAGAGAGAGAGAGAGAGAGAGAGAGAGAGAGATTCACATTTTTCTCTACAAAGTGCAGAAACAAACCTTTGATGACTGAGCTCTTTGAAAGAGGGCACTTCACCAAGCTCTCTACAATAATCGGCCAGAGAAGAAGATGGAGGTAACAGTGGGATGCCGTAGTTACTACCAAGCGCTGTGAGCCCTCAGCTGAACCTGCATATTGACGGCCAGTTTCCGCTCAGCGTCTGTGCATTTGATGGCTAAGTTTCCACTCAGCTTCTGTGCATTTTGACGGCCAAGTCTATGTGCAATAATAGCACTTGACGTGCAGCTTCAACAAGAGTTTGTGCATGGCTGTGACTTGTGCTTGGTGCTGCTTCTATGCATTCGACGGCCATATCTCTGCGCAATACCAAGCACAAGTCACGCCCTGCCCTTGATGCTTAGGCTGGTTTCACACACCTGAGATTGCAAGGGCCGTGGCATAGGTCCCTCGCCATGTCCACTCCAAAGTGAAACCCAAGTCACAAAAATTAGGTACTCACCACCAATGCGTAGAGCAATTGGTGAAGCGTGCGTGTGTTTGGGGTAAGGTCTCGTGAACTTCCAGCTCTCATCCGTAAGTAAGGACATTGCTTGGTACTAATAAAAATCTCACATTAAAAAAAAAAGTAGTGGCTATAAACGGTGACTAGTGTGATTGTATTAAAGTAGTAGTAGTGGGTTGCTTACTATCTTGGGTGTTTCATCAAGGCGACAACACATCAACGATGCCTGCAAGGGAATCAGCCAGCTCGTCGACTCTAGGCTATTATTGTTCCTTCTATTTTTGGTTTTTTGATAAAACCTTAATTGTCCCTCGTCAATATTCCTTTGTGGAACTACCTTTGTGTGGTGTAAAGTCTATTTCCTTTATGCACATGATTTCACACTCTTTGTGAGTGGAACGACTAGAAAATAACAAACAAAGAAAAAAAAAAGAGGAGGAAGAAGAACAAAAATCATTGTAAAAAGGTCTTCTTTGTAAAAAGGACCTTCACTCTTTTTTGACCCATCTTTTCATGGAGAGGAAAGATGGCTTCCTCATGTGAATCTACGAGTGTGGTAAAACCAAAAGAGAGATCTAGGAGCAAGCACTTAAAAATGTCAAAGAGCCTTGTCACTAAGGGGAAGAAAGTTCCATCTTATTATAGTGCAGCTAGGTCTTGTGGATTCACGGGTTTTTTAAGTAAAAATTTGGATTTGTATGGTGTGAGGGAGTCTTCTTTGTGAAGCAAGAAGAGTAGTAGTAGCCTTATCTTATTTTATACAAACCCTCATCTATAAAGGGTTCAGAGAGGGTAGTTTTCTCATTTTATAACAATGGGGAGCAATGGAAATGGGTATTTTAAAAGAGGAGATAGGTTTGATGGATCTAAGTATCACACTTGGGCCATCAAGATGCAAATGGCTTTGACAGATAAAGAGATTTGGGGAATTGTGAATGGAACTGAGAGGAAACCTAATGCAAGGAATCTTGATATGGTTACAAAATGGGAGAGCAATAACCAAATACATCAAGTCAATTCCTCCCCTTACCTCTAATGATTCTTGGCTAAGGTTAAGAGAAATTTTTGGTCAAGTAAACGCTGCATCTCATCTTTTCTTAAGAAAGAAATTATATAGGTTGGAGAAAGAGGAGAAGACCACAGTGGCTTCTCACATTAATGACATAAGGTGTCTGATAGACCAGCTTTCTGGAGCTCGTGTGGTAGTTCAAGAAGAAGAGGATGTTTTTATATTTCTTTTGCAAGTGTGCCTGCAGCATATGAGCAATGTGTTAGTGTCATTGCAAATCAACCTAATCTAACTCTTGTCACTATATTGTCTTCATTCATTCTCAAGGAGACAAGATTGGAAGGAAGGAAAGCCTCTACTTCAACTACTTCTCCTACCAGTGATACAACAAACCCTCAGCACTCAAGCGAGTTGGCTTTGTTGATGGATGGTCAAAAGAAAAAATTCAAGACTGTGAGATCTTGTTTTTAGTGCAAAAAGAAGAACCATGTCATCAAGGACTGCTACAAGAAGAAGAGAGATGAGGCGAATGAAGCTAAAGGCAAGAAAGAAGAACCTACAAAGCATGAAGCAAACTATGCAGACACCTTGTTCTAAAGCTGTACTATTTTATCTTCATTATTGTCATTGGGACAATTGTATCAGTGTGATAGCCAGTGGGAAAATTTACTTTTGTGTTTTTCACTTTGTGTGAGTCTTGGTCTACACACCTGTGAGGTATGTATGTAGATCAAGAGAGGGTATTGAAATATGTGATCTACATTAGTTGTGGACAAATTAGGTGTAGCATTGGAGCTATATGGGTACACAAATATAAATTGGGCAAGTAGCATCTCAGATAGGAGATCTACCAGTGGATTTATATTTTTATTGGGGAGTGCTGCTATGACATGGAGTAGCAAGAAGCAACCCACAGTTGCCTTGTCGAGTATAGAGGCAGAGTACAAAGAGAAGTTATGGTGGCAGTGTGTGAAGTAGCTTGGCTACGCAAGCTACTTGGTAATTTGGGGTTGTATGTGGAGAGAAAGGTTGTCATATATTGTGACAATCTTAGCACTATACAGTTGGCCAAGAACCCAGTTTTCCATGCGTGGACGAAACACATTGCGGTACATTACCACTTTATTAGGGAGAGAGTCTTGGCAGCAGGTGACATCGACTTGGCCTACGTCAGCACACAGGATCAAGACGTCGCTCGCACTGACATCTTCACTAAGGACTTGGGAGCTAAGAAGCTCCGCAAATTTTGAGATATGCTTGGAGTTCATGAGCTGCACTTGAGCTTGAGGGGGAGTGTTGAGATGTCAAGCTCAACGTGAGCTGACACTCACGAGACGCCTGCATGACCATTTGACATTTACATCACTGGCGGGTTTGGTAGCTGGCACCGATATATTTTCGCCAGAGATTCTACAGCTGGACTACACCGACTAGTCCACACCTACCCACTCCTCTTAGTGTGTTCACATTATGGACCGCTTATATATACTCTATTATGTGTGTTAGTCACTTTATCTTCTTTGTAGACCTCTTTTTTTGTGTGTGAAGAAGAAGAAGAAATTTCAGCCTCTCACCTTATGTGTTCTCTTCTAGGGTTGTGCAAGAGCTTAAGCTCTCTTCTCCCCTGCATCTTTTCACTAAGCACTCTCTTGTGCTCGACACCAAAAACATTGAGGTAAATTTTGTAAGTTACTCTCTATGATAATTCCTCTTAGTAGCTCCATTAATGATGCAACAAGGCTCCATGCTTACTGAAATTTCTACTCCGACCTCCGTTGTAGCACTCCATGTTGCAAATCTCTCCTTGCAATTTTCATTGGCAGCTTCGTACTCTCTTAAATGACCCAAATAATTCACCAAGAACATAATCTCTCTCATAATGCAATCATAATGATGAGTGTGCTTAAATTTTTTGATAAAATGAAAATAATGCTCAATCAAATAAACCAATAAACAAGAAAACTATACGTATATATGCGCCATGATCAAGAGCCCATCCTAGCTCTGACACCATGTTGAAAATCCTAATATGGGATTGATCATGGTGTTGTGCAACATAGATTAAGCATAAACTATGGTGGATTGAACCACACCAAGAAAGCCATGAGAGAGAGAGAGAGAGAGAGAGAGAGAGAGAGAGAGTAGCACACTCAACACAGAGTCTCTATTACATATATTCTTGGTGGGTTGACCCACACCAAGAAAGCCATGAGAGAGAGAGAGAGAGACAAAGCAGCACACTCAACACACAGTCTGTATTGCATATATCCAACCATACAATGAAAGGCTTCTAATATAGATAGACATTGATCCAATCTTCTTTACACATCATCATGCCATGTGGCAATTACTATCCCACGGCTTCTTGTGTGACTCATAAATCACATCCTACATAATATCTCATCTTACCCATAAGGTGTGTTCCCACATAAACATAAAGTCATACATCAAAACCCATTGCAATTTTACATTGCATATTTCAACACCCCTCCTCAATGTAAAATTGGGTGTTCACAATCTCTCCAACCAATTTTGACCAACTCACCCCCAACAATTTGGCAACTCTCCAACTCACCTCACCTCTCAACAATGTAAAATTGGGTGTTCACAATCTCTCCAACTCACCTCACCCCCAACAATTTGGCATTGCTAATCTCAACATGAACCGATCCAATGCAAGTGAAATCAACTCACCACATCACGAAAACAATGCGGCCAAGAGAGACTATTCGTAAGATCAACTCACCACAATGTGAAAGGAATAACACATTTTTGCAAATTGAGAACGGCATACCAAAACTGGCAAGAGACCGTGGAACGCGTTGAAACAAGAACGAGTGATGCAATGGCAAAACTATGTCGAGAGAGCAAGAGGGACGCGTCGAGAGAGTAACCACTAGCCGTGTCTACACCATCAATACCTCCATGTGCACCATCTCGAAAAGGCAATACTCTTCCTCTCACTCTCTTTCATTATCGCTCTCTTTCACTATCGCTCTCTTTCATTATCACTCCCTGTTTTCACTCTCGCTCTCCACCGATAAGTAGCGGTTCATTATCCTCAAGCAACCTTTCAAGCCGTCGAGTACATATAAGTACAACTGTATGGTGCTCCATTACTTGTGTTGTTAAGTTTTGTTATATTCAATTTCACCGACTATTTCGCCAAAACGTTCCGCAAAGCCTCACACAGACCAATCTTGTGGTATGGTGAAACTTTTCAAGCCAGTCTGTTTGTTTCACCACAACACGAGAGGGACTTTGCACCCCCTCTTGAGAGACACCCCTCGCAGCCAGTTTGTTTGTTTCACCATAACATGAAAGGGACTCCGCACCCCCCTTGAGTGGTGCCCCTCGCATTGTGGTGAAACTTGTCAAGCCGGTCCGTTTGTTTCTCCACAACATGAGAGGGACTTTGCATGCCCTTTGGGGGGGCCTTTTTCACATTGTGCTCAAGTTGTTATGTTTGTTTCACCACACAACAATACAAGAGGTACTCCGCATACCGCTTGGAGGAGCCTCTCTCGCATAGTGGTGAAACCCCACACGGGCTAATCTCATGTTTGCTTTCCATGTTTACTTTTGGGCTATCTGTGTCCACAAAGAAGACTGTAAGAAGAACTGACCGGAATTTGAATCCAGAGCGAGCGGCAAAGTAGTGTTCAAAGCCTTCAAAACTGCAAAGGTTGTTGAGAAGAAGATGGGTTGAGCAGCACAGTTGCGTGCTCAAGGAGTTGCGCAAAGTACAAAAGTGCATGCAGATGGCGATTGCAAAGTGCTTTTTGAGAGGCTTGTTAGATAGATATGTGAGTCTGGTGGCCTTGGAGCGCCGGCAGGAATCCGCCCTTGCTTGCTTGCAAGAGGCGGCGGAAGACTTCCTTATCGAGTTCTTTAATCAAGGTCAGCTACATCTTCGCTGCTCATGCTCGTAGAGTCACTGTGATTACCAGAGATATGGACTCTCTCCCCCAGGTTCGCTTTAGATACGACCAACTCTTGCCGCTTGTGGCCATGCTCGATAAAAGGACGAGGCAAATTCTGGAGATTCCTCCTCTCACAAAGGAGGAGGGATGAGGTAAAAGTAGAAGAGTTTACTCACGATCGGCACACAAGGTTGAGTGATCGGATAAAGGGCGAGAGATCAGCTCACGACAGAGAGAAGGAGGATCTGAGGAGATAGCAGCAAGCACAGGCAGAGGCAGCAAAGGGGGCACGACAACAGGAGCTGAAGATGGAGGTTTGTAAAGAGATAACGCGAGGAAACAAAGAGGCGTTGGAGTATCTAGGGCCCGGCTTCATGGTCAGGTTGATGATCAGAGAAAACAGGGCTTGGTTCCATTTCACGCGGACGAAATAAATATTCTCAGAAATGAATGACGCTGTCCTTTGATCTGTTTTAAAGTAAGTATTATATTATGTTTACACAATTTACCAACTTAATGCTAGTTAGCCTATCTGTTTGCGCAGTTCTGTTTGTTAGTGACCTTCCACTTTTGACGGAAGAGTGCATGTGGGTGCTAGACCTCTAATTTCGGGCCACCTTCATGCCGACAACTCTTCGTATCTTGACATACTAATATAGTTTCGGTATCTAGATTTTGAGCATACGCGAGTCGTTATTTTCCTATACAATGAAGAGTAAGTGCTGAATTCATACTCTTTTCACCATTTCGTCACAAATTCAATGACTGCCCATTGGAGCCTAGTTCTTTTTTATCTTCAAGATAGAAAATGCTACTTGGAAGATGCAAATGTGGGTACCCATGGCTGTGTTAGACAGTAAGTGATTTTGTTGCATGGTTAATTTTTTCATCCATTTGGTTGCCCATAGGTATTCTAAAGGACCTCTATTGCAAGGGTGTACTTAAAATTACAAGTGCCTGGGAAACGATTACCCAAGACGACTTTAGCGACATTCGATGTATTAGGACCAAAGTTGCGCTACAACTTGAAGGCCACACTTGTGGATGGAGGGTTGCCCTAAATGCCAAGATCATGCTGTATATGATTTTCAACCTTCCAAATGACGGAGTGTGTAGAAATCAACAAGAAATTGTGAGTAAATTTGTATTCAATTTTTTCTTAGCTGGATAAATAGCTTACGTAGATAGTGCCTATTAAGCAAATGTTCTTCATGGTTGGCACATGCAATTTTAAGTTTTTTTACAGTGCCCATTGCTGACAACGTACACTGCATTGGATGTTTCTGTCTTTTAGGCTGAGAGTATTCAGAAATTAATAGAGAACATCGCGGACCTCCGCTTGCACCTCCGCCTCCATCTCCACTTGTTGCACCTCCAACTGCTCCACCTGCACCTCTCGAGGCTTCTCATTGAAGTCGATGTCATCTGCCCTCTCGACTTGCCACCAAGAATCATCTTTGTATGGCTAGTTTTGGGTCTTCTGGGTTTGAACTACAATGCTGCTCCATTAGACTGTCAGAATGTACAGTGGAAATGAAGACAACTTCTGTAGAGAGAAAAACGCAAATGAGAGAGAGAGAGAGAGAGAGAGAGAGAGAGAAGCTGTGTAACTCTACTATATACACACCAAAAAATCTCGCAATGTACAATGTATATGGCCCCAGGTTGCTAGTCAGCTAGTCCAAAACAGGCCAACAGCAGCATATATGCTCACGACCAGCATAAGTTGTTCACGACCAGCAAAAATGCATAGTCGACCAGGTCACCAGGACAAGTCACCAGGACAAGTCGGGTAGCAACCCCTCTGCCATCGGGAACGATCTCTAACCAACCCTCACTATGAATAGGGATAGTGGACTCGTCACCAATCAAGTGCCTCTGAAGATCCTGTAATAACTCTCGGAACGGAGTATGTGCCTAGAAGCACCACGATCAAGAATCCAATCCCGAGTGTCCCTAGCGGTGAATCCAACCGCCTCCCTGCTCGAAGAAGATGAAACGCCGGTGTCCATAATCTCCAAGTGCACAAAAGCTGGAGTCTTCACGGCGGTTACTACTGAGGGTGATGATGTTGAGCCTGCCTAGAGGAGTATTTTAGTGATCAAAGAGGAGTAAAATACTAAGTACTGAGAGGGCAAATGGGACAACAACGTAATGGCCATGTTCTCTGAAGATATCTCTTTCCCTGCCCGAAGAACCTCCTGTTGAAGAGCCTGCAACTTGTTGATGTGCTCCCGCATCATCGACAACTGTGCAAGATTCATCACCCGCATTTGAACTTCCAAGGAGATCCAGTTATACAGAGAAGCCAAATGCTACTAAATCCCTCTAGCCAACGTCAGATGCTTTATATGGTTGATCACCTGTAGTGTGCAATTTAGGAAGATGAAAGAACGGACGCAGGCATTGACACGATTCCATAACTGTGCCTGAGCCTCCCGTTCCTTCTGTATAGAGAGTAACTCCCTGTTTTCCAACTCTGGCCGTGGCACACCACCTACAATGAAATCAATCAAGTCATAAGACTCCAAAACGGACTCCATCATTACCTTCCATATGCTCTAGTTGTTCCCATCCAACTGTCGGTTCACCAAGAACGTGGGGAGTGTAGGGATCTTCACGTGCTTCTCAGCCATCTCAAGCAAGTCTGCTATCTCAAGGGTTCACAAGGTCTTTTGAAGGGAGGGTGGGTGGAAAAAAAGAAGAAGAGGAGGTTACAAATAATATAGAAGGTGGCTGTCCAACGGTGATGGCCGCCTTCTACCCGATCTCCAAGTCTCGTGAACAGCCCAAGCAATCTCCAATTAGCAAACCCTCGAGGTCCCACTGTCTCCAAGCTTCAAGCCACCTGGGGCTCTGATACCATGTCAAAATGCACAGCGGAAATGAAGACAACTACTGTAGAGAGCAAAACGTAGATGAGAGAGAGAGAGAGAGAGAGAGAGAGAGAGAGAGAGAGAAATGAAATGAAATGATATATTAACGTCTTCAGAAGGCCAAAATGACCTATGAGACCAAAAAGGTTACAACAATTGGTGGATCTGATACAATGTCTGTGTAAGAAAAGCTAAAAACAACTAAACAACTAACTAAAACTAAAACAACTATGAGGAAAAGTAAGGTACTAGGAGCTCCTAATGGTAACATCTGGGAGGAAAACTTCAGCAACAAAGGTAAGCATCATACACATCACTATCCAAAGATGTCTCTCATCGATCGATGGCGGATATCCTCAATGTCCTCCATGGTGAGTACTCTGACTGGACGTCTCCCATGCCGTGCTAGTATGGTCCTAATCCTCTATTGTAATCTCCGCCGGTGTCGAGATGGGCCTCTCATCTTGGGACGCCTGGACCGCCCCAACTCTATAGCCCGATCAATCAGTGTACCTCTGGTGCGGCTATACTCTAGGGCTAGCTGCAATGCCTGCTAGCCTGACTGCTCAATCTCTGGTCGAAAGAAGTCTGTAATCAGCCTCTGTAGGTGTCTCTCCCTCTCTGATCCCCTCCCTCTCAAGAGACCCTCTCTATGTCTACGCAGCTCCAGCAAGTATAATCCAAGGTATCTCTGATCCTGGTATCTCATGACTCTAGAAAGTGGTCTGAAACCCTCTCTGAACACGCAGTGAAAACGGCCTCGTATCTCATAATATACTGGACAATGACATATGTAATGTAACTCTGTCTCTGGCTCCATGTGGCACAGCTGAATGACAAATCCTGGCCTCAGCTGGTACTCCTCTGAATCTGCCAGTCTCAATCTCTAGCTGGTGTGAGGATGTGCGCATCTGACCAATAGCACACCGTACCCCATGAGAAAGATGAGTATTCATGTAGCTAGGTCTAATCACAAACCCATCCTCCGTGAGCTGGAGAAGATGATCTCTATAGAAAGCCATCTTCGTACCAAGCTCGTGTGTCGACTGTATCCATGTCCTCCTAGTGTCCAGCTGAGTCAAGCCCCGCCTGATAAGTCTGGTAATCTCTGCCCATGTGAGAGAGAGGGAGGGTGCATCCAAGGAGTACTGGAATGGAGGTAGCCTGTCCATACTAAAGCCATGCAGTTGGAACCAAGCTGTCATCTGTGCATACCAACATGATCCGTCTCCCTGTGATACCAACTGTCGTGAAGACTCCAGGGCTAAGCGAGCATATCTGTCTCTAGGGAGAGCCCAAGTGCTATGTATAAAGGAGACTGATCGAGTGAGTGCCTCTACTTCCAATGGGGGGGCAGCCATCTCTGCACGGATAATATCATGTGGTACGGAGGCCTTGGCCCTAATCATCCGGGAAATCATAGAAAACCAAGGGCCTCTCCATACATCTCCATCCATCAGTGCTACCAGCTCGGCTGTGGTGATCCACTGAGGGTCCCCATATCTCCACTCCCCATACAGCATGGCTGAAGTGACCAAAGTGTCAAAGAGCCAGAGCTTCGTTCAAGGTTCCTGAAACTGAACCTGTGAACACGTCCTCTCTAGTCTCCCCAATGTTGCATAAGCTCTGGTCAACTGGTCTCCGCTGCTCTCCTCAAGGAAAATAGTGGGCCACTAAAAACCACACCAAGGTAAGTATATGCATCTGTATACTCCATTGTCTCCTGACCATATGTAAAGGTGGGTACTGACCTCCTAACCCACTGTGCTGTGGTGTTATACACCATCACCTTGGTTTTACCAAGGTTAACAGACAATCCACTCTCCTGTGTAAACGTGTGCAATGCATCCAAATGACACTGCATCCACTCTCGAGAATCTGAGATCAGCAAAATATCATCAGCATACAATAACAGCGGAATCCATGTCCCTGCTAGCTGTGCTCCTCTGTCACCCTCCCACTCTACATAGTTTGAAACCTCATCCACATACATCCCAAATAAGGTGGGAGAAAGGGGACAGCCCTATTTCACCCCAATAGTGGAGTGAACCATCTCAGATATACCCTAAGTAGTACGTACCTGCCCCACAACTGTCCTGTATAAAGCCATGATTCCCCAAATCAGCTCTGTGGGTACCCCCATCTTCTGTAGTTTGCGCATCAGTCTGACTCTCGGTACTGTGTCAAAAGCTTTGAGGAAATCCACAAAGCAACAATAAATCCTCTTGCCATATAATCTGCCCTCCTCAGTAATAGCTCTGAGTGTCAAGATATGGTTAAGAGTGGAGAAACCTCTCCTGAACCCTACCTGCCCTGATGCACGTATGCCCTCTCTCTCTGCCCATCTACTCAGCTTCTGCTCAAGAATAGATGCATATAATCTAGCCAATGTGTGACCAATCATGATGGTACGATAATTCCCAGGAAGCATGGGATCCCCTGACTTGAAGATAGGCATTTGTGGACATATTCCAAGTCTCAAGAAAACCCTCACACATGGCTCGGTTAAACATCATACCAATAAGCTCTGCAAGCATATCTCTGGCATGAATAAAGTGCTCTGCTACCAAACCATCATGATCATATGCTCTCCCAGTCCTCATCCTGTCAATAGCTTTCCTTACCATCTCAGCAATAAAGAAAGCACGTCTCTGGGCATGGCTCCGATGGGTCTAGCAGGGGCGGCTGTCCTGGTGCTGTGTACAGGGATGCTGCATACTCACCCCAAATCTCTGTGGAGGTAATGGCTGGTGATGGTGAATGCTCATGGAATAGTCTCCATGCCTCGCCCGAGTCCCTGACTCATAGATAACTGATACAAATCCCTCTCTAACTAAGCAAGATAAGCCCTCTTCTTCCGTCGCACTAGGTGCCGGAAGGTAATCCTTGACTATCTGTGAGTGGTAACACCCATGAGCACCTCTCTCTGTAATCTGATCCTCATCTCTCTGCACTCCTCATCATACCAACTGTTCTGGGGCATGTTCCCAGATCGTCTCCGTGTAGGCTGACTATGGGGATATGCCTCTGATGCTGCACCATGAAGCGTCTCTATCAATATCTGAGTGAGCTCATCTAATGGCCGTCCCGGCTCCTCGGCACATAAGCGTCTGTATATCTCATCCGTGTACACGGTGTCAGTCTTCCTCGTAAAGGTATAACGAGTGGGTGTGGAGACATGTCCCAATGGAGCGGTGTTGAACTGAAGTGTGAGAGTGAAGGACAAGATAGCATGATCCACTGCTATTCCAACCGGCCTAGTGCCTACCATAAAATCCTGAAAAGAGGGAATGAGACTGGGCTGAGCCATAACATAGTCCATTGTACTAGCACCATGCCGATGTGGAAATCTAGTGAAACCGCCCGATGTCGGGAATCTTTGTAGGCCATTCAGGATGGCCAATCCATGTGCAGTCCCCATGTCTATCAAATACCGCCCATACATTGTATGTTCCTCATCCTGTGAGAGTCTAGATAGGCCCATATCCCTAACATCAAGCTCCCTCAACATCTCCTCTGAGGTATCATAAAATACTGTCTGGTTATGGGCGGTCCTGGCATTGAAGTCCCCAAAGAGAATGATGTCAGCATCCCTGGAGAACTCCCAAATGTCATCATCCAAAATAGAAAAGGGAGACTGCCCGCTAGGTGATGCATACACTGATGTACTAGGAGCAAAATAGCATATAGCAATGTAGAGATATCTGCTTGCCTTTGTCCTCAGTCTAACCCACATGTACCTAGCCTGCTCATCTCTGCGGACTATATGTATCAGTGGCTGTAGCTCCTCTCTAAACAATACTGCCACTCCTCCTGAGCCCCGTCCTCTTTGCTTTGAACGAGTCTCCTGTCTACAAGCTGTCTCCCATCGCTATCCACTAACAAGTGGCATGGACTGTCCAGGAGCCTGATGCGTCTCACAGTAGAAGATGATGTCCCTCCCAGTGAAACTATCCTCAAAAGCCCCTACATCAAGGCGTAGAGATCCATTACAATTCCAAGTAGCAACTTTGAGTGTAGTCCCATAGGTCTCGCGCCGTCATGAAGAGCGCCTCTCCATAATCACCACTCTACCATCTTCATAGAAGGCCACTTTCCCTTTCTCTCGGGCTGCCCTTATCTTGGGCATAACTTCTTTCACGTGGGCAAGTTGCGAAAGTGTGAGGTCATCTCCAAGAAATATTCCCGTCTTCTTGAGTGTGTAGGACGTCTCTTCAAGAAGTCCTTCTTCGCTTTCATGGAGGGGAAACGAATGATAAGTGCTCTCTCCTTAGAAGATTCGCCACTACCTTCTCTCTTCTTTTCCACTTTGTGTGCGTGGCTTCAATGCCCATCATAGAGAAGAGCTCCTTGGTTTCCCCTTCCGCATCATCACGGTCTTTTAGACCAGACACTCGTACATGTATGGCCCGGGTCTTCCTCCTTTGCTCCTCATCAAGGGTCATGTTGATGATGGTGGGAGTGGGGATGGGTGGCGATTCTTTACCTTTCCCTTCTTTGCAACCTCGATCCATTTCTCCGCCTTGTCCATCTTCTTTTGTGTCTTTGTGATCACCTCCACCCATGAAGATGTCTTCTCTTTATGTTGCTCCTCCTCCTCTCGAATGATCCTCATTTGTTCCTTGATGGTATTCAACTCTTCAATAAAGAAGGGCTGAAATTTTCCATCCTCAAGCTTGCCTTTTGAAGTGGCTTCCAACTCCTTTTTGAGGGCTGAGATTTCAGCCGCTTGACTTTTAGCATGCAATTTGGCCTCCACTAGTTCCTCCTTTAAGGCTGAAATCTCAGCCTCTTGCTTGGATGTTCTCTCTTCGAGCTCTTGGATTTTGTCAAATCCCTTCTCAAGTTTGGAGAGGTGGTTTATGATTGCGGTAACGGAAGAGTCGACCATCTTCTTGTTTTCTTTGATAATTGTGCCGAGCTTGTCCTCCACCTTCACGAGTTCCTCTTTAACTCCGGTCTTGGCCATGCCTTTTTGCAGAACTTCCCACAGCCAATGGACTGGAAATTAATCCATGACACCAACGCGAAACAGCAGCAGCAGGGAGGGGGGGGGAGGGGGGTTCAAGCTATGTAACTCTGCTATATACACACCAAAAAATCCCGCAATGTACAATGGCCCCAGGCTACTGGTCGGCCAGTCCATAACAAACCAACAACAGCATATATGCTCACGACCAGCAAAAATGCATAGTCGGCCAGGTCACCAGCAGTCGGCCAGGTCACCATGACAAGTCAGGTAGCAACAAACCAGTCGGCCAGCAACTGAATCAGCCGACAGCCCTCCCACACCCACAAAAATGGGAAAAAATACATGGAGAGTGAGGTAAAATGGGGAAACACCAAAACTGGGCGGGCACACCCACAACAAAGGCCCTAGTGTAACCTAGGGCCAGGAGATGATTGCTAACATGGACCAAACCCAATGTCGTAGTGGTAGTCCTTTCTCTTGCAACCACCCATGGTGTAGCATAAAACAATGCTGTACAAGAAGCACGTCGTCTTGCCGATCATCTAAGATATAGAAATGGACGGTCTTTTGAACCTCGCCCGCAACACGAGCATATATTATATGCACAAAAATGGTAACCTCTTTTTGCTATGTCAAGGCATCGGGAAGTTGACAAGACAAGAAATGACGCGTGGCATAACAAGAAAACTGAGACGCAAAGAATGCGAAGTTACAAGGGATTACTCTTATGACTTTGTTTTCACATGTTTGACTTCTGACAGTGACAAAAGATGCACCTGTGACAGTTATACCTTCATAAAGGTCGTTTCTCCCAGACAGTTAGCTTGTATTGTATTTATGAGTGTCCCACTGTTTAACACCTTGGCAACACTTGGGGCGGTCATGTTTCCTGTGTGACTACTGACAGCGACAAAGATGCACGTGTGATCGTTATGTCTTGGTAATGGACAGTTATGTTTATAAGTGTCCCACTGTTCATCTTGGCAACACTTGCTTTTGAAATCATGTTTCCTAACAGTAGAACCAGAACATAACAAAAGACATTCACATACAGCCCAATTTATCTGACCCCTTTTTATGCCTGTTCTAAGGTCAAAGTCTAACCAGTTATTTGAAAGCCAGGTTTGTAACATAATGCCCGTGGCCCACCAAGTAAGTACCTACTTGGTATCAAAAATTCTGACCTTTTGATTAGTTAGCAATGATCCCTCCATTCTTACCTCATTGAAGGAGTTGTATTAAAAACACATCATCCCCCCCCCCCCCCCCGCCCCCCCCCCTCAAGAAGACAATTTGCCAAAGTTGTGTTTTCAGTTGCAAATTAATGTAATTATCAACAGATTTACTTCTCTGCCTCTAGTGCAGCTTGTACTGCAGCCACAAGCGTCTGTATTAGCTTTGGATTGGTCGCCATGATGCCGTGTTCCACATCCAGATATCTACCTTTTGAAAAGTCCAGTCGTTTTCCTGCTGCATCAAGGACCACACCTCCAGCTTCTGATTTAAACAAAAAAAGAGCTCATCATCAATTCTCCCTAAAATAACAGAGATAGCAGAAGCCATCTGTGTAAAGCTAAACACAGAAAGAGCACGAGTACATGCACAGGCACACAAATGATTGATGAACATGCACACACGCAAGCATATACGTGGATGTGATTGAAACAGATTAAGAGAGAGGAAGAGCTAACGATGGAACTTCACCAAAAAAAACCAAAAAAAAAAAAGAAGAAGATGAAAACACACCCTCTATCACAATACAACCAGCAGCATGGTCCCATATCTTCTCTCGATAGCCCGGATGTGGAAATCGCAAATATATAGCTGCATCCCCTCTGGCCATAGCACCATACTTTGCCTGACTATCTATTCTTACTGGGGGGGCTCTAACTCCCATAATCTGAGAACCCCCCCCCAAAAAAAAAACAATCACAATTCAGAACGGCCACTATATAGTTTTCACATAAATCTGTGCCAAATTAGGTTTTAGCATACCTTTGCAATACGTTCAGTCAAGTTCTGCATTGAATGGGCCGACTCAAACGACTCACAAAATGTTGCCAAAGCAGGGTCATCAACATCACTAACATGAACCTGCAAAATAAAACTCTCAGCTTTATTCAAACGGGGTTTCACACTCATTTAATGCGTATGTAGCAAGTGGTTGCACAATATGGTTTCTTGCTTGGACAGACGGTGTAGGCACGATGGTGGGAGGGATTTTATGTGTGAAAACCTACACGTATGAAGTAAATAAGTGTGTAAAGTTGAGGTTGCTTGCATATAAGAGCGTAAAGAAACTCCACACCTCCGGCCTACACATGGGTATTTCTCAAGGAGTTATGCAGTAAGGGTGAAATGGAAGATAGACTTGAAGTGGAAATTGTACCCTTTGAGGTGCAAAAGAGCCATCCAATGACTGCAGCATTGTACCTGCACCTTTCCTTGCACTGAACAAACAGCCAATTGGTGCTCCTGATGAGTTTTGAAGAGACACCCCCTTCAAGGGCAAGTTTGGGCATGCCAACACACCCAGTACAACTTCACCCTCATCCAAGAGCGCCAGGGCCACTGCATATTGGTCTCCTCTTACAAAACTGTTCCAAAGCAATGTGTACCAACATAAGATACGATCCTCTTATGAGAGAAACTCATAATCAAGTTCTTGGGTATACGGAATTCATCATCAAACCTACCCTTTCGTACCATCAATGGGGTCCAAAACCCAGTGTCTCCCACTTTGACCGCCCTCAGATCTGCCCCTATCAATAGCTTCCAGAACATCTTCTTTACTTAATCTAGGAGCATTAGGGACACCGTCAGCAGCGATTGCTTCATTGACCAGATCTGTGATGCGGAGAAGCATACCCATCCCATCTTCTCCACGTAGATCGTCTGCATCCTGCATTTTCACAGTGATTTCCCAAAGAATAAAAAAGGTCTGAAAAGCAACATCGCCAAAAAAGTATACAAAACCCACACCTTACAATAGAAACTATTAGATCTCTAAGTAAACACAGACCTCTAAACTTGAATAATTACCAACCTCTTCTGCTACCATAGAGAATGTTTCTGAAGAAGTCTCCCTTTCCAAAGCCCAGCTGACCAAAGTTTGAGAACCTGCCCAAAGCTTGCAAACTTAAAATTGTATTCATTTGTTATCGATTAACTTAAATAACATAACCTTATACTGTTCTTGAGAGAAATGCACCATAATCAGCAACAGTGACAGGAGACTTGTCAGCTTTGGCCTGTGTTTCCTTGGACAACAATTTCTTTTGAACTGCCTACATCACAAAGAACCACCTGTCAAAAAGCATGATGTTTATATCTACCTGTGTGTGTGTGTGTGTGTGTGTGTGGATGCATGCACACGCACATGCTATGTATGCATGCATGCATGTTTGTATGTACGTATATGAGCCTACAGTTCTATGTTCCAAGAGATAAGAGTTAAAGAGAGACAGCGAGAAGAGAATAGCATATGCAGAGTTGTCTTTTTTGGAAGAAGGCATGTCCTTGAACATGCTGGAGATAATGCCAACTACTATGTCATATTAGTGTCACTAGGCAGAGCTCATCAAGGGCTTTGAGATGACAGCCAACATGTCGTGTCACATGTGTTCAAACTTCAGTTAGTTGCCATGTCAGCATGCCATATTGTGTCATTTATGAAAGTAGTGAGGTACGCAAGTGTCAGTAGTTTAGAAGTAACCCTTTGACCAGTCAAAAGAGTAAGTGCCTCTACTAGTGGCCCCTTCGACTAGTCAGAAAGTTAAAAACTTTAAAGTAAGGAGATTAAAGTTTGCTAGAGAAAGGGCTTAGTACTCTTAATTCCAATTTTCAAAAATACAAAACCTGAAAAAACAGCATGGATCCTAAATGCCATACTACAACTTTCTTTACAGTAGCTAGGTGAATAACTTGGAATTCTTTTGCAGCCTTCCTGGAAGCATCATTTGGCCTAAGAGCCCTCCCTTAGTCTTCAAGTCTCTACTGTTCAGAAAACCCTAGATATTATCAACAGATAACACAGCATTGAAAGGTTTGGACCAACAAATTCAGTGGGATGTCTACAAGGCTTTGTTCCCAAACACCGGCGATTGCCATGGAGCTTGCTCAAAACATGGAGATCAAACACAACCATGGACTTCCCAAGGGCCGGTGCCTAAACCCAACCCAACTGGGGGTATTAAGGCAGAAAACCAGGGGTCTTCCAAGACCCAGTCTCAGTCCACGGCTCCACTTCCAAGGGAAACTGCAGTTGGCCCAGACCAGAAAGCAAGTCAGGACATAACAGACAGGAGTAACAGACAAGAACACCGGTGCTTCTTTTGTCATACTCTACTGCATCCCAAGCATCATAAGTGCCTTTAGAGAGAACCTGCTTCCTTTTTTGTAAAATTGAAACCACTGTCTCATTAGAAAAAACAATGTACATTCATAGTTGTCCCAGAGTGGGGCAGCTACTACTTAGTTCAATAACAGTGGGAAAACATTTCTACTTGCTGAAAGGAGAGCCCTCTGATTTCATGAGATTCTTGGAGGAATTGTATAAGGGCTCTCCGGAAGTAAGCAAAGAGCTGAACAAAATCTCCAGAGAAGAGCAGCTGATTCCGAGCATGGTAGATAGTCCACAATGCCCAGAATCTAGTCCAGTCAAGTAAGTTTGTATAAGCCGGTAGTGGACGAGCGAGGCAACCAAAAAGCCAAAACATTCGCCCGAAACGCCTCTAAAGAAAACGAGCCCGAAGGTGTCCAGACAAGTAACCAAGAAAACCCTAAGAGTGGAAGAAATACCAAAAAAGGTGAGGCCCTGTCTCTCTAGGATGGGGGCGCTGCCTACAAGATGCTCGCAATATGCCTCCATGCCAAAAGAGTTCCCGTTGGGAATAACCCCACCACACATCTCCATAGAAACAGTCGTTGCCTGAGGGGCAATTTGCTCTTCCAAATTCTTTTCAATGCAGCTTTCCAGCAAGCAAGAGATTTCGACATAAATGGGTTAACCCAGGTCCCATATGCTTGACTATCTCATCGACCCGTCCACAAAATCTGATGCCGGTTATAATTTTTCGAAGCGAGCAACTTGGATTTTTCAAAATTCGCCAAAACATAGAGAGACAATGCTTTCATGAAAGCCCTTACATCAGCCTCTATATTCTTGGGAAAATAGAAAGAGTCATCACCATATGCCTGTGCCACAAATTGTGTATCATCTACCATGGAAAGACCATGAAGCTGCCCATCTTGTCAGTTTGCCCTTGTAGAGGAGCATTGGGTGAGTCGCGATGGCATACAATAGCACACTAAGTGGACAACCCTGCTGAACAGATTTCCCAAGACGCCAAGAGGCTGAAAGCCCATTCCGTCCATTATATGAGTTGTAAAGTCGTAATGCACTATGTCAAAGGCCTTGGCTATGTCTACCTGCATGATGAGAACATCCTGCTGCGTATACTTGGCATATTCAATGCCTACGTATGCATTTGCTATATTGTCAGTGATTTGTCTTCCAGGGACAAATCCATACTGCGCTGGATGTAAACATGCATGTAGGACACTCTTTATGGTGACCAATTTGTATATGACAAGCATTAACGAGATGGGATGCCAATTCGATATAGTTTCACTGAGCTATTTTTTGGGCAGCAATTTCAACAAACCTTCTTTTCACAAGCATGGTAGCTGTCCAACATTCCAACAGTGATTTACCATAAGATTGGCGATTTAGTCGAACCCTGCTCCTGAGATATAGCCTGCACTGGAGCATCCACAGAACTCTCCTCCTCCTAATCAATGTCGAATGATTCCTCCGCCCGAGGTGCTCGAGGACGTGGCGGGTCAAGTCGAGGAAGGGGAATAGGAGGATCCAACAAGAAACCAAGAACAGGCTGAGTCGAATCAGCCCCTGAAGATGAAGAAGCTCCCTCTGCAATGGAAGATAAAGTCTCATCAACCACCACATCTCTGCTAACAATGATCTTCGAGATTGCAAGATTGTAGAGCCGATTGCCTTTAGATTCTGAGATGTAACCAACAAAAATATGATGCTTGGACTTAGCGTCCGACTTCCCTCCGACTTCCCTCTGTCACCATCCGGTATATGATGTCACATGCACTCTGCACTGTAGTGCATGGTGACAATGCAACATTGTACAGTATTAGTATCCTTTAGGATGATATTTGTCGTACACCGTGACCCCATTGTAATCCTCAGTCCAAGATATGTCAAGCACGAGCTAAGTAGGTCATTGCTCAGCCATAGTGAGTCAGTCAGTCAGTCAAGTCCCTTAACCCACTTGGAGAGAATCATTCATGCATGTAGAGTCAGTAGAAACCTTAGGGTTTGCATTAGAAAGCACTCTGCATATTGCATATCATTCATCCATTGCACATAGACCATTGCAGAAGCCTTGAAATAGCATCTGGTATTTTTAGGATATTTATTAGCATTTATCTAACATTTTTCCCATATTTTTCAGCATTTAATACCATTATCCATGATAAACAAGTCGTGTAGCACTTTATGCTATGGTCGGCCAGCATTAAATGCCAACCGACCAACCCATAGATAGTATAAATAGCTTTGCTTTTGCACCATTCCATCATCTCATAATTCAGCAAATAGCATTGGAGCCTTCAGCCTAAGGAGCATCAACGATTGACCATTCAGCATATAGAGCAATTCAGCCATCAGCATTTTCAGCCAGCGTTTCATCCTTCTGCAGCTAGGAGCATCTACGCATGTGCACTCAGCCTCCATCAACAAAACACATCAGTTCCCAGCATTCAGCTCATCAGAAGACCTGCGTTTTCTGCATAGAACCAGTTTTCAGCATTCATATCATCATCGTTTTGCTCCCGCACTCTAGTGAAGGTAACCCGCATACATTCATTCATTTTCAGCATTCATACATAGCCTAGAACAGTCCCCAAACAGTCCATACCTCAACCTCAGATTTGCAGCCTTCCCTCATTCCATTGGGAACAGTGCATAGGCTCGAGATCGGTCATTATTGGTGCTTCTACAGCCGTGTACAATTCAGCCCGACTCTTGGTCCTCCAAGATCTTATGTTTGGCTTATCGTCAGTCCGAAGTCATTCTCTTCAAAGTAATAAAAGCAAATACTATTCTAGTAAAGGGATAGGGGGCCCTTCAGTGGGTAATTCGGGACTCAATCTGGTGTACAGTTTCTATCTCTCTCTCTCTCTCTCTCTCTCTCTCTCTCTCTCTAAATCTCTTTAAGTTTGAAGTCATTAAAGTGGATTGCTAAACTCGCGAAATTCAGGATACAGAAGGCGGTGTGAGACTTGTGTGACAGGATCCTTAATTACGAATACTTCCGCTGCATGTTACATTGGTATCAGATTCAGCTTGTCCACACACACCGCATCCTAGCGTGAGGGCATCCTTGGATGGTCAGATTGCATTCCGGCACGACCACCGACTCCAACATCATGTCTACAAAGGAGAGTACACATCAGCAGGAAGACGTCTCCCCCGAAGGAGACCTTGCTCTTCCGCCTACCGCAGATACCATAGCTGTACTCAGAGCTCAGAACTAGCTTCCTATGGAGCGTCTACAACACTTGGAGACAACAGCAGCACGACCTCCTCCTCCTCCAGCAACCCCCGACTACATCGCCCTCTTCTTTCAGATGGAACGACAAAGAAGAGAAGACGAGCTTCGATGGAGAGAAGAAAAAGCTGAAGCTGAAGCAAGAAGAAAAGAAGAAAAAGCTAAAGCTGAAGCAAGAAAGCAACAAGAAAAAGTAGATAGACGAGACAATGAGAAAGCCCGCTGCCCAACGCAAGATCGAAGAAGACTAACGTCAGGCTGAACTCACCGCTCGGGAGCACCAATGAGAGCTCGATCGAGAACGCATGTTACTCGAACACCAAAGGGAAAAGAAGGCCATACATCTGAGGTATCAGTACCTCTCTTCAGTTTCCCCAGCCATAGGTGCCACCAGCCAGCAACCCAGCAACCCGCGACATCAACTACTGTCATTCGAACTCAACCAAATTTTAGTAACTATGATGGTAAGCGTGATCATTTAGCAGTTAATCAATTCATTCATCAATTTAATGCTCATTTTCCTTTAGCTAGAATCATAGACCCTCATGATAAGAGTCCACGTAGTGGCTCCCCACCTTACGGGTGAGGCAGTCACTTGGGCAGCATTGGTCTAGTCTTCATACAGACCAGACCACACGTGTCGCAGCTTTCAGCTGGGATACATTTGTCCATGACCTAAAGACCAGATTTCTCCCTCCCCAGTATATGACCAGCATGGCAGATGAGTTCTATGGACTCAAACAGAACAGGTCTTCTGTGCTTCAATTTTCCGGAAAGGTTATAACTTTAGCACAACAGTTATGGTTATCTCAGCAAGCCAAGATGGATCAATTCATTCGTGGATTAGATCCTGATTTCCGATTCACAGTTTGTAACTTTGAACCCAGTACATATGACCGGGCTTTGACTCTGGCTCAAAATGAAGAAATGAAGATGAACAGAGGCAAGCCTAAGCAGTCGTCGTAGTCTAGTACCAAACCCCAGCAGCAACAATCTGCTGCACAGACAGGGAAAGGAAATGCATCTTCTAAAGATGCTAAGAAGGACAGCAATAATAGCTCTAGTTCAGGAGGTAAGAAGGATAAGGAATCCAAGCCTAAGAAAACCCCGGAGGAAAAGGCTAAAGTGTTAGCAGTCATCTCATGTCTGTATATTTACACCAGGGCCTCTGTTGTGGGTGTGCGCGCCTGATTTAGGTGTTTTCCCATTTTTCCCCACTTCCCATATTTTTCCTATTTTTTCCATTTCATTCTGAGTGTGGGAGGGTTGTCGGCTACCTCTGTGTACCTGGCCGACTGGTGGATTTTCTCCCGATTGCTGTCCAGCGCCTGGCCGACTGCTTATGTGCTGGCCGACTGCACCAGAGCAGGTCGTGGGCAACACTGCTTGCTGTCGGCTGTTTTTCAGCACGGCGACTGGCTGCCTGGGGCCATATAAAATGGCCCCTTGCCCCCCACACAGTATACATTGTATTCCGGGATGTATATAGCAAAGTTACACGCTTCTCTCTCTCTCTCTCTCTCTCATTTCTGCGTTTTTCTGCTGTGCACTTGCTCTAGGTGTTTTCAGATCTTGTCTTCATCTCCGCTGCATATTCTAACATGGTATCAAAGCTCTAGGCTCTTGGAAGATCTTGGAAACTGTGTGAGCAAGAGGGGGGCTGTTTGTAGTGTTGATTGGAGGATTGTTTTGGGCTGTACGGGAAGAGGAGAAGCAAGCGAAAGGCGGGTGTCACCATTTGGCCACCCAATTGGTCCACCCGTGCTTTCTTATCATGTATGTACATTGGATTGGTGTCCATGGCAGTTGTTTATGCCGGGGATTGATGCCACTCATGTGATACTGTACAGGGATTCCAAGTTCACCTCACATTTTTGGAGGGCATTATTCGAGAACTTTGGAACCAAGTTACAGTTGTCTAGTGCATTCCATCCACAGACAAACGGCCAGACAGAAATCTATAACCAATTGGCCTTTGATGTTCTCAAGTTATATTGTCATGACCAGTAGTCCAAATAGGAACATTATCTTCCTTTGGTCCAAGCCATCTTGAACGATACTCATTCATCCAGTGTCGGACGGACTCCGTATGAGGCAACCTTTGGTCGTCGTTTCTCTTCTCTTTTAACGAGAATGATGTCTCTATCTCTTGAGACTAACAAAACGACGAAAGTATTTTCCAAAGTCATTGAGTCAATTAAAGACCACTTGACCAAAGCACATGAAACTTATAGTAGACAGGCAAATAAGTCTAGACAAGATGTCCACTTCAAGGAAGGGGATTGAGTCTATCTGCGCATCATGAGAAACAGAGATTGAAACAAGTGGACAAACGTTATCCCAAGCTTTCTTTCCGTAGTTTTGGACCTTTTCCAATAGTTAAAAAGATAAGTGACGTCTCCATGAAGTTAAAGTTGCCTAACAGTTGGACGATGCATGATGTTTTCCATGTTTCTTGGCTAAAACCATATGTTGGTCCAGAAGTAATTGATGTTTCATATGAACAATAGCCAGACGTGGTAGGCGAAGCAAAAGTCATTGAGCCTGAACAGATCCTTCTTCATCGTTGGAAGCATGGTTTCGGTCGAAGAATACGTCAATTCTACACGAAGTTCCGAGACCGACCAAGGTACCCATGAAGCCCTTTAGCTAGACGAGGAGTTCTTTCAAGAGTATCCCCAGTTATTGGCAGACTACTTGGAAGCCATGAACCTGCCGCCAAGCTAAGCAAGAGGGAATGTCACATGCACTCTGCACTATAGTGCATGGTGACAAGATGGCTCATCATCATCAATGCAGCATTGTACAATATTAGTACCCTTTAAGATAATATTTGTCGTACGCCATGACCCCATTATAATCCTCAGTCTAGGATATGTCAGGCACGAGCTACGTAGGTCATTCCTCAGCCATAGTGAGTCAGTCAGTCAGTCACGTCCCTTAACCCACTTGGAGAGAATCATTCATGCATGTAGAGTCAGTAGAAACCTTAGGGTTTGCATTAGAAAGCACTCTACATATTGCATATCATTCATCCATTGCACATAGACCATTGTAGAAGTCTTGAAATAGTATTTGGTATTTTTAGGATATTTATTAGCATTTATCTAACATTTTTTCCATATTTTTCAGCATTTAATACCATTATCCATGATAAACAAGTCGTGTAGCACTTTATGCTATAGTCGGCCAGCATTAAATGCCAGCCGACCAACCCATAGATAGTATAAATAGCTTTGCTTTTGCACCATTCCATCATCTCATAATTCAGCAATCAAGCATCAAGCGTTGGAGCCTTCAGCTTAAGTAGCATCAATAATTGACCATTCAGCATATAGAGCAATTCAGCCATCAGCGTTTTCAGCCAGTGTTTCATCCTTCAGCAGCTAGGAGCATCTACGCATGTGCACTCAACCTCCATCAACAAAACACATCAGTTCCCAGCATTCAGCCCATCAGAAGACCTGTGTTTTCTGCATAGAACCAATTTTCAGCATTCATATCATCATCGTTTTGCTCCCGCACTCCGGTGAAGGTAACCCACATACATTCATTCATTTTCAGCATTCATACATAGCCTAGAACAGTCCCCAAACAGTCCATACCTCAGCCTCAGATTTGCAGCCTTCCCTCATTCCATTGGGAAAGAGTGCATAGGCTCGAGATCGGTCATTATTGGTGCTTCTACAGCCATGTACAGTTCAGCCCGACTCTTGGTCCTCCGAGATCTTGAATTTGGCTTATCATCAGTCCAAAGTCATTCTCTTCAAAGTAATAAAAGCAAATACTATTCCGGTAACAGGATAGGGGGCTCTTCAGTGGGTAATTCGCGACCCAATCTGGTGTACAGTTTCTATCTCTCTCTCTAAATCTCTTAGAGTTTGAAGTCATAAAAGTGGATTGCTAAACTCGCGAAACTCAAGACACAAAAGGCGGTGTGAGACTTCTGTGACAGGATCCTTAATCACGAATACTTCCACTAGATGTTACACATGAATAAAATGCATCTGACCCAAAAACCCAAAAGTGAGAAACCGTGGGTTTTCTTCTGAGGTAGGCTTGAAAGGGAGTCTGCCCTAGAACAGCAATAGCAGGGGATCAATTGAGAATATAAATAGCAAAATAGCAGTAGCAACTGCCTCCACCCAAACCTTTTGAGGAAGACTCCGATGTTCCAACATTGTCCGAGCTATCTCAATCTTCCACTCCACCACGTCGTTCTCTGAAGGAGTACCTATGTTGGCAAACTCCCATTGAATGCCGTGTAGCTCACAATACTGGTTAAAATGACTAGAAGTAAACTCGCCTCCTTTGTCAACTCGTAATGTCAAGATAAAGTGTCTTGACTGTTTCTCCACCAAGGTTCTCCATGTTTGGAATCTATTGAAAGTTTCATCTTTGGATTTGAGAAAATAGGCCCAAGTATACATGCTAAAATCATCAACCAAAAGAAAAACATAACTGGCAGAACGAAGAGCTGGAGTGCGCATCGGTCCGCACAAATCTGCATGAACTACCTCCAAAGGTGCCGTAGCTCGCCATGTAGCCTTCTTTTGGAAAGGTGCCCAATGTTCGTTTCCCTTTGAGGCAAGAGTGACAAGTGCCCTCACGTGTGCCAACATCTGGCAATCCATCCACTAGCTGCTCCCGAAAAGCCTTCCGCAAGGCCTCCAAATGAAGATATCCAAATCTAGCATGCCAAAGATTGCCTGTGTGGATACCTATTTGAGAATAAACAGCCATGAGCCATGGTCCTCGATGCCTTGCCAAATGATCTTGTTAGTGAGAGGGTCTTGAATGATCACAGAGTCCTCCATAAATTCCACCTTAGTGCCCAATTTGCAAATCTCATGTACAGAAAGGAAATGAAATCTCGAGGTGTACTTCCCTCCGTGCCATCCGGAATGAGGGGCATTGTCCCTTTGCCAAGGATAGGGACAGTAGAGTTATCTCCAATGGCAACTTTGCGGTGGTGTTACTGCAGTTCATCAAGCCAATCCTTGTGTCGATTAATCATGTGTTGTGTGGCACCGCTATCCAAAATCTACTGAGAAGAGTGGGAACAAGAAGGAAAAGCTTGCTCAACCATTGGAGGGGGAGTCTTGGACTAGAGATCAAACAAGGTGACGAAAGTTGACTGCTCCACAACTTTGGCAGATGAGCTTGCCCCTTTGTCATTTGACTTCCTTCCAAATCCCGCATATGTGACTTCGGCATTGTCACCATAAATGCCCCTGTTTTGAGCAATAATCACAAACCTTCTAGTTGCCAGAAGAATTAGAAGTTGAAGTCCCCTTCGACTTTGCATCCTTGGAGTCCTTGGAAGGAGGTGCCCCACCTTTGCCTTTGTTAGGCTCCCCCCATCTTTGTCCAATGGAAGCCTAGTTACCTTTCTTTGAAGAAGAATCCCTAAATCTACTCTCCTGATCAAGGACCACCGATCGTAGATGTCGGAGAATCTCTTCCAAGCAACATGTGCATGGGTATCCCATTTGATGTGAGCGATGACTGATGGTTGAGAGTTCAAAAGAATGAATGACTGAGCACCGGCATTAAGCCAATCCCGTAAAGCAACTTTGTGGGTAAGAACATCCCTTGTATCTTCATCCTCTGCGGTGTCCAGGTTGGGCCGGAGCACTGGTCGAGTGACGAAGTCCAGAAGATCATAAGTCTTCAAGACTGCTTCCACCATGACTTTCCAGATGTCATAGTTTGTGTCATCAAACTTGGCGTTTGAAGGAAAAGTGGAAGAGTGGGTATCTGAACCGCCCGAGGTTGAATGAGTGCCATGTTGTACCTACTCTGAAAAACGCAGCCACCAAAACAGCCCAAGAGCTGCTCTTTGCACTTGTAGGGAGGTTGGGCGGGATAGAAAGAGAGTAAAGGAGAAAAAAACGCTGAAAATGCAGATCTGCCCCTCCGAAGAAGAAAATGCAGGCCTGAACCACTAGACAACCACCGAGTTTGCGTGAAAATGCAGAAAATCAGCACCAATCAGCCTCCAATCAGCAATTCCAAGTCTAGACATCTATGGGCTTTGATACCAAGTCAGAGGGCAGCGGAAAGATGTAGACGAATGACAAAACCGTTGAAGCTCCAAGAGAGAGATGAGAGAAAACAGCAAAATGTTGTTGCACTAATCCTCAAGAAAAGAGTGGATACAACTAGCCCATAGGCATAGGGCTGAAGGTGCTCACCAAAGTGATCTAGAAAGAATGATCAAGAACGATGAAAAGTGAGGAAGAGGGCAGCATATATATACACTCCTATATGAGTTGGCCGACTGCCTCCTAGGCTCCTACACGACCTGAAAATAGGTAAAATACCATAAAAAAAGGGTGGGCAACCCACATCAAAGGCCCATAAAATAGGGGAAAAATATGGGAAAACATATGGAGTGCCAGAGCATGGAAATGGCCCCCATAGACACCAGAAAAGCCACCAACACGAGATGCTATATGCTAGCATGCCATGCATCAGAATCAAGTCTGCCTTTATCTTTAGACTTTTACATTTACCACATGAAAGCTTGTTGTGGCAACTTTTGTTTTCCCCTTATCCAAGCCTGCAAGCTATAACAGAGTAACATTCTTCCCCTTTTGAGTTTGCATTGAAGCCACAAGAGCAGCTTGTGGAGGGGGCATGGCCACAACAAGTAGCTGCAATAAAAGCAACATACATTCTGATTGCATATGCCCAAACTTATTTGGTTGAGCTCATATGACGGTGGTGGTTGGGGTGGTGAAGGAACTCGCTCCTTGGCGTGCCAGGATAGGTATTTGCTTGCATAGCGACTATCAACTGTTGGTTTTGGAGTTGCATAGCGTCACGTTCAAGCCTTTCTCACGTTGCTTGGTCAGCCTGCCTTTGGTCTTCTTCAGCCCTGCGTTCAACCCTTCATTCATTCTCATGTCGAGCTTCTTTGGCCCATCGTTCTTCCACCTTTTTGGCGTCTTCTTTTTGCCTTTGTTGCTCCATGATGAGGAACAATCTCTCCAATTCAGAGAGCTCTTTTGGCTTTTCAGTTGCTTCCTTGGCTTTTTCAGCTTCCTCCTCAGCTTTTTTTTCTTTGGCCGCTTCTTCTTCTTTAGCCTCTATATGTTGCCTTAGAAATCTTTTTTGTTCCAAGAGTAATTTGATGAAGCCTTCATTGCTTTGCAGAAGCATTTCTGTAGTGGTTGTGTCTAACTTCATCAATGTTCAGCAGTTAAATGTTCAGCAGTTAATCCCTCAAATCTTTGACCTTGGTACGATGGTCTATCATAGAATCTCCTTCACGCATCTCAAGAATATCAAGCTGCCTCTTGAGATATGCAACCCATGCCTCATTCCTTGTTTGATACATGTTATGTAGTGTGTCCCATGCTTGTTTTGCCGATCTATGTGACTGTATATGTGGTATGATAGATCTCTTGACAGACAATGCTATCAAGAACATCTATGCATCATGGGAATCCCATCTCCTTTGTTCCTCCGTAGAAGGAGAAGGGACAACAACATGTACATCTGTCATCAACAACTGCAACCCTTTGTGCAACATTTCAAGGTGTAGCTGGTTGAAGTGTTGGTGGGCATGTGTCTTCACCAGACATGATATCTCATGGCCCTTTGGCTACCAACACGTTCCGAAACATAAAACTCCATAATGAGTAGTTGGTTCCATCCAACTTGTCCTCCTAGGTTGAAGTGTTGGTGGGCATGTGTCTTCACCAGACATGATATCTCATGGCCCTTTGGCTACCAACACGTTCCGAAACATAAAACTCCATAACAAGTAGTTGGTTCCATCCAACTTGTCCTCCTAGGTGAGCACCCCCAAATACATCCTATTCCTGAGCCATCCTTGCTCAACCATGCAAAACCACGCTCCACTATACAAACACAAGTACTAGAGCATGTATCCCAACACTGTATTGTGCCTGCAACTATGTACACCTATAGCAAGAATGTAGAACTGCATTGTATCAAAATGGTATACCTTAGATATTTGTCTTTTCATGCACAGGAAATCCCGTCGATGTCGGAGCCTGTCTGCAGCCTCCCTTCACCACCAGTTACTGTAGCACCACTTACTGCTGCGTCTGCCACCTCCGGCCAGTGCAGCACCCTATGCTGCCACAGCCAACCCAGCAGCGCTCTGTTCCGCCACTGCCATAGGTTGCACCACCCACAGCCCCAGCAGGACCAACCTCAGTCGTACAACGCCACTGTTCCGCCTAGTGCAGTGCCTGCTCCACCCGCTGCTGCCTGTGCAGCACCGCCGCTGCCTGCCTGCTGCCAGCTGCTGCATGTCACACCGCCTGCTAACTTGCTGAAGGTGCTGTGCACTGCTGTGCTTCACGCTACCTGCTACAGCACCGCCTCTGACTGACTGTGCAGCCCTGACACTAGCTCGTCGCCGCTTATTGCATTATCGTCTTGTGTGCTTTGCACCACCTCAGCAGCTGCATTAATCGTGTGCCAGGTGCAACGCTTGATAGCCACAGCACCGCCTTGACAGTCGTGCTTGGTTCAGAAACACTTCAATCGTAGGGTCGACCAGGCATGGGAGAAAGCTCCACAGGTACAGGTTGTCAACCAGCTCTAGAGTCTAGACCAATGGAGAGCTTGAGTACAACGGGAGTGCAACATGTAGGGAGAGAGTTAGGGTTTCATGTGGGAGACATACACAGAGAAGAAGGGAGAGAGAGAGAGACATGTGGGGATAAGTCAACTCAAAGTATATCAGTGTGTGACTCCCCTATCACACATGTATATTTGCTCTAGTACACATAGTGCACTTAGTACATTAAAAGTATGAAGTGTACTATGTACTATAAAACTTATGGGCTAGTACACACTATAAGGGTGGGCATAATGCCTTTACCCCAACAACCTCCCACTTAAAGGCAATATGCCCTTAAGTGAAGGAAAAGAAAAAATCAGCATGTACATGATAATATACAAGGCCATATCAAGGCTGAAACTGGCCTCATCCAATGCCCATCAACTGTCTGCAATGAGCAAACCGCTCTGGAGGCAAACTCTTTGTTAGATATCCGTAACGCCGCTACGGGCGTTACCACAGGAGGGGACGGCCTTTGGCTCACCACCCAGCCATAGAGGAAGAATGAGGATTGCCCCTCATACCCCAGGCTATATAGTGTGTGGCCTGCCATCCACACTAGCATGGCCGCCCACGACTCCGCATGGGCGTCCTCTCCCACTGAACCCCGGACATGGCCATCCGGTCTGCCGTCGGTCACAGGCGTTACAGCCTACGTGACACTCTTTGTCAACAGATCAGCCGGGTTGTCATCCGTATGAATCTTGACAAGCTGAATCAGCTTGTTCTCTATCACCTCTCTGATGAAGTGATACTTCACATCCACATGCTTCGTCTTTGCATGAAAGACAGGGTTCTTTGCCAACTGGATGGCACTTTGACTGTCACAATGCAACAATGGAATATCCCCTGTATAACCCAAATCAACCACTAACCGAGATAGCCATAATGCCTCCTTGCAAGCCTCTGTGGCTGCAATATACTCGGCCTCTGTAGTAGATAAGGCAGTGCACTTCTACATCCTGGATATCCATGACACAGCACCTCTTGTGAATGTAAACACATAACCGGTAGTAGACTTCCGGTTATTTGGATGACCGGCATAATCCGAATCCGTGTAACCATGCACTAATGCATCATGTTTGCCAAAGCAGATGCACATATCCTGTGTGCCCTTCAGGTATCTCATGACACCTTTCACTGCTTCCCAATGCTTCTTGCCAGGTTTGGCCATGTATCTAGTTACCACTCCCACTGCAAATGCAATGTCCGGCTTGGTAGCAACCATGGCATACATGAGACTGCCACAAGCTGAAGCATACGGAATCTTGGCCATATCAGCCCTGTCACTATCCGATTGTGAGCTGTCCATAGCACTAAGTTTCACATATGGAGGCAAAGGAGTACTAGTCTTCTTCCCCCCTTCCATATTGAACCTCTGCAAAACTTTGCCAATGTATTCCTTCTGAGACAAATACAACACATACTGATTTCTGTCCCGAAGTATCCGCATACCCAAAATGTGATTTGCATCACCCAAATCCTTCATATCAAAGGTCTGATGCAGCCTCTTCTTCAAGGCATCCATCTCTTTACGAGATTTCCCGGCAATCAACATATCATCAACATACAAGATGAGGATCAATAGACTGCCATCCAAAGCTTTCTTGGTGTATAAGCAGTGATCTATGTTACTTCTCCTGAAATCTTAGGATTTCATGAATGTATCAAATTTATGATACCATTCCCTTGGTGCCTGTTTGAGCCCATAAAGACTCTTTTTCAGCTTGCATACAAGCTTCTCCTTTCCATTCACTGCATAACCCTCTGGCTGTTGCATATATATCTCCTCATGGAGATCACCGTGAAGAAAAGCAGTCTTCACATCCATCTGAATCAAATCCAGATCATCATGAGCAACCAAAGCTAATACAGCTCTAAGTGTGGTCATTTTTACCACTGGAGAGAAGATCTCATCAAAGTCCACAACATATTCCTGCTTGAAGCCCTTAGCCACTAACCTGGCTTTGTATCTCGGCTTTGCATCAGGTGCAACTTTGAGCCTGTAAACCCACTTGCATGGCAAAACCTTCTTGCCTGTAGGCAAATGCACCAACTTCCATGTTCCATTTTTGTGCAGAGAATCCATCTGACTTCATAGCAGGCTCCCAAAGAGCCTTGTCTGCCCTCTATAAAGCCTCCTTATAACAAGAGGGCTCCCCACAGTCAGTGAGCATCAAGTAGTCAACCCCTGGAACAAACCTGTCAGGGGGTCTGGAGGGTCTTGTGGACCTCCGTACCCAATGACCATCATTTGCAGGTTGCTGTCCAGCCTGCATATCACCTATTGGTGGCTCCTGTTCCATGCCATAAGGTTGAAAGATCATGCCCGGTATCTCCTCTAACTGTGGGATATCCATAGGGATATCTTCTGCCATCTCTGACTATCCATTTGGGCCATTTTCAGCATCATTTAAGGGCTGGTTTTGTTGCTGTAATGGTTGATTTACAGCCCTTGGTTGTTGTCCATGATGTCCATCATCATCAAAGATGACTCTGCCAGGCTCCTGTTGCCTTGCAGGCTCCTTATACATGCATGTTTCATAAAAAATGACATCATTGCTGCGTATAATCTTTCTATTCACTGGATCCCAAAGTCTATACCCCATTTCACCTCTGTCACCATATCCTAGGAATATGCATTTGTGAGACTTAGGATCAAGTTTGGTGCGTATTTCCCTGCGTATGTGCACGTACGCAACGCAACCAAACACTCTCAAGTGCTTGTAGGACGGAGGCTTCCCTGTCCATACTTCCTCTGGCACTTTCCCACCAAGCCTCGTGTTAGGTGACCTGTTTATAAGATGAACGGCTGTCATAACAGCTTCAGCCCAAAAACCATGAGGTAACGCAGCATGTGACAACACAGAACGGACCTTCTCCTGAATGGTCCTGTTCATCCTCTCTGCTGTCCCGTTTTGTGGAGGATCATAAGAAGTAGAGAGCTCCCTCTTGATGCCTTTAGCATCACAAAAGTCTTGAAACTGTTTGGACATATACTCTCCACCATTGTTGGAATGCATAGCCTTCAGTGTTTTGCCAATTTGATTCTCAACATGAGCAACAAACTTCTCAAACACTGAGAATGTATCACTCTTCAAACGAAGAGGATAAACCCACACCTTGCGTGTGGCATCATCAATAAAGGACACAAAATATTTTGCCCCTCCCAAAGAAAGCTGAGGCATATCACATACATATGTATGCACAAGCTCTAACCGAGCATCTTTCTGTCCAAGAGCTTTCTTGTGGGGGCACTGGAGTTGCCTGCCATATATACAATGCTCACAAAACTGAAAACTTGAGAACTTTAGAGAAGGCAAGTAACCAAAACGAGACAATTGCTCCATTCCTTTGACACTCATGTGTCCCAACCGGCTATGCCACATAGAGATTTCCGGCAGCTTGGTTGCATTTACATTAGCATGGTGACAAACACCAGCATGCATGAAGTAAAGAGTGTCCACCTTAGAGCCTCTGGCAACAACCAGTGAGCCCTTACTAATCTTCCACTTTCCTCTACCAAATGTGGTAACATAATCAGCATCATCAAGCTGTCCAGTAGAAATCAGGTTCTTCTTGATCTCAGGCACATGCCTGACATCATGGAGCATAAGCTGTGAGCCATCTGAAAACACAAGCCTCACATCACCTCTGCCAAGAATCTGGCATGAATGGTTGTCACCCAAATAAACTACTCCTTCATTGCCAGCAGTATACCTGACAAACAAGTCTCTGCAACCTGTGACATGAAAGGAGGCACCTGAATCAATGATCCATGAGTGCATACCATGACCATCTCCTGAATGGGCATCAAGTGAAGACATGAATAGGACTTCATCCTCACTGTCACCTGCATGTGACACATTGACTTCTTCAATCTTGAGTCATGCCAAAACTTGTACAAAGTTGTACCAAATCTGTACCAACAAGTACAGTAGCAATAAATGCTCTCCTGGTTGTCCAAATGAGTGAAAATCAGACCTTGACAGTCCCCACCACTGCATACAACAGTCATAGTTACCGCGGAACAGGAACGTTCCGAGAACGTCGGATGCTAGAATGGGAGCGGGAGCGGGAACGGGAGCGGATCGGGAACGTCGCGGAACGCCACGTCATATAACATGTCAGCATATGACACAAAAAAATGTAACTTTTTGTATACGGATAGCCAAATATGCTTCATAATATTTGCTCCCCCAAGACATGAACATACATTTCTGCAAGCAAAACTTTTTTTTTTTTAAATAAATTTCGAGACGTTCCGGGAACGTGCCTTCGCCCGGAACGGCGTTCCGGCGTTCCAGGAAGGCGGAACGATGTTCCGTGGTAACTATGGCAACAGTCCCGGACAGAAATTGGGCAAAAGCCCCTTGACTGCAAGTGGATTACTGAGGGTTCAAGGCATAAAAGTCTTCCCTGCTGCTTTGCCAAGCTCAACAAGCACAAAATCTTGAAAAGCCCCTTGATTCAAGATCAATTTCTGATCATGAATGGTACATTAATGCACATGAAGGCATCCAGAGTCTTCACAATGCTTCCCCCTGGCCACACATACATCCAATACATAAAAGCCCCTTGATTTAATGGCACATTGAGTGCTTGGCAAGCATCAACACATTGCCCAAAGCATCAAATGCCAGTGCCTGCATGCAAATCAACCCAATTGGCACAAAAGCCCTTTGATTTGCACTCCAATTTCCTGCAATTTTGGCCAGAATGTGAGATTGCTCACATCATACAGCATGTATGAATGCCCAATGGCACAATTACATCAAAAGCCCCAAATGTTAACACCCAATTTCTTGCAAATTGACCCGGAATGTGACCAATGTCACCCAATGTTGCCAATTTTGCTCAAAATCTGAGCCATTTGGACCTGTACCTGCTCAATTGATGATAATGGACATGCAAATCCCAAAATTGAAGCAAATACCTCTAAAAATTTTGATTTCTGTTGCAAAAAGGGAGGGGGCGTCGTATTTGCTGCTGCTGTGCAGGTACGGATGGTATATACGTGCAGGTGGGCGGTACCTCGCGACTTTACCCTTACAATTGATGCACACAGATTCGCTGCAGCCGCCTACACAAACCACCGTGGATCGCAGCCAAAGCGTCGCTCTGTCCTGAAGTGAACCTGCTGATGCTGGCCCGACTGCTGTGTTTTCCACAACCAAACGTAGCTCAAGCCGCCTTCCTTATAGCCGTCTGCAGTGTCTTCCCCAACCAAGATCGCAGCTCAAGCCGCCTTTGCGCACAGGAGAAGACGACATCGAGTTTGCTGCTGCTGCCCGTTATGGCGTTTGCGCTGCTGCTCGTTGATAGAGAAGGGGAAGAACGCTGCGGCCCTGCCTGTGGCTCTTCAATGCTGCGCGCTGCCCTGCACTGGAGGTTATGGTGTATGAAGCGAAAGCTACTACCTGTAAGCAAAGCGATCACAGAGAGATTCGAAGGCTAAAGGTGTAGCAACATGGGAACGCAACAGCAGCAGGGTGAAGATGTGGGATAAAACCCTGTCTGCACAACGGCCAAACTAATTTCCTTCGTGCTCTGATACCAGTTGTTTGTAGGGAGAGAGTTAGGGTTTCATGTGGGAGACATACACAGAGAAGAAGGGAGAGAGAGAGAGAGACATGTGGGGATAAGTCAACTCAAAGTATATCAGTGTGTGACTCCCCTATCACACATGTATATTTGCTCTAGTACACATAGTGCACTTAGTACATTAAAAGTACTAAGTGTACTATGTACTATAAAACTTATAGGCTAGTACACACTATAAGGGTGGGCATAATGCCTTTACCCCAACACAACACAGGAGAGAGAGAGAGAGAGAGAGAGAGAGGTGGTGATGAAGCTCACACGTAACTGAGGTTGTGTCAGAATACCCATTAACAAAAGGTTTTACCCCTAAAACGAAGGCCCAAAAGGGGTCCAAGTAATGTGTGCCATGTGTCCCTATAAATATGGCTACAAGTGGCTATAAGGTTTAAAAACCATCAAACTAATGCCTAGTGTGCATAGCACTAATAAAGCCTAACTCCTACATACATTTTCTCTTATTTTTAAAGCGTTTTAAGGAGTTGCCATTTTCATTACTAAGGATATTTTGATAACTATGGCTGGTGCACATCCAAGCTTACAAATTCATCTTTTCCAAATCAACCTCAAGGTTGGATATTGCAAGTTCGAAAGGTATTCAAAGAACTGCATTCCCCATTGAGAAAGGGTATTATGAGCTTTGAGTGATGCCTTTAGCATTCTTCGATAAGATGATAATCTAGTTTTTTAGTACTAGAGAAGATCATGGGCAGCATCCTGAGTAGATATTAGAGCTTTTAAGGAAAAATTGATGTGTATCAACAAGAAGAAATCCTTAATTTTCTTGGAGGAAGTGCCTTACTTAGGGTACAACTTCGGTCCATCCAGAAAGGGTTGCCTTAGAGCTAGCCAAGATGTAGGATATATTCAAGTGGCCGAGATGCAAGGACGCTTAAGAGCTCCAACAATTATTGGTCTTGCTCTAGGAGCATGTGGCTGAGCTTTCAGATCAAGCAGCCCCTCTCTAAGACCTCCCCCTTGCTTCAATCCTAACACAATGGCATGATTACTGGCATCCTAAATTACATGGAAAGGTTCTCCAAGCCCTTTGTTGTGATTGTCATGATCCAGGGTCATGGGGAACAGTACCTCGGCCATACAATCTGCGGAGTTTCTTCCTCATATTATGTGTAAGATCATTACAAGTCAGCAGTGCTGCAGGTGTTCTGAGATATCTGACATGGCAGAGCCACATCAAGCTGACTTTCAAATCGATATGCAGAATTCCAGCTGTTTCAGTATGTCACCTTCACCAGTGGCCATTCCCTGAAATATGGGTCACGGCTTCGCTGCTCCTTACATTCCCAGTGGGAACAGCCACTCTCTCTCCAAGATAAAGTCAAAGGAAAAAACTACACCTTTGACAAGGAGCTCTAAGAACTGATCCATGCTCTAAAGACTTGGAGGCATTGTTGTTATGGAGATAGATCCAGGCCTTGGCCACAATGCCAAATTGGATGGAATTGAATTTATCAGCAAATTTAGCAGCATAATAAAACAAGGTAAATTGCAACGCACTTCTTTTGTTGAAAGAGTATGTTGAGAGTATTTTGTGGTAGCAGATGCATTATTGAAAACAAAAATTGATATTGGGAGAAATATGCACTTAGGCAACATCGTGGTGGCAGATGCATTATTTGGGCGGGGAGGGGGCGGGAGGGGCGGAGGGAAAGACATTTATGGTGGATCTGTTAACCTACCTGACAAAGCCGAGCGGCAAGACGAGCAGCTCCGACGGCCAGGCGGAGCTCGTTCTCGTAAGGTGGGAGGGACATGGTCAGAGTTGAAGACGGCGAAGCGTCCCTCCAAGAAGAAGATGAAGAGAGCGAGGCGCGGCCAAGCGTTGGTGGTGCAACGTGCAGACAGATCCTCGCAATCCGATGGGGCACTACTGTGAACTGCATTTTGCATCGCACGGATTCGTAGATTTATGTATATATAAATTATTCTATTATATTATATCTATAAATATATATATATACTTAAAATCTCAAATGCTTAATCTCATATATATTATATCTATAAATATATATGTATATAAATTATTCTATTATATTATATCTATAAATATATATGTATACTTAAAATCTCAAATGCTTGGGCACCTTTATCCTCTTGATTGCTTGCACTTGTACAAGCATGAACATCAAGCTTATTCCAGATTGAAAGGTCGGCCATGAACATTCAGGCGAAGTTGAAGCTACTACAGCTACAAGAAAAGAGAGAGCAACTCGTCAAGATTGATCTCTCCTATGTTCTAAAGCTCCAGTACCTATAGGAAGCCATCTTGTAACTCAGTTCTTAGGTAATCTGTAATCCCCCATGAATCCCGGTATGTAACCTATAGGAAGTCATCTTGTAACTCAGTACTTTGGTAATCTGTAATCCCCCATGATTCCATGTATCAGGAGCTTGGCCATAGCTAATTCTCCGACTCTTGTAACCTGTATTGTCTTTTTTCAGTAATGAAAATGCCTTTTATTGAAAAAAAAAACATCAAGCTTATGATTATGTTCGAAGTGAGGAATCCATGGACATCAACAAAGATTTCAAATTATATCCCAAGGTAGATAATTTCAAATTCATTACCACATTTAAATTTGAGTTTCATGTCATTCATCAAGTCATAAGATTTTCATGCTCGTTTATGTGAGTGAAGTTTTTTAAAAAAACATACATAAAGTATGGAGGTGAGTTGGCACAGCCCTCCCCGAAATTTCATAAACATAGAAGAATGTGCCTTTCCCCCATTTCCCAAATAGCACCTTCGATATCGAAAGTGGACCAAAACACCTTCAGTGTTGAAGGCGACCATTAATCTTACGTATTGATTCATGATACAAAACTCAAATGTGGTAATGAATTTGTAATTTTCTAATTTGCGAGGTACTTTTGAATCCCCATCAAACATAAGAACATGCTTCAAGCTCATCGATTGCGGATGTCGGTCTAGCATTATGCTTTCAAATTCATGTTCATTCAAGCATTTCAAATATGTTCTACACTACACGAAGTATGCTACCCAATCACTCACACAAAACACAGTAAAAGAATTAAAAAGAAAACAATAAGCTTCGGAGCATGGAGTGTACCTGGTTTTGATGGTGTGTGTGTGCATGTGTGTGTGTGTGTGTGTGAGAGAGAGAGAGAGAACAAAGAGAGAGAGAGAGAGAGAGTACATGCTTGCATTTATGCACCAAGACATCTTGTGCATAAACGCAAGATGTCAAGCTGTGGAGACGGCTTCACAATAGCCTCTCGGTGCAAAAGTCATAAAAAGCGACGATGAAGACACACCTCTTACTGGTGTTCACCACACAGCCCTGTGTTGAATGCTCTTATAAATGCCATTACTCACAACCTACGACACACCTAGCATGCACCATGTGTACTCAGTCCATGATGGCGACTCCATGCAAGCAGAGTAAATTTTGCATTACAAGTTTGTACGAACGTTACCTCCACTATGTCTACTACGAGACTTACAGAGTGTATTACAAAGACAATAGCACGGAAGTCCACTATCTCGGATAAATAAGAGAAGGGCCGTGATGCACCAAAGTGTGACGCAATCCCCCTTGATAGCTCAGCTCAAAAAGCTAGCCTTCGAAACAACCCACGACAAGCCTGTACAGATGGCGCCTGTCTCCCCCTCTATATGTGTGAGCTTTTTAAGCTATTTTTAGAGAGCTAGAGGCTTGGAGTACCGTCTTTTTCGGCTCTTGGTTTGTTGCTTGCGATTGAAAAACCCAAAACTACGATTTTCTATATTTTCATCCACGATGAGACAGCCGAAAGTTCAGGTCAGCGGCCTGGAAATCTTATCTAAGGCACACATACATGATGATGGTACATATAAAAGAAGCACAGAGGAGTGCAATGTTCCGTCTTCTCTGTCAAGCTCTTGGTCGCACACTTCCAATGACTCTCTATCCTCTCTCTACCGGCAGGTCTGCTACATCCCCCTAAACTCCCTTCACTTCCATCTGCCAAACGAGCAGTAAGGACACCCAGATCGTCTCTACAAGGGCCACACTCTACCAGGTTCTGGAGATCCCCCAAACGGCCACCGAGGTAGAAATCAAGGCCTCCTACAAACGGCTGGCCCGCCTCTATCACCCAGATGTGGTGGCCATGGAAAACAAAGAGACCAACACACTAAGCTTTTCCGCGGGCAAGCTAAGACCTTGGGACAACAGTGGGAGGCACTTCTATAGACGGCTGGCCCACCTCTATCACCCAGATGTGGTGGCCATGAAAAACAAAGAGACCAACACCAAGCTTTTCTTGAAAATCCACACAGCCTACGTTGCCTTGTCCGACGCCCAGAGTCGGGCTACCTACGATCTCCAGCTCTCCATGCAAGCTCTTCAAATAGCCGATTGTAGAAGCCGGAGAGCATATTCTCAAGTGCAAGACTATAGTAGATCACCACAAGCTTGCTCCTCTTCCAGAAGCGGTGCCAGGAGGTGGTGGCGGGCAAGTTGAGACCCTAGGATAATGGTGGGAGGCGACAATGGGGGGAGCAGGCTAGCAGCAGAGGTCTCTGAACGTCTATTTCTCTCTCTCTCTCTATATGTGTGAGCTTTTTGAGCTATTTTTAGGGAGCTATTTTGATAATTTCATTTTAAAGAGTTATTTTGATAATTTTACATGCCACGTGGTTTTTTCTATTTTCATGCTTTTTTTTGCAAGGATGTTAGGCTACCAAAGGTAAAAATGCTAAGATTATTCATACTCCACTTGATACAATTTGTTATGGGAAGTTGTAGAGCATCTTCTCCCCCTATCTCTTTGTTTGCCATGCAGAAGTCCCCCCATGCCGAATGGCACTCACTAGGGAACTTAGAGCCCGAGGACTCATAAGTAGCTTGCTCTACAGTAGACGATTTTTATAGAACAAGTAGATGAGGTATTTGTGGAAAGAACAATGCAAATGTTACTGAAGAAAAGGAGCTTTCCAAGACAGAAGCCAACTTTTGAGAGGATGATTGGGCTTTTTATTCCAAGTTCTATGTTGTTTTATTTTGTGTGTATACTAATGCTTTATTTGTCTCTGCCCTTAGGAACCTATATCTAGCATGAGAAATTAGAGCTAATGTGCCTAGATTTATCCTTGACACAGTGAGGTGTATTGGAAAATCATTTTCTCAATACTCCATGTGAGGGCAAAAGGACGAAAGGACTAGATGTGCGAGGGATCTGAGCAAATCAGCATAGCATGAAAATGATGAATGAAAGTATGTATACTGCTGAATGTAATCCGGTACAAGAGGCCCTCGATGTGAGGTGACTCTGAGTAGTAGACAAAAGCAAAGATGAATTCGAAGCAAGAGGCTCGGTCGATGACGAAAGATCGCATCTAGGACAATGGTGGCACTCCGTGAAGATGTAGAGGGCTGTGAATGCAATGTTGCAAGATCAGGGTGCTAAGCAGAACTGGGCACAGATGTGTGTTGCCCAAGGGTATATACTGTTGATGTGGCTGTAGCAACAGGGGCAGAAACGCTGCTATCTACAGGAGTGTCGATGATGTGGCTGTATGTACCCGGGCTACTGTTGTGTGCAGGGGGTGGAGCCGATGGCTACTGCTGATGATAAATGATGGTGATCAATGTGTTGATGATTCAGGCGACTACTGTAGTGGTAGAGCACCGGTGTTGATGTTGGTTTTGTTTATTATATCGTTGTTTTGCTGAATTATGAAGCACTATTTATATATGTGGTGCTGCTATAGGCCTAGAGAAGGGTTGTCGGCTAGTAGCACAAGACAATAAATGTCATAATAAAATGCCTTTTTGGGCTAGTTAAATGCCTTTTTGGGCTGGTTTTCACACACCCCCTCTCAGGCCAAAAAAGGGGACCATGAAAGAAGATGAGGAAGATGGTAATTGGGTGAAGAGGAACATGATGAAGTAATTAGGCAAGGTTCGTTGTTGAGGGTAAAGGTCATGTGCTCTTCATCTTTGGTAGAGTCTTTTGGGTTTGGGCTCTAGTGGATTAGCGTCATAAAGGGCCCGGTACTCGGCCTTAGCTGAAGAACCTGCAAGGGTGTCCTTCTTCTTGCTAGACCAAGAGAAAGGGACAGATCCAAGTGAGTACAAATAACCACCATGGGAACGCTAGGAATCAATATCACCGGCCCAATTAGAGTCCATGTAACCACGCAAGGTGAACCCACGACTGAAGTAAGCCTGAACATATAGGTACCTGCTAGATAGCGAACAACCCTCATCGCTAAACTCCAATGTGGCTCCTTTAGGAACATTGAAATACTGACTAAAGATGGACGTACAATAGGAAATGTCAGGTCTACAGTTATTGAGCCATATAAGTTTCCACACCACTTGTCAGTAGGCTCGCTCTTCATGTGGCAATGAGTCCTCTTCCTTTGTAAGTTTGATGGTTGGATCCAGTGGGGTGGCTATAAGAATAGCACCATCAAGACAATAGGAAGCGATTAGTTAAAGACAAAACTTTTGTTGTGACACAAAGATACCATCAGGATGTTGGACCACCTCCATGCCAAGGAAATATGAGAGAAGATTGAGATCAATCATCTCAAACGTTTGTCTCAGTTGTGCCATGATATCAGCCACTTTGGCTTGATTTGAACTAGAGATAGTAAGATCATCGACATACAACACTAGGTAGCACACCATCCCTTGATCTGTGTGGATATAGATATTGGGATCTCAATGGGATGGTTGAAAACCTTCGTTGTGTAAAAAATTGTTGATGTGATGATATCATGCTTGAGGGGCTTGCTTAAGCCCGTAAAGAGCTTTATGCAGGTGGAAGGCTTTGTCCTCATGCTCAGGGAGCGGGAAGCCCGGAGGTTGGTCAACATAGACTTCCTCCTCGAGAATGCCATTTAGGAAGGCACTCTTGACATCCATCTAGTAGACTGGCCATTTGTGGTGTGTGGCTAGATTGAGTAAGAGACGGATGGTCGTCATTTGAGCTATAGGTACAAAGGTCTCGTCGAAGTCAATGTCTTATTTTTGGCAAAATCCTTGCACTACAAGTCGGGCTTTGTACTTGTCCAAGGTCCCATTGGCTTAAAATTTGGTGCGAAAAATCCATTTGGTTCCAATAACCTTCTTATGACAAGGGTGATCCACAAGGGATCGCATGCCATTATGGTCAATGCTTTCAAGTTCTTGTTCCATAGCCTATGTGACACATAGTCTGTTGAAAACATAGAGGCATGAGGAGTGAGCCTGGCAAACCGACAAGGACTGTCCAAGAGGGTATCGCTGGAAAGCATGCTTGAATTCGATGAATGAAGACTTTGTTCGATCTTGGATCAAAAACTTTGTAAGCTTTTGACTTAGAAGAGTAGCCCACAAAAATGCGCTAACTCGCTCCTTGGCTCTAACTTGCCCCTCGTGTCATTCGGAGTGTGGGTGTAAGCACAACACCCAAAGACACATAAATGAGAAACAATCGGTTTCTCTCCATAAAATGCCTCCAATAGGTCCTGTGAGGGACAACGACCATGGGGCAATGGTTCAGAAGGCACACCATAATGTTGACCGATTTTGACCAAAGGCACTCACGCAACTCTACCTGTAAAGAGCATGGAGCATGCCATATCCATAACGGTTCAGTTCTTGCACTCGATCACTCCATTTTGTGAAGAAGTGTTGGTGGAGGTGAGCTAGCGTTGAATGCCCTACTCTTGCAAGAACTCGACAAATTGATGGGAGATTAACTCACCACCATTGTCACTGCGAGCAATCCCAATCGAGATGCTCATTTGGTTAGTGACTAACCAAATGGTAACCATTGTCACTGCGAGCAATCCCAATCGAAATGCCCATTTGGTTAGTGACTAACCAAACCCAAGTGGTAAAGTATTAGAAAGTATCTGATTTATGCTTTAGAAAATACACCCACATGTACCTCGAATAGTCATCTACAATCAGCATGTAGTAGAGAGACCTGTTCAAGGAGGGGGTTGGGGATTACATGCTCAAGTCGAAGTGAATCAGCTTGAGGATACCTTGAGTGTTAAAATCCTAAGATCTCTATAGATAATTGTTATGCATAAACATATGCATAAATCAGGCATAAACTCATCCACCCGACCAACCCCGAGCCTAAGGGATGCACACATTAATTATAATGAAATACATCATACCTTTACCTTGATGTCCCATACCATCAAGAACTATAACTCTAATCCAATAGCATGTAGCTATAGTGTGAAATGGTAAGTGAGTAGTTATGATCCTCTACAGAAGAGAGCATAACATAACCTAGTCTCAAGCTAACATCAAGAGACCATAGCCTAAGCCTCAAGATAACATAGCCTTGGCCCCCCAAGCCCCCAAGCCTTAAGCCCCCTTTGAGTGTGCCCCATGCCCCTATTATATAGGAGGGCCCTCAAGTGACTCTTGACTCTCCATTTCCCATGTGTGTCCCTTGGATGCCTGACCCTAACCTTAACCCTTAAGGTTAGTCCTAACCCATGCTCCACTAGAGCTTGTTCCCATGCTCCCATGCTCACAAGCCTAATGTGGGCTAGCCTCCTAGTAATGTGCATATAACATACTTTCCCTCTCTCAAAACATTGCACTCTTGCAATGAAAAGAAGGAGAACTACACTGAACAATATCAACCGACTCCCAAGTCGAATCCTCTATTTCTCTATCTTTTCACCTAATTTTAACCTCAGGGATTAGTCAACTACAAAGTTTTTTTTCCTTGAATTCAAGTACCTTATCAGGTTCATGTGGAACATAGGATAATTATTTGACTTCAACGAGTTCTTGAGAAGTAACTGTGTTATCCTCACCTCCCAGTTTTCCTTTCAATCTATTGATATGAAAGACTGGATGAACTCTAACAATTGGAGGTAGTTTTAGTTCATACGCAACTGTGCCAATCCGATGTATAAATCAAAATGGACCACAATATCTAAAAGATAAATTCGAGCATTTTCCTTTTGACAAAGTCTGAAAATCTTTAAGAACTTTTAAATAAACCAATGCTCCTGGTTCAAAAGACCAAATTGAGCGTCCTCTATCAGTATAGAACCGTGCTGATAGAATCCCGAGCTTCAGTCAGCATTTCCTACGTATCACGCAAGAAATCTCTCAATGCCTCAAGCTCGATGTCCTTAAGACCGACATCAATAGGTGCCCTGGATTAATACCCATACATAAGCATGAATGGACTAAAACCAATAGCCGTATGTTTAGAACTATTATAGGCAAATTCCATCATTGGAATAAAATTTTTCCAATTTGATGCTTTTCCAGAGACATATGCACGAAGCATATCCTCTACAATCTGATTCATGTGCTCTGTTTGCCCCCCATCAGAGCGCGGATAATCATAGGAATTCATACTCAAAGTAGTTTCCTTGTTGTAAACCATTCGGAATAAAGTAGGAAAACATGGCATTATAACAACAAGAACCAGGGATTCATCGGCGCCCCAACATACCCACATCTGCACATGGAATAATTGATGTCCCGAGTTACCCATATCAACATAGAGAGTTATCAGCGTCTCGAGAGTCACATATTTTCATCCGTAAACCATCAGGTTAACTGTATAAATCACCTAAAGTACGGAACTAGAGAAAGAAATACCAACAAAGAAAAAATCCAAATTTCCTTAATCTGAACACAACAAGATAAACTCGTTGAACTCTAAAGAAAGAGATTTCAACAAGTGAAAATGTCGACAAGATTACACTCATCAATACATGCAGGCTATAGATAAAAGAAGTTTATCTACAGAATTCCCACACTATAACTTCTAGTGAATTTAGAAAATGAGATTGTCTTTGAATGTTGAGGTTAACATGCTAAGTGATGTAAGGAAAGCAACAATCTTGAGCCCAAATTATCCCATAAGATAATATATGTGAGGGATCACTAGCGTCCCATACCACCATGATACCACCTTATCCTAGACTTTCACATACTAAAACCTGTCTCTATATTCCTGAGACTACATCAAGGAATAGCTCTTTTCTAGTACATCATTAGAAAAGAATTTTGAATTATTGGCGCCTTTCTAATGATAACTACCCAATAAACTCAATAAAGTTAGGGTAAAAAAATAACAATTCACCTAGATATATAAGCAACTAGGTATCTAAGTTGGAATACGTACAGAAGTACAAGCAATATACTCCAAAATTATGTACAAAAAACGAAGGCAAATGCTACCCTCAAAGCACATGAAATTATCCAAAAGATCAAAAGATCCTTATAAAACCATGGAAAAAAGCATAGAAGCTCCTCGAATCCATGAAAACCATAGTTGATCATAAAAATCAATGCATACCATCTAATAGACATTAATCATGCCAAAAGAAGCATTAAAATTGGTGGCCAACTCATCAATCCGGAGTATATGAACGTGGTGTCGTTCAAGCAAAACTCCAAAGTAAGCAAGTGAAACACATGTGTAGTACTCAATAAAAAACCCCTAGACACAAGTGATCTAGGCAGAACCTGATGAGTCCATATAAAACTTGGAAAACATCCGATAAAATCCACCAAAACAAACTGATCAACTAACTCATGATAGAATTTGTCTTAGGCTTAAGAAATTAAGCACAAACCACACTTAAGAAATTAAGCACTTAAACCACACTTAAACAAGTGCAAAATAAATTATCATGGAAAAGTGTCAAAGGTGAAACACACTTTGAACGCAGATGATAGCCATCAAAGGAAATTAAGGAACACGTCCAAAAAGAATGGCTAAATAATGGTAAAAAATCATGAAAACATCGTTTAGAATTAATCCAAACAGAAATAACTATTAATACAAGGTACAATCGTAATAATAATATGCAAATAACCCGTATCAATCTAAGGTCAGCACGAGAAAACATACTTCAAGATTAAATAACCCTCGAAAATATTGAATTCTCGAGAAAAAGAATTATCATGATTTTTTCCAAATTTTCTCTAATTTTATAGGGTCTCAAAATACGATAATTTTGAATTCCACCAAACTTATCTTATGGCATTCCAAACCTATATTTTTCTAGAAAAATTTTAGCAATTTAGATTTGCCAAAATACCATTGATATTTTAAAAATATCAAATTTTAGGATTTCTAAAAATAATTTCTAGGAAGTTCCTAATTTTTCCTGAGAATTTCATTGTTCACGAAATTTCCAATTCTGCTCGACAATTCTCAAATCCAATGAAAATTTATAATTTTAATGGATTTTTTAAATTTTTGTGTCAAAAAATATATTTTTAAAGGAATTTGAATGGTCGCGGGCGCCCGAATGAACACACCACATGCCAAACACCAATCCCACATTTTTCAGAAATTTAAAATAACATTTGTCTAATTTTTCACTAATTTTTAATAATTTTTAAAATTTTTTTAATTTACTCCGAACGCATTTAGAATACAAACGGTCAAAAAATTTCAGAATCCCAACGGTTTTCCCGAAATACGAAAAGCCAACAGTTTCGGGAAAATGAAAAGACAAAAAAGTCGGAATGTGAAAGGTCAAAAGTTTCCGGAATCCAAAGGTCAAAAGATTTTCCGGAATTCGGAAAGCCAAAAGGTTTCCCGGGAATGCGGAAAGCCAAGAGATTCCAAGAAAAAAATAAATTTCCAAAGGGAAAATAAAATATCTTAGAGAAGTAAAATTTTTCCAAATCTCTTATCCCTTTTTCAAGCTTTTTTGAAAGGCTTTCAAAAGTTTTTTTTATAAAAAAGAAATCTCTTTTTTTTAGACTTTTTAACTTTTTAAAAAAAAATAAAGCTTTTATTTTAAAAGCTTTAATACAAAGCTTTTACAAAAATTTTCTAAGGGGGGGGGAGGGGCGATTTTCGCCTGGCAGCTGCGTGCGCGCAGCCGCAGAAATGAGAGAGAGGGAGAATACTCTCTCCTCTCCCCTCTCTCCTCTCCAACTTCTCCATTCCATCTCTCTTTCTCACGCACTCCTTCTCTCTTAAGAGACAGATGGATTAGCATTTAATTAAAAAAAACTTAATCATAATCAAATACTAATTATGATTAAAGTTTTAAGCAAATTATGCCATATAAGAGGTATTCACACGGGCGGGAGGAAAATAGAAGAAAAATTCAAATTTAAGAGATGATGAGGGTCCCACGCACACAAGAGAGCATTCCCATGCATCAACATGCTACCCCTACTTGCATTTCAGCAGAAAATCGGCAGAAATTTAATAGCATACCCGTGGAAAAATCCGCAAAAATGTATAAAAAATATATTTTTAACCATACAAATGCTTTAAAAAAATTAAAATTTTAGAAAAAAATTCTTAGAAATTTTAAAAATTTAGGGAATCCATTCTACCAAAAATATCCACAATAAAATATGTGTTATTTTTGTAAAAGTTTCTATTAATGCTTATTTTAAACCACAAAAAATAAGAAAAATAGCATTAAACTCACATAATTCCCCCATAACGTCGATTCGGCCATTGAATAGTAGTAACATGCGTTCCAATTGCCATATCGACGATCCACGTGCAAATCATCAACATAAATCAACAAAATAACATTTTTATTAGTAAATATTAAAAGTTACTTAAAAAAACCCAAAAATTACAACAAAAAAGAAGAATCAACAACAATTAACTAGAGATTGCTCTGATACCACTGTTAAAACCCTAAGATCTCTCTAGATAATTGTTATGCATAAACATGCATAAATCAGGCATAAACTCATCCACCCAACCACCCCCGAGCCCAAGAGATGCACACATGAATTATAATGAAATACATCATACCTTTACCTTGATGTTCCATACCATCAAGAGGTATAACTCCAATTCAATAGCATGTAGCTATAGTGTGAAATGGTAGGTGAGTAGTTATGATCCTCTACACAAGAGAGCATAACATAACCTAGCCTCAAGCTAACATCAAGAGACCATAGCCTAAGCCTCAAGATAACATAGCCTTGGTCTCCCAAACCCCCAAGCCTCAAGCCCCCTTTGAGTGTGCCCCATGTCCCTATTATATAGGAGGGTCCTCAAGTGACTCTTGACTCTCCATTTCCCATGTGTGACCCTTGGATGCCTGACCCTAACCTTAACCCTTAAGGTTAGTCCTAACCCATGATCCACTAGAGCTTGTTCCCATGCTCCCATGCTCACAAGCCTAATGTGGGTTAGCCTCCTAGTATATGCACACATAATGTGCATATAACATTGAGCATGATGAGTAGCATGATGTGGGAATGGTGAACGATGTTGCTCACCCATTTGACATGGCTAGTAGACATCCTTGGTCAGTTTGAGAGGCAGGGTATGCCTTCAACCAACTGGTCGCTAGACAACTCATAGAGCGTGTCATAGGGCAGGTGACCATAGCGATAGTGCCATAGTCGTTTAGTGTCCGAAGGAGCTCTGGTCAAATAGACGTGAACCCAATGAAACTCAGAACCCTCGAAAGATGGCTTAGATAAAAAAGTATACATCTGGTATAAGCCATCCTTCTATGCTTGACCTCGGGCAATAACAAGACCGATAGTCTCATCAAACACCTTGACAACTTGCTTGTTGAAGTACACTCCATGATCGAGTTGGGTCAGCGACTGGTATACAGAAAGTAAGTTGAGGCCCAATTTAGGAACAAGATAGACATTGTCCAAAGTTACTTGGTTGGGGCTTGTGTTTGTGTCAAATAAGACGGTTCTACCATATTTGATGGGCATCAGGGTATTGTTGCCACATCGAAATTCACCCTTAGTAGGGCACTAAGAGATGAAAATGACATTGTCCAAAGTTACTTGGTTGGGGCTTGTGTTTGTGTCAAATAAGACGGTTCTACCATATTTGATGGGCATCAGGGTATTGTTGCCACATCGAAATTCACCCTTAGTAGGGCACTAAGAGATGAAAATGACAGCATTGCGTGCCATATGGTGTGTAGCTCCATTGTCAACTATCCAAGTGACCGAATGGCCACATGGAAGAGTTAGGTGAGCTTCGATGATTGGCATAGATTGATCATCAGGTAACTGATAGATCTAAACGAGGGCAAAAGCTTCCATACGCTTACTGCCTTGTCTAGCCCGATGTTGCTTCTTCCTTTCAGAAGAGTGGCCAGAGTGTAACTCAAATGTGGCCTAAGCAACATTGGCCGAGGGGGTGGGATGTGGTGTAAGTGATGACCAATCAGACATTCCTTTCGGGGTAACAAAAGATGCTAATTTGGGGGGTGGACCTAGAGCTAGCTAACCACTGGTTTGCCATTGAGAAGATCTAGGCCAATTCATACCAGTACCTTGTTGTTGTGGTTCCCTGGTGGGGCAAAGTAGGTGCTGGAGTATTACAACCTCTCGACCATTAATTTGGGGCATTGCCACCACCTTGGTTGTTTTGGGCGATTCGAGTTATTGGCATTAGGGTTGGGACCTCCATTTTCCTTGACTTTGAAGCCACACTCACATCAACATGTCTAGACATTTGGCAATGAGTGTAGTATCTATTCTTTTTTGGAATATTCTACTAGTAGGGAGTGGGTGTCAAGGTAGGGTTTTTGAGATCGTTGTTGTTGCCTTGGGGTTTTCCTTGATTACCTAGGTTGCTATTCCCCTTCCCTTGCTGCCCTTTGTGGGGGTAGAGGCGGTATTGGAAACAAGGGCCCCCTCTTGGTTAGAGGAGGAAGAAGATGGCTTCTTAGGGTGAAATTGGTCATGCAACTGAGTGAAGCGCAAGAGTTGGCACTCACACTCATACAGGTTAGGCATAGGTTTAAACTAATAGTCTGTGTGACAAAAGTAAGGCAACTTGTTCAGTAATCGCAGCAGAAGCAAGGCTCTCAAGATGAGGCTGGATACCGGGGTTCAGTACTAGCACACTGGTTGTAGGCATGTATCCCCCTCTGGAATCAAAGTTTGATAAGCTTGGAGAGGAAGGTTGTGGTGTAGAGGGTGAGTAGGTGTAGATAGGTTGGCTGTCTCCCAATGTAAGATCTCGAACGGGGCTCTCCAATGAGTAGGAAGTCCCATCCTCTGTGTGGTCTAGATCTAAATAAGGAGAATCAACTTCTGGTGAGAAAGGCTGGTCCTCCGGAATCACGGGTAGACGATCCATGATGTGTGCTCTCGAGGTCTCTCAAGGTCTTCAATCCCTTTGCTCACGACAGCTTTGATACCATGTGAGAACAAAAGGACAAAAGGACCAGATGTGCGAGTGATCAGAGCAAATCAACACAGCATGAAAATGATGAATGAAAGTATGTATACTACTGAAGGTAATCCAGTACAAGAGGCCCTCTGATGTGAGGTGACTCTGAGTAGTATACCGACAAAGAAGCAAAGACAAAGTTGAAGCAAGAGGCTCAATCGATGATGAAGGTTCGTATCGGGGACAGCAGTGGAACTTCGTGAAGATGTAGAGAGGGCTGCGAATGTAGTGCTACTGCAAGATCAGGACCAAAACTGGGAGCAGATGTGTGCTACCGAAGGGTAGAGTACTGGGCAGAAACGTTGCTAGAGGAGTGTCAATGATGTGACTACATGTAGCCGCTACTATGTGCACGGGTTGGAGCCGACGACTATTGCTAATGATAAACGATGGTGATCAATGTGTTGATGATTTAGGTAGTTGCTATAGTGGTAGAGCGTTGGTTGATGTTGGTTTTATTGATTATATCGTTGTTTTGTTGAATTATGAAGCGCTCTTTATATATGTGGTTGGGCTTTGGGCTGAGAAAGGCCATCGGCCCTAGCAGCACAAAACAATAAATGTCTAATAAAAAGCCTTTTTGGGCTGGTTTTCACACACTCCACCCTCGTGTTGTTTCTATGGGTGCGACGGATGTGCTCTATTGTTTAAGGCCCCCTTTATGAGGAGTTGCCATTGTGGTGGAGCATTCAAGTGCCTAATAGTTCTCATTTCAGACACTATGGATGGTGGGGCCAAATGTGGCCATATGGTTAGGAGATGGCTAATGTAGACTTGGCACTCTGCTCAGTAAGATGCATCCTTGTGTGGGCTATGTGACTGCATTAGTGAGTGCTAGTATATAGCAAATCAAGGACACATTGTTCTGAAGTTGTGGGAAATGTTTAAGGGTCTAGACAATCTTAGAGGCTATGGGCATTGGATATAATATGGTCAGTTGGTCATTTTGGACCATTGACTGATGTGGCCGACCTACGTTAATGCCTACTTTGGGTACTATATATAAAGTCCAGACTAGTTTGGTAGCCATAGTTCATCATCAAGTTCATTATGTTCAAGCACTCTTCTAAGAAAGACATCCTCCATCCATAATCTATCTAGATTGTCATCAAAGCTCCTTGCGTGAAATACACGGGTGGGTGGATGCCATCAATTTGTAATCAAGTTTTTGTAAGTAGTAATATTGTTTACTCTCCATTTCTTTTTGTAATTCAGTGCTTTATATTGTGTTAATGTAGCTTTCGATTGTGTATTCCTACATGGTATCAGAGGCAAAGTTTGTTTTTTGGCAGTTTACTATTTGAAGGTATATTTGGAGAGATGGCCCAACCTATAATCCCAACCTACAAGTAACACAACCGCTCATGCCCGCTCTCTCCACCTTTTGGTGATGGAAAGTTAGATGGAACAAATTATAATCTCTTGAAGTTCAAGATTTAGGAATATTCTTGATTTAGATGAGTTGTGGGAAAGCGCAATAGGGGTTGATGCAAAGTTGGGTCCTACAGCAAATCCACTACAGACCATATTGCCAGATCTTTCTCTCGCTTTAGCGTGGAGGTGAAGAAATGCAAACACGCTATGTGCCATTGTCACTAGCATCAATGATTTAGTGAGATGAGACCCTGATTCAACATACTACATAGCTTCTGATGCATTGCAAGTCTTAAAGAGCGAGTATGAGATGAGGAATTAGATAAGGATTCAAAACCTTAAGAATCAGCTTGTAGTAGAAATGCATACACAGAGGCAGTGAAGGGCATGACACCTCAAGAAGCTTATTTAGGAAAGAAACCCTCAGTTGTATATTTTAGGATGTTTGGATGTGACTGTTTTTTGTGCATGTTCCAGACTCATCCAAAACCAAGTGGGATTCCAAGAGCAAAAAGTGAATTATCTTGGATGTAACTGTCTTGTGCATGTTCTAGACTCATCCAAAATGGATTCCAACAGCAAAAAGTGTATCTTCTTAGGGTACCTTATAGAGTCAAAGGGTTACTAAATATACAAACCAGAGGCAAAGAAGATAATTATCGTGGGTGTTCAAGGAACAACCTCATTAGGTGAAGGAGAAGGCTTCATCCACACTATCCTTCAACAAAGAAGTAGACTAGCAGACACAACCACCAGTTGACATTACCAACTCCATAAGAGGTGGATTCATATGATGGTTGAGGACCCCCCCCAAGAGCCCCCTTGGGCATCACCCCTCCCTCGCTCCCTCCGTAGGCATCGCCCTTTCTTGCCTCCCCTCCCTCCCTCTTTCCCTTCTCCTCTTGATGATTGGGATTGGCCTTTCTCGAGAGGAAATGTGCTTGTGGTTGTTTATCACTTGCCCCTTCTCCTCCAGAGAGTGGCCTTTCCTGACACCGTTCATTGAGGTTGTACCACACAAAGTAATTTGCTGAAAGAATTATTGATATGCTCTTTACTTTGAACCATTAGCTTGTAACTTGAAGAAATGGATACATCACAGTACCATCATAGAATGATGGGATTAGAAACACTCAAAACACCATACAATAATAATAGTTGAGCATTCGTTGATTGTGACATGGAAAGGTGGGATACTATAGTTATGTGCTTGAGATATGGACAGGTGGAATACTATAGTTATGTGCTTGAGATATGGACAGGTGGAATACTATAGTTATGTGCTTGAGATGGATGGGTAGGGTCACCATCCACACTAGCTCTTTGTGAAACGAAAAAGAAAAGGACCTAGAATGCAGCAACGCTAACATCAAGGCTCACAATTGCGACACATAACCTGATAAGACTGATGAGAGGGCCCATCAAGGGGGTTGAGAAGATGACGGTGGACAACAGGAAAAGATGGTATGTAAAATGGAGCGAAGGACTGCGAGCTTTATTCTATTGTGACAAGATGGGAATTGAGATGATGAAGGGCGTTTTACAAAATAAGCAGAAAGAGGAACAGCGTAGCTTGGATCAGCTATAGCCAAAGCTTCTTGAGAATAATTCTCTAATTTGGCTACTTGAGAGTAATGCTCCAAACAAGCAAGGGCAGAGATCTAGGGGAGAGAGAGAGAGAGAGAGAGAGAGAGAGAGAGAGAGAGAGAGAGAGAGAGAAACTACTTGTATCTACTACTAACTAGTTATTTAAGTAGACTACTTCTTGTCACTTGGCCCTTTAACCTAGGAACAAACTATACCTAACCTTTGATGATTCACACCATAGATGACAATGTGAAGTTGACACAATCAAGGGAACCTTCTAGGAAGGTAACAATTGAAAATGTTTGATTGAAGACTTTATACCAACCCTTCGATACCATTTGTAGGTACAACAAACATAGTCAACAATGTGTGTGTGTGTGTGTGTGTGTGTGTGAGAGAGAGAGAGAGAGAGAGAGAGAGAGAGAGAGAGAGAGAGTTTATGGAAGTAGGAGTCATGATAATGATGTTTCCTTTGATGTAATCTATCTAGCCAATGATGACAATGTAAAGATGAGCGAGTATAAACATGTTGTATGATGATATCAAGGTGACCAAAGGAAGGGATGAGGGAAGGATTTTTTCTTTTGAAGGGTGGTTGGTGTGGGGGCGTGGGAATGTGTGCACATGCATGCATAGTGTGTGGTGGGGGGACAGTTTGGAGACGTTCTTAAAAAGTAACAATAGGAAAAAAATCATTCTGTTGGAGGCTACATGGGTCTCTCAAAATACTAAAAGGCACTGGTGCGTGTTGTACAAGTAAAGGATTAAAATGGTGAAGAAAATTATTGACTTCAATCCATCAACCTTTGGAAATAAATACCTTTTGCATAAAAATAGGACCTTCTAGTACAACTAGGGCTATCATTTCAAAGAAAACTTCCAGAGTTTCATAGAAAGATTTCACACGTATGTGAGAGAATATAAATAGAGCATAAATAATCTCTTATACTTGTATGATGAATATTTAATACACCCACTATAACTTAATTACATTGAATGCTACTAAATAACACACCTCATGTAAATGGAAGATCATAAATAGACCTAGTTTAAAAACTATAGCTACATTGAATGTTACTTAGTAGCATATAACACACCTCATGTAAATGGAAGATCATAAATAGACCTAGTTTAAAACTATAGCTTATGCACTCAAGTGATATCGTAGAACTATACCCTAGTATAGGATGTTTTCAACCATTATTTCTTAGTGTCAGACTTTAATAGAAAAGAACCATGTTTAAATTAAAATACATACATGCATATATATACTTATAAGGATATCTAGACAATATAACGAACGACCTTTTTATTGAGTCTTCTTTACTAAGATGGGTGATAGAGATTGAAGGGAAACCTATGGTATATCTATTTAAAATTTTAAGAATGAATTTTTTTTTGATATTCTTGGCTTTATGAGCGTTTTTATGTGTGTGTATGTGCACACGTGCACATGCATGTGTTGTGTGTTGTATGTACATGTGTGTGTGTGTGTGTGCGTGTGTGTGTGGGGGGTATCCTATCCCATACTCCAGGGTATGGTACAACACCACACTAAGGGGGTGGTGGGCCATCACCAAGTTGTAGCATTACCCTTACCAAGTAGTCTATTTAATTTTACCAAAGTATAAAATATTAATATCAATAAATTAGTTTGTTTTATTTTACCAAACAGTACTAATATTTCTTCATGTAAAAATAAGTAAAGATTGCCCCCTATGATGATAATAGAGTTTCAATTTTTTATAAGTGGGGATTTTCCTATCGTACTAGGTAATTAAAAAAGGGCAAAGATGAGTTTAGATTAGTTCTACCAAGACAAGTAGGAAAAATGGGTTGTGTATGTGTAGAACTAACATCCCATCCCCTTTCTGCTAAAACGTCACCTTTTGGAATGAATTTTAAAAGAAGGAACAAATGTTTTATTTGAAGCCGTAGAAGTAAGGCTAGAAAAGGAAAATTTCCTTGATTATAAAAACCATATAGATAGTTTTGAATATAAAAACTTCAATCAAGTATACAATGTATCAAATGACTTGTATGGATAAGGTTAATTAGTGAATTAAGGATTTGATTTATGACGTCAAATTTTCATTTGTTTGTGGTAGATAATGCTATTGGTATTTATCATGTATAGTAAGGTAACATGCATACACATATAATTACAAAAACTAAGTGTAATTTTATAGTTCTTTACATGTACTTTTATAGTTCTTTACATGTACTTTTTATGGTTTTTAATTTTCTAAGGTTAACATGTAATTTTTGAGTTTCTAAGTCTTTATTAGGTTTCAGTGAATGAATCAAGCATATATACACCCAATTTTTACTACTAATTAGAATTATTAGCCTCAACAAAATTTTGACAAAAATAAAGAATTGTATAATGAATAGAAAGCAAAATCTTAAGTGCTCCAATAACACAATGAGGAAGGTAAATGAGTGCATGGATGCTTGCCTCTAAACCATTATGTAAATATTATTACCATTAATGAAAATGTGGTGTGAACATTACCATCATTGGCCTTGTACCACACAAGAGAATGTATACATGCATGACTATGACCCATGATGTGAATATTACCAACTTTAAAGATGTGGCATGAACACTACCATCATGAATGTTGTACCACACATAAGAATTTATAGAAAAATCTATTGCCATACTCTTCAATTTGACCCATTAGCTTATAATGCAAAGGAACTTAATGAAATGGATGCTACCATCACAAAAAATGTGTTTTTTTGGTTAAGATCCCCTCATGCCAGTGTTTAGGAATTTGTTTTTGAGTGAATCCGACATGAACCCTTCTAATCAATGGATTGAAGAGGAAAAAGTAAATTTGAGCAAGAATTTTCTTCATACTTTCATCCAATTGCTATTATTTTTTTGAAAAAGTAGAGAACATTTTTTCTTTCTCCTCTCAAGACGAGGCAGATTTTCTAGAAGTTGAGCATGCTCTAGGATAAAGTGAACCCGTCTTTTCCTGAATGGTGCCCCTCGTGTGTATCACCCTTCCCTCCCTCTATGTGCATTGCCCCTTCTTGGGAAAGGTTCTTGTGGTTGTTTATGACTGGCCCCTTCTCCTCAAGAGAGTGGCCTTTCTTGTTGGCACCATCATTGAGGTTGTACCACACAAAGTAATTTGTAGAAAGAATTATTGATATGCTCTTTACTTTGAACCATTAGATTGTAACTTGAAGAAATGGATACATCACAAGTTACCATCATAGAAAATAATAAGTGATGATATTAAAAAAACTTAAAACAAAATACGCTATGACTCAATGATAATTAAGAATTCATTGATTGAGACATGGAAGGTGGAATGCTATTATGTGCTCGAGATGGACAGACGGTTAGGGCTGCCATTCACACTAGTTCTTTCAGAGACGGAGAAGAAAAGGACCTAGAATGCATCAACACTAACATAAAGGCTGCCAACAAGATGCGACTATGACATGACCTGATAAGACTAAAGAGAGGACCCATCAAGGGGGTTCAGAAGACAATGACGGACAACAAGAAAAGATGGTAGGTAGAATGGAGTGAAGGACTACGAGCATTAGGGGAATTGAGATGATGAAGGGTATTCTACAAAAGTAGAAAGGGGATTGTATCAGGCCCTCTTGACCAATGTTCGTGCAAGAAAACTTGGAATAGGAACTCATATCTCCTCAAGGTGTAGCAACTTCTTGGAATCTATTCCCCACCTCTTCATTTCATGTCCTATAATCAAAAAAAATTTGAGACTTTTAAATTAGTGTGTTATCTTACCCATCCTCGTGGTCTTCTTCATTGGAAAGAAATCTTGGTCGAAGAAGCCAATGGATGCACAGCTAGAGTATGGAACATTATCATATCTACATTTTTGTGGAATGTTTAGATTGGTAGAAATATGCATGTTTTTTAGGATAAACAATTCAATAGTGTGCAAGGTGGTTTGAAAATCTCTTTAGGTTTTTAAAGATGTGAAGTGCCCTGAGGGACACCAAGGAATTACTAATTGTAGATATTGAAGAACTCAAAGACACACTCAAATGGCCATAATTAATGGAGGTATGATTAACCTCATTGACATGGTTAGAGATGTTGAAATCCAAATAGAGTACAAGAAAAGTTAAGCCATAGCTACCTCTATCAGAGATGAGGAATTGATCCATTGTGTACACACCGATACATAGGATCTACATGCTAGTAATGTGTGGGTACAAGAAAAGTTAAGCCATAGCTACCTCTATCAGAGATGTTGAATTGATCCATTGTGTACACACCGATACATAGGATCTACATGCTAGTAATGTGTGGGACACACAAACATTATGTGGGAAAACCAATGGTAGCATATTATTGCACAACATCACGACTTATATTAATAAGTGTAAATGGGCAACATTTGTGGATGATGGTAGTAGGCAAAAGACACAATGATGTGTAGCACAAGGGTACTAGAGTGAGGAACATAAGGGGCACGTGAGTATGGTGTGTGGCTGACAAGGTACACACTAGACACCCGGGGTAACATTCGTGGGTGACGGTTGTGGACCAAATACACAATGATGTGTAGCATGGGGGTACCAGTGAGGACACAAGGGGCACATGAGTATAGTGTGTGGTTGGTAAGGTACACACTAGACACCTGAGGTCACTAGTATATATAATGGTTAGGTGGTTAAACATGGTATGTCAGGCTAAGTTTTCTTTTGCTAATTTGAGGATCATCTTCTCCAAGTCCATCACATTTTTGCATGAAGCTGAATTTTCAAAGAGCTAGGGTTTTTAAGCAGGCGAGCTTGACATTTGGTATCAGAGCACAGTGTTTTGTTCTCGACTATGGGGAAAATCATGCTACACAATTAAACTTGCAAGGCATATTTAATAAGAGATCAATACTAGCAGTTTTTTTTTCTACAAATTCGTTCATTGATTTCATCGCTTCAGATCTCCCCATTGACATCCGTTGACATTGTTTCTGTTGGAGATTTTTTGTTTGGCACACTGTGACCTATTGACGGCTGTCTATGTGTGGATGTGGGACATGCCTAAGCACCACAAGCACTAGGGTGCTTATAACCAATTGGATGTTTTTTCTCATTGCTACTGTGTAGGAGGCCACCACCGTTTTCCCGTCTCGTCATTCACTATCTCAACAAAGAAAGAAAGAAGGCCACATGTTTGTTTTCCTAAAGCTTATTTAAAAAAAAATTCAAGCCTAATCCCTTTAAAGATCTCAAGGAGCTATTCACAAACGCAAAACTTTCTCCAAGTTTTTGAGAATTTATGGAGAGTCAATCTTGCCAATTTTTCACCGCTCCATGCAGCAAAGATAACTGTGGTAGATCTAAATATTTTTTTGGTCCGCGAAGCGACATTTTTTTAAAACTCTTGTCATAGTCAGCTTTCGGGAAGATCTCTCGTTGTGGTGATGTTTTCGATCATGTGGTATGTCTCCCCACGATATCAACCTACATTGGCTTTGACATCTTTATGACTAGGGTGTTGAGATATCGAGCTCTGAGGCGGTGGACACTAATGACCCACCTGGGGGATAGGCCCCACACTTACACCACTGGCATTGTTGGTGAGATCATGGGTGATATGCGGCCAGTGGGATGACAGGCTGTGTATCAGCCATTCTAGAGACTGGCATAGTTATAACGCTAGCTCATTTAGTTGGGTTCACACTATAGAGAACCCTAGTACGTATTTGGTTGAGTACCTTTTCATATTGTGTGTACTCTTATCTTTGTATATGGTGTGTTGAATGTGTGTGAAGAAGAAGAAGATTTTCAACCTCTCACCGTGTGTGTTCTCTTTTAGGGTTTTGTGAGTGTGTGTGTGCTTGCAAGAGCTCAAGCTCTCTTCTCCCCTACATCCTTTCATGGTATCAGAGCCTGGTTCATGCTAAGGGTTGAACTGCAAGCAAGAGAAGCACAAGAAGCGGTACGAGGGTAAGAGCTTCATCTACTCTTCCCTATTTGTGTTGGCAACTACACCATTGTCCGCAGGAGCTCTACGGGAGGCACCGACAAATGATCTCTGATTGAGGAGCTTTCTTCGTGGGAGTAAATCTACAGGGCAGTATTTTTTGTGCCAAAGACGCATTTCGGGCATGTTAGGACCTCCGTTTTCAGAAAGCAGGCGAGTTCGAGCAGTGTGGGTAAGTCATCGATTCTATACAGAACTCTGTTTAAGAACTGCAGGAAGACATATTGGTTGTGCAGACATTGTGTGTGCTGCAAGGAGGTCAAACAGTTACCATTGGGTGTATGTATGCACATTGAGGTCACTGGTTGTGACATTAAGGTCAATGGTTCTGACATTTGAGTGTAGTACAGTATCGCTGTGCAGAAAATACAGCAGTTTGTGCAGGACAAACAAGAGTGCTGTTTCTGGTAAATTTGTGTGTCTGGCAAGATGTCAAATGATGGCATAAACCAGATTGTTGCTGTGAGAAGCTTGACAAGAACAACTTCCATGCTTGGAGGTTCAGGTTGACAAATTTCTTGATAGGAAAGGATTACTGCTGGGACTACATAAAAGGTGAGCATGAAGAGGCATCGGAGATATCGGATATCAATCCGACTGCTGTAGATGTGAAAGAGTTCAAGGATTGGAACCAAGGAGCTAGAAAAGTTACGTATTGGCTCTCTATCAGTATACAAGACACCATGATTGGGTACATACAGGATGCCAAGTCCCCTAAGGAGGTGTGGGACACCTTGGTAAAACTCTATGAAATGAATACCAAGGCACGAAAGATACAGTTGAAGAATGAACTTCATACTGTGGAGAAAAAGAGTATGTCTGTGAATGACTGCATTGAAGATCAAGGGTATTGTGGAATCCCTTGCATCTATTGGTGTTTCAGTAGATGATGATGATAAGGTGGAAGTTTGTCTACATGGCCTCGGGCCACAATACAAGGCATTCAAGACGTCTATTCAGACTCGAGAAAACATTCCCAATTTCACAGATTTGGTGTCTGTGTTGATTATAGAAGAGAAGAGCTTGGGTGAAGACCAACAGTCTTCACAAAACAAAAACAGTTCAGAGTAACAGGCCTTCTACACAAGTTCAGGAAGAGGACGAGGTAGAGGAGGCCGCAGACGTGGCCAAGGAGGTGGCCGAATAGGTATTCAGAATTATGGCTAGCAGCAGGCAGCGGGAGTCAAAGAGGTCGTGGAAATTGGCAAAGGCAGTATAATGATACACGTGGATGCTTTTATTGTGGTAAGCCTAGACATGTGCAGGCAGATTGTTATAAGAAGCAAGCTCGCATGCAAAATGGAAAATTGTAGCAAAACAACTATGCATCCTCGAGCAGAGCAGCACATAAAGAAGATGTATGGTATGTTGATTCAGGTGCTTTGAACCACATGACAAGTCATGGGGAGTGGTTCAAGGAGATGAAAAACCTTGAAAGACCAGTTTTTGTGGAAACAAGGGATGACACTGCTCATCCAATTGCCCATGTTGGAGATGTGCCATTGTCTATGCAGGATGGCAAAGTGAAGTACCTTGCAAATGTACTTCATGTTCTGAACATAACAAAGAATCTGGTTTCAGTTGGCTAGATGATTGAGCAGGGTTTGCAGGTTCTATTTAACCCTGATGGTTGTTATGTTGAAGACTTTAAAGACAAGTGCAGGTTGGTTGCAAAAGACAACAGAGTGGGCAGAATGTTTACATTGAATGTAAACATGCCTGAAGTGAGTGCTGCGATGTTTGTAAATGGTTCAGGAATTGTTGCACACACAGACATTTGGCATAAAAGAATTGGACATGTGAATGTGCAGAGAATGAAGTCTATGCAGACTAAAGGAATTCTGACAGGGCTACCAAAGTTTAAAGTTGAAGGTATGCAAAAAATATGTAAAGCATGCCAATTTCAAAAGCAAACAAAGCATGTATTTCCATGTGACAGAAATGTGAGCAGAAATGCACTAGATGTTGTGCATTCAGATGTATGGGGTCCTACGAAGACCATGTCTGCTGCTGCTGGTCCTACAGGTATTATGTGACATATATTGATGACCACACAAGGAAAGTGTGGGTATACTTCATGAAGGAGAAGAGTGAGGTGTTCACTCATTTTCAAAATTTCAGAGTTATGGTTGAAAAGCAAATAGGGAAACATGCAAAGTGCCTAAGGTCAAATGGAGGGGGAGAGTACTTCTCCAATGAGTTCTCTGAATTTTTGCAGAAGAATGGTATTCAGAGACAGTTTACATACAAATACACTCCACAGCAAAATGGAGGTTCTGAGCAGAAAAATAGGCACATTGCTGAGATTGCGCAAGCATTGATGGGAGAGAAGAATATGCCGCATAGCTATTGGGCTAAGGTTGTTTCTACAGTAGTTTACATCATGAATAGGACTCCAACTGCAGCCATACATGATGTAACTCCAGAGGAGAGGTTTACTAGTAGCAGAAAACCTGATTTGTTTCATCTGAAAGTCTTTGGGAGAGAAGAATATGCCGCATAGCTATTGGGCTAAGGTTGTTTCTACAATAGTTTACATCATGAATAGGACTCCAACTGCAGCCATACATGATGTAACTCCAGAGGAGAGGTTTACTAGTAGCAGAAAACCTGATTTGTTTCATCTGAAAGTCTTTGGATGCATTGCATATGTGCATGTGCCAGATGAGCTGAGAACTAAGCTGGATCCAAAAGCTGAAAAATGTGTGTTTATTGGGTATTCCCTTGAGCAAAAGGGATACATGTGTTATAACCTTGCTACATGTGTTATAACCTTGCTACATGTGAGTTGAGGGTAAGCAGGGACGTTATTTTTTATGAGATGAGCAGCTGGTATGCTACTGAAAAAGAAGCTATTGGGGCTGATGTGAGTGGAAATGTGGTTGCACAGAATGCAAGTCAGCAATCACAGTCTTTGAGTGGACCGGGAGAGTCCTTATCTAGTGGTTCAGTTGATAGACCATGGAGTGGCACACTGCATCATAATACCAGTCCTGCAAATGTGATTAGTACATCACATAAAGGCAAAGAGAAAGTGGTTGAGCCCCTTAGTATGCGTGACATTTCTGCAGGGCATTCTCATGTTGATGGAGAGTCTAGTGGCTCAGAGATGAGCCTTGATGAGGATCTTGGGATACCAGCTAATGAGAACACCTGGTGTAAAGAAGGCTATGGAAGCCATGAATGCAAAGCTGCGAAGATCTGGGAGAGTGAAGAATCCTGTGCAGAGGTTTACCTATGATGGTTATGTGGCACATCACTATGCATACATGGCAAAAGTTGTGCAGGTTGTAGAGCCCACATGCATTGATGAGGTAATTAAAAATGTATGTTGAGAAAGCTATGGATGAGGAGATGGATGCACTATATGGAAATGAGACTTGGGATTTAGTGAAATTGCCTGAAGGCAAGAAAGCCATTGGATGCAAGTGGGTGTACAAAGTAAAACATAACAGTGATGGAATCATAAGCAGGTACAAGGCTAGATTGGTAGCCAAAGGATATGCGCAGACATATGGCATTGATTATGAGAAAACTTTCAGTCTAGTTTCCAAGATGGCAATAGTGAGAGTTGTGATAGCAGTGGTTGTGTCAAAGAAATGGTCTTTACATCAGATGGATATAAAGAATGCATTCTTGCATGGGGATTTGCAGGAAGAGGTGTATATGTTGCAGCCACCTAGTTATGAGGATGTGAGCCACGCCGAGCATGTTTGCACGTTAAAGAAAGCCTTGTATGGCTTAAAACAAGCACCAAGAGCATTGTCTGACAAGATTTCTGAATATCTTGTTAGTATTGGCTTTCTTTAATTAATGCCATATGCGCAGACATATGGCATTGATTATGAGGAAACTTTCAGCCCAGTTTCCAAGATGGCAATAGTGAGAGTTGTGATAGCAGTGGTTGCGTCAAAGAAATGGTCTTTACATGAGATGGATATAAAGAATGCATTCTTGTATGGGGATTTCCAGGAAGAGGCTATATGTTACAGCCACCTGCTTATGAGGATGTGAGCCTCGCTGAGCATGTTTGCACGTTAAAGAAAGCCTTGTATGGCTTAAAACAAGCACCAAGAGCATGGTCTGACAAGATTTTTGAATATCTTATCACTATTGGCTTTCATCATGTAGCCAATGCAGATTTCTCGCTGTATGTGAGACACAATGATAGAGGGGTTGTGCTTGTTGTCATCTATGTAGATGACAACAAGCACAATGATAGAGGGGTTGTGCTTGATGTCATCTATGTAGATGACAACAAGCACAATGATAGAGGGGTTGTGCTTGATGTCATCTATGTAGATGACCTGATCATTACGGGGGGGACCATGATGCAAAGATCTTTGATGTAAAGATCTTGCTTAGACACAAGTTTGAGATGAAGGATCTGGGGGAGCTTAGATATTTATTGGGCATTGAGGTGATTAGGTCACCACATGGTATTAGATTACTGTAGAGACAGTATGGCTTGGACATGTTGTCCAAGTATGGTATGACAGGTTGTAAGCCTATCTCAGTGCCATTGGATCAGAATGGCAAGTTGAGTGCAGATTTAGGAGAGATTTTGGAGGATCCTACTATGTATAGGTGCATAGTAGGAAGCTTGATCTACATGACGATCACCAGGCTAGATTTGAGCTATGTTATTGGGTTGGTGAGTTAGTTTATGCAGGTTTCTCAGAAGCCACATTTGGATGCATTGAGACGCATACTGAGGTATGTGAGGTCTACTTTGCATTGTGGACTATTTTATGAAACTGGGACAGAGATATGTGTACATGGGTACACAGATGCAGATTGGGCTGGTAGTATCTCGGATAGAAGATCTACTAGTGGCTTCATGTTTTCTTTGGGGAGTGTTGCTGTGACTTGGAGTAGCAAGAAGCAGCCTACGGTTTCTCCATCTAGTGCAGAGGCCGAGTATAGAGGTGCTGCTATGGCAGCATGTGAGGTAGCTTGGTTGAGAAAGCTACTCTCACATTTGGGTCTATCAGTGAATAGACAAGTTGTCATTTTCTGTGACAACATTAGCAGTATACAGTTGGCTAGGAACCCAGTTTTTCATACTCGCATGAAGCATACAGAGGTCAACTACCATTTTGTCAGAGAGAAGGTTTTTGACAGGAGACGTTGACCTTGTTTATGTCAGCACACAGGATCAGGTCGCTAACATCTTCACCAAAGCATTGGGTAGTATAGAGAAGCTCCACAGATTCAAGGCTTCGCTTGGTGTACATGAGATGGAGTTGAGCTCGAGGGGGAGTGTTGAGATATCGAGCTCTCAGGCGATGGACACTGATGACCCCACTTACACCACTGGCATGGTTGGTGAGATCATGGGTGATATGCGGCCAGTGGGATGACAAGCTGTGTGACAGCCATTGGCATAGTTATAGCGCCAGCTCATTTAGTTGGGTTCACACTATAGAGAACCCTAGTATGTATTTGATTGAGTACCTTTTCATATTGTGTGTACTCTTATCTTTGTATATGGTGTGTTGAATGTGTGTGAAGAAGAAGAAGATTTTCAGCCTCTCACTGTGTGTGTTCTCTTTTAAGGTTTTGTGTGTGTGTGCTTGCAAGAGCTCAAGCTCTCTTCTCCCCTGCATCCTCTCTCTTCTCCCCTGCATCCTTTCATAAGGGGGCTCACTTATCCCTTCTCTTTCTTTTTTTTTTGTCGTTTGTTTGGTGCTTCTTGCATATTATTGCTTAAAAAAGGAATTTGATCACTCTACCCCACAATCATCAGAGTATGCCCCTCTTTGCCAACAAATGCATGATCTGCGGGAGCAAATAAACTCATTTATGAATGATATCTACACTATGTTAACACTTGTAGCACCTTACTAGACTTTAGATACCCATAATTTATGAATGGGTATCCTTTATGAATGGGTATCATTTATGAGTGATATCCACACTATGTTAACACTGTAGTACCTCAGCCGATTTTAGATACCCATCACTTGGGTATTCGTGAGGATAAACCAAAAAAAGAATTTAAAACAAAACTTGCACTAAAGGATTTGAAACCACCAAACTACACTAGCACTTCGTCTTCTCACATGGCTGACGTAGTAGATCAGAGGCTTTCTAAGTGGGAACAATGTTTTACTTTATGTGTTATCTCATAGATGAGCGCATTAGAATCCAGCATGCTACATATGGTTTACAGGACATGGCTTATTTGTTTGGTGGAGGAAAATTCAAAAGGACAAGGCAATCCCAAATACTTGGGAGAAATTTAAGGATATGTTTATTCAAAATTTTGTGTCACACCAGATGAGCAGAGTATAGCCCTTAATACTTTTTATTTGTTAGACTCAACCATCACCATATTAATACATAGTTGAGCTAGTAGATGGCAAAGGAATAGAGGTTTGGGACCAATAGCTTGTAGGCCTTGGTATCACCATTTGATCCTGGAGGAGCTCAACTTTGATATTACTTGACTAGCACATTTTGATGTTGTGCTAGGGAAAGAATGCCATGCATGGAAGAATCCTCTCATCGACTTCGCAAAGCATGTCTATCAATTAATGTATGAGGGGAGGAAACATCACATCAAAGGAGAGCTAGATCTACCTAAGAATGCATTAATTACTACTACAAAAATGCTTAAAATATCTTGTAACTCTCTCTTTTTAGGTTGGGTTCAAAAATTTTTAAGTGTTTCAGGACACACATGAAAGTGGAACTCCAACTTAAAATACCACAAAATCTTTGCAAGAGAAAATTTTGATGGATTTTTTTGATGTTTTCAAATCTAACCTACCCTCTTCTTTGCCTCCACACAAAAATGTGGAGCATCGAATAGAGCTTGTGCATGATGCAACTACGACCAATAGACCTCTATACCAGATGAGTTTGGTCGAGGAGAACGAGGTGTCAAAGGGGATTGAGGACTACCTAGAAAAAGGACTCATTCGCCCTAGTTTCTCACCGTTTGCTTGCTATTTAAGAAGAAATATGGCTCTTATCAAATGTGTATAGATTATAGAGCCTTAAATAAACTTATTGTAAAACATCGTTATCCAATGCTAAGGATTGATGATGTGATAGATGATCCACGTGGAGCTAAAGCCTTCAGCAAGATAGATTTAAAAAGTGCATTCATACAAATATTGATCATATAGAGAACCCTAGTATTATGTATTTGGTTGAGTAGCATTTCATATGGTGTGTACTCTTATCTTTGTATATGGTGTGTTGAGTGTTGAGTGAAGAAGATTTTCAGTCTCTCACCTTGTGTGTTCTCTTTTAGGGTTTTGTGAGTGTGTGTGTGCTAATAAGAGCTCAAGATATCTTCTCCCTTGCATCTTTTCATGGTATTAGAGCCTGGTTCATTCTAAGGGCTGAGCTACAAGCAAGAGAAGCACATGAAGCGGTACGAGGGTAAGAGCTTTATCTACTCTTCCCTATTTGTGTTGGCGACTACACCCTTGTCGGGAGCTCTACGGGAGGCATCGATAAACGATCTCTGATTGAGGAGCTTTCTTCGCGGGAGTAAAGTTATAGGGAAACTATATTGTATTTTTTTAGGGGCGAGGACTTTTACTTGGAGTTCAGAAGGGTGGACATCCTACCTGAGGAGGAGGTCCTTGAGAGGTGTTGGTAAGGTCTGCTATGCATTCTGCATAAGAAATTACCAAGGTAAGGTCAGAAGAGTTGTACTTTTGCATGTCCACATGAACATTGGGATTAAGACCCTTGACAAAGGCATGTAGATTTGGTTTGGGTCAAATGGCATAAACAAGATTGTGCTTGGAAATCCGCATTCGTGGGGTAGCTATAAATTTCTTATAGATGGCACACTTGAATTTATCCCAAGTCATGATGGACTTGCCACCATCAGTTAATTGCTATTGTGCCACCATCAGTTAATTGCTATTGTGCCACCATAAAAAGGTAGTATCTTTGAGTAAGGAGGTGGCAAAAATCACTTTCTTCTGGTTGGAGACGTTGAAGTTCTCAAAATCAGATGAAGCTGGTAGAGCCACTGATCTAAAATGTGTTTGTTGCATTGGCCTTTGAATGCTTTAGGGGGTTTTATGTCCAATTTCTTAAATGATTTGCTTGAAGTAGATGATAAATGATAAAGGACTTTAAAATAAGCTATTGGTATGTCATCTCGAGAACTAGAGCTGGTGTGTTGACTGAAGCACGTGAGCTGATTGGTTGGGAGAATCCTCGTTAAAGATATTTCATTTGTGTTGTAAGTGTTGCCAATGTCGACTGAAGTTGAGCTTGCATAGCCTCCATTTGGGTTCGCATGTTTTGCCACCATGGGGAGAGAACTAGCGCATCTTCCAAAATATGCTCTGCTTCCATATTCGTGAAGTTGATGGGCTAAAGATTTCCTTCTACATGAAGTATGGACATTATGAGAATTTAGTCATACCTCTCGAGTTAACTAATGCCTCGGTAACTTTTATGAGTCTCATAAATGATCCTTTTTTTCCCATTTCTAGACAAGTTCATGATAATTTATCTTGATGATATCTTGGTTTTTAGTGCTTCAATCGATGAGCATAAGAGGCATCTACATCAAGGTTTTTAGATATTATGTGAAAATTCACTTTTTATCAATCCAAGTGAATTTTCCAAGACTGATATCATTAGAGTATCTTGGGCACATTATTTCAGTTGATGGTGTTTCTGTTGATTCTAAGAAGATACAAGTTATTTAGGATTGGCCAACACCACAGAGTGTTCATAATGTCGTATCATTCTTGGGTCTTGCCATTTTTTTAATCATACAAAGGTTTATAAGTTTTCCAAGATTACCACACCATTAACAGAGTTTTTAAAGTTAGCACCTCCTTTTCGATGATGCATCTCACACCTTTGATAAGCTAAAGGTTTCTTTGACAATAACCCTAATAATAGCAATTTCAGGCCCCAATCTTATTTTTGAAGTCATGCCAGATGCTTATGACATTGCAAACAACTGGCATAGTTCTTATGCAAAAAGACTGAGCCATTGCTTTTGATAGTCATAAGCATCCAGCAATTCAAACATGTTATCTAGTATATGATAAGGATCTATTGGCAATTGTTCATTCTTATCGAGCTTGGAAACATTATCTCTTGGGATCACATTGTGTTGTGAAGACAAATCATCATTCCGTGAAGTATATTTTCACTCAACCACTTATGAATGCATGACAAGGTAGATGGATGGAGTATTTGGCAAACTTTCACATGGCTATTGAATATGTTCTTGGTCTTTCTAATGTGGTTGCCGATGCTCTTAGCAGAATGCCTTAGGCTTTACTAATGGCTATTTCTATAGTTTAAATCATATTCCTACGACTTTTAAAGATCAATATGTAGACGATCAAGACTTTGCAATCGCTTTTTGAGTGATTATAGATCCACACTCTAGTCCTTTTGAGTGATTATAGATCCACACTCTAGTCCTTTTGATTTGAAGATTTATGAAACATATTCTCTCATTGAAGGATTACTTTATTATCAGGATCGCATTTGTGTCCCTCATAACACAAGTGTGTGTAAACTCTTGGTAAAGGAACATCATGAGGTTCCTTATGCAACTCATCCTGGTATCAACAACACTTATCGATTACTAATAGCTTCTTATTATTAGCCTTAAATGAATCAAGATGTTGTAAATTTTGTTACAACATGCTTCTCTTGTCAACAAATGAAAGTTAGTAGACAAGCTCCAACTGGTCTTCTTCAACCACTTCCTTTACCAAATGAATGATGGGAAAGTATCAGTATGGATTTCACTATATGAATCAAGATGTTGTAAATTTTGTTACAACATGCTTCTCTTGTCAACAAATGAAAGTTAGTAGACAAGCTCCAACTGGTCTTCTTCAACCACTTCCTTTACCAAATGAATGATGGGAAAGTATCAGTATGGATTTCACTATATCTTTACCTTGTTCTTCGAAAGGTAATTAACAGATAATGGTGGTGGTTGACAGATTTTCCAAATGGCACATTTTATACCTTGCAAGAAGATAGCTTAAGCTCTAGATATCGCTTCCTTATTTCTTCATTATATTTTCAAGATGCATGAATTTCCAAAGTTAATTATTTCAGATTGAGATCCTAAGTTTATAGGACATTTCTAGGCTTTACTTTTCAAGTCACTTGGCACAAATTTATTATTCAATTCAGCATATCATCCACAGAAAGATGACCAAACCGACAGAGTTAATGAAATTCTTGAAGAGATGCTCAGATATTATCATTTAGCATCTTAGGAAGATTATTTACCATTGACAGGATTTTCTTACAATAATTTTCATCATACAGGTATGAGTCTTTTTCAAGCCGCTTATGGTCATACAGGTATGAGTCTTTTTCAAGCCGCTTATGGTCATACACCAATTATGCCATCCAACTTTGTTCTTTAACCCAAGGTGCCATTAGCAGATCAATTAGTTCAAGAAATGTAAGAAATTCTTATTCAAGTTTGAGATAAATGATTCGAGTGCCAGAAAAATATCAACAAATATCTAACCAACATGATGAATTTCAAGAGGGTGATATGATTCTTTTGATTGTCACTCCTGATCGATATAAAATAGTGAAATTAGTTTCTTTGAAGTTAAGACCATGTTACTATGGTCCTTTTTGGATTATTAAGAAGAACTCTCCTTTGAGTTATAAGTTAGAGTTGCCACCTTTATGTGGAAAAAATCATCCGACTTTTCACATATCATGGATGAAGAAGTTTGTACAAGGAGATTCTGCTATTCCAAACATTTTAGATTATGTTATAGAGATTGAAGATGAACACATAATTTTGAGTCCAGAGAAGATTCTAGATGTTTAACAAAAAGAAACTCGACAAAAAATTATTACAGAATTCTTGGTATAAAAATTATTACAGAATTCTTGGTACAAAAAGAAACTCGACAAAAAATTATTACAGAATTCTTGGTATAATGGAAAGACTTGGATGATTTGGATTCAACTTGGCAAAGTGATGAAGATCTACAACAGTCACCACCATAATTACTTCAAGAGTTATTTAGTCAACACTAATCACTTATATAACCCTGGATCTTATTTCAAATAGGCGATAATGTCACGATTGTGACTTAATCTCTTTTAATTACCCTTAATTATCCTTAATTACTCTTAATCATTGAAGGGCCAGTAGTGAAGGGTCACACCCTATCACATAGGTCGTCCACCAAAGGACACATCTAGGATGTAATTCTATTTCTTATTGATCTAGTAATTGTACACCCAATGAGAAAGAATAACTAGAAACTCTTGCCCAATGTGAGTCACAAAATCCAAGTCAAGATTTTTAAGTGATGCCATACCTAATTTCAACACCCATATCCTAGCCTTCCTAGTCATTCTCTGGCATTGATTTGAGAGCTTGCCAAGGAAACCAACTGCAAAGCTAATGTCAGGCTATGTATTGCATAAAAAGATCAAACTCCCCACCAACCTTATATACTCCTTCATATCCACAAGTGGAGAAGCATCTTCCACAGAAAGCTTTGCATCAACCTCCATGGGTGTAACCATAAACATGTGTATTGCACAAAAAAGGTGAAACTCCCCACCAACTTCTTATACACCTTCATATCCACAAGTGGAGAAGCATCTTCCATACATAGCTTCACATTAACCTCCATGGGTGTAGCCATAGATTTGCACTCACCCATGCCAATGCCTTCAAAATTTCTCTCGCATTCTTTTGCTAAGTAATGAAGATTCTATTTGACTCTTACTAGACATCTATCCCCAATCAAGAATGCATAAGCCCAAGGTCTTAAAACGATTGGGGGAGGAGAGAGAGCTTGAGCTCTTGCAAGCACACACACACTCACTTATAGCAATGGGTAACACACACACAAAGATGGAAGGTTGAAATATTCTTCTTCTTCTTGCTCTCAAAATATGGCTACAAAAAATAAGTAAAAGCCCAACATAAGTACTAGAGTTGGCAAGATGAAGGACAACCATATTCTTACTAAGATGACAACCTGCTTGTTCACATGTAGCCCCAAATCTCCAAGTAGCATGTATAACCAAGCTTCCTCACATGCGTAGCACCCATTTACTCTACCTTGTACTTGACAAGTGTTAACCACTGTGGTTAACATTACCTTTTGTGTGGCTACACTCTTTGTAATCTATCTTTTGTAACCGCACAATGCAGTTATTGTATGAGAGACATGGGGGATGACCGATCTTATGCCTTGTGTAATGATGTCATGAGGAAAAGTTGTACATAGAGCTAGAGAGACTAGGAAGACTAGATTTGGGACCCCAATTGCAAATGGGAAGCTAGCCATTGTAACTATGAGCTCTTGTATATAAGTCATTTTATGGAATATGAAAAGGGACAATCCCATTTGTCTCATTTGAGCTTGCCTCTTCTCTCTCTCTCTCTCTCTCTCTCTCATTTGAGCTTGTGCATGCATGTTAGCTTGTGTTCTTACTTGCTTGCATGTTGGATTGTTGGTGTATATAAGTAGGGATGGTAATGCTCACTTCTCTCTTCTTCTCTACGCTCTTTTTGCTATCTACCAAGTCCCAATTGCATGCTAGTTGAATGAGGTAGAGGTTGAGCTCTCCATAGATCCCTCCTTCTTTCTCTCTACCTAGCCATTGCATCTCTTCTTAAGTGACACAAGAAGAGGTGGAGTGAGCCCCTAGCGGCTTCACATCGAGGAGTTATCCCTCTTAGGGTTGGCTAAGTGTAACTCTCCGAACTCAACCCTTTCATATATCTCTCTTTTCTTCTCTTTCCCTCATGTGTGCAAGGTAGCATGTTATCTTTAATATCTTTGGCGCTGCTGTTGGGGAATGCATTTGGCTTAGGCTCCTCCACTCTATTCATTTGCTAGTGTCTTTGATATTAGCTCAGTTGGAGTGCAAATCCACCGGTTGGTTATTTGATTTTGTGTGGTTTTTATTTTTTGATGGTGATTACTCGGAGTATTGGAGGTTAATCGAGCATTAGAGCTTTCAAATCTTCACCAAGAGTGGGAGAAGCAAGTAGGTGCTCTCACATTGCCCTTAACATTCATGCAAAACCTTGATTTTCTATTCTTTTTTCTTCTTCTTCAAGTTTGCATCTTAGTTTAATCTATAATTTAATCTCAATTAGTAAGTTTTAATTATGCATTACAGGCACCAATAGATAGCTAGAGACTAGCGATAGCTCTTTATTGAATCAAAAACACAAAAAATAGTCAAAAAACACATGAATCAATAGGAAATTGAGGGAAAAACAAGCAAAAACTGCACTCTATTGGTTGCTTTGAGAAACGAATGACCGTCTGCTTTACAAGCCACGGTCATGGCACATCTGCCATGCCCGCTCCCTTCCTCAGCTGACCAAATCTAGTAAGATTTCCTGCATGAATGTGGCAGTTGCATTAAAGTTAGAATATTTGCATTAAATTGTGCATAAAGTGCATTTAATTGCATTCAATCAAGTGGGTGTAACTGAATTGTCAATGAATATTATGGGGGCTGTTAGACCTGTAGCCTTATGGGGGTGTTAAAAATTCCCAAATCTGACAGTGCCACAGCCGTTCCAAAAGTGCCACGGCTGTTCTGAACATGCCACACCCGTGACTTTCTTTTTGTCTCTTGATTTTGGAAGTGAATGCTTGTTCCATTCAGCCTTTGAAGCGAATGTCTGTGGCATGTTCGCCATGCCCATTCCATTCTTGACCCAACTTGGAGTGCCCGTTACTTTCCATTCTTGAGCAAACGTCCGTTCCTTCATTTTGAAAGCACAAGCCTGTGCCCTTCTGAAAGCAAATGTCCGTACCATATTTCCCTGAGAAGCATACGCCTGTTCCCTTCTCATTTTGAAATCGTATGCCTATTCCCTTGAAAGCGTACGACCGTACCATTTCTCCCAAAAAGATCAGTCTATTCACAGAGGGGTTCTACATAGTAGTTGCATATTTCCATGCACCTATGATCAGGTAGATTGGTACAAAGTAACGCTCTTTTTGATGAAGTGAACTCTCCTGAAGATCCTTTGCTTATATAAGGTTAGACCCATCGGTCAATAGTGAGTGGAGTCAAATGGTGCTTATCTTTGACAGTACCAGTGAAAGCGAAGACCACCCAAGCATGGGACGAGGAACTCCTGACCTCAAGACAAGAGAGCCTGGACTTTAGTGCATGGATAGACCATTTGTGTCCAAGGACAAGCTTCTACCTCGCCCACACATTCGGAGAGAAGCCTTGCTTCAAGGCTCCATGATTTTATCCTAGGAAATACACAATCGGAAGAACTATAACCTAAGGTGAGAGGTATGGACCAACCACAAGAATGTGAGGCCACTACATCTCTAGATCCTAAAGCAGAAGTAGGGCAAAGTGAAAGCCAATAGACCTAGACTGAACCACCAGTCTAGAGAGCCATGCTTGTTTCAGGTATAGCTGATCTGTATAGGGCCCAAAGACAGGTACAAAACCTAGGGGGCTAGGTCCATCATCTCAAGGACCAGAAACATCGCACCAAAGGGAAAGGGTCTACCCAGGCCCTTCCCATCAACCTAGTCTACATGTATATTAGCAGTACGCACCACAAGGAGTCTGCCCTTGATACCACATAGGACCACAAGGGGCACATTTAAACCCACCTATGAGAGAGGGGCCTCCAACGGCATATTATTCTCCTGTCCCCGCTCCTCCACCAACCCTTCCTTAAACTACTCCTGCTCCATCCATGGTAGGGTTGACACCAAAAATGTTGAGATTAGCCATGGAAATAGGGAGGGGGGTGGCTGCAGGTATCACATCCCTAATGCCAGTACAACCTGCACCTACACCAAGATTAGAGTGGAACAAACCCGCTAACATCTCAAAACTTATCTCACTAAGTTTGATGGGATTGGAGATCCCATCCCACACCTTGAGATGTTTAACTAAATTTGCGAAGCCTTCAGCCATGTAGAGGATCAAGTCATGGTGAGTGCTGCCTTCGGTGGCAAAGTAGGCCAATGGTTCAGGTCCTTAAAAGCTGAGGACAAGGCCAACTTTGAAGCCTTGAAAGAGGCCGAAAAGGTAGGATATTCTCGCCAAGGCACCTGATGGAGCCCAATGGAGCAGCTGCATAATGTCAGACAGAAGGAAGGAGAAACCATCAGAGACTACATCATTAGAGTTAGATATCTCCGCTCAAGTTGCAGTGCCAGAGACAAGTTCTCTGTGTGACGAAAGATTAATAGGGAGATTTCTAGAGGGTCTTGATGATGTGCCCTTACACAACTCATTGTATCCCTTGGGCCATACCTCCTTTGACCAATGCTGTAGGAGTGCTATGGATTTCGAGGACAATTTCAAGGGAACATGTTCCCGAGAACTCCATGAAGGCATATTAGAAGCTTCCTTCAAGACTACCAGCACAAAGCCTGATGGAAAAGGCAAGGAGTCACATCAAGACAACATGTAGAGAAATTGGCCCCACTGCATTAATGCAGCAAATGACCTAATAATGGAGAACCGGCCAAGGTCAGGATCGGGGAGGTCAACCCCATCTTTATCCAAAGAGGGATCTTGTATGGTGCCCGGTTTGTCGAGCTAACAATATCGGCACATGGAGTGTCCAAATTTGAGACCTCGTCGTCCTAGCCTCTACTATACATATTGTGTAAAATGGGGAAATTATGAAGTTTCCAATTGCTATCATTAAAAAGATGCTTTGGCTCGAGCCCTACCTCAGGTGTTGCCTGCCAACCCCAGGCAATCGCTGGCTCTGCCAACACATGCGCTTCATAACACACCTCAACTTGTGGCCCAAAGAGGGTACCCAAAATGCCCTTACCACCCTTGGTTCTTCCACCTTAACCCCCACTGCCAAGAGTTGCACAGTTTGTTAGCTAACCTTGACGGAAATCTTTGAAGATGGGAGCCCAAGAGCCCACAAGCTCGCCCTCTCAAATCTTAAGTCACTACATTATGGGAGGGAGATCAAATGTACCCTGTGTACTTAGCAGCCCCAATGCCACAGGCCAAAGACATGAATCAGATGTCTAAATGACCGCCTATACAATGCTATGAATGCATAGGACCTCACCGAGTGGTTGAGTGTCACAATAGGAAAAGGGCTGGCGAGTACCTCTGCGGGTTCTCCCGTCTTGACCCCATTGTGTGTAGGGTGTGGTATTGATCACATGTATAAGGTTAAGGCTAGTTCTAGGATTAACTTTGTGAGCCTTTCGTGATGGGAAAGGCTCACGAAATTAATCCTAGCACCAGCCTTAACCTGCTGAGTGTTAGAGATGGCTTCATCCAAGCAGTCTCTCTCGAGGTTGTATAACAAGATTGTAAAATATGAAAAGGGCCGCTACTCATGCTGCAATGGAGGCATCAACTTGGCAAAACCAAGGTCAAGTAAGAGCCCATGAACAAGCACAAGCAACTAGGTGCTCAAGAAAGAAAACCACAAAGATCGGCAAAGGTGAAAGCCGGGTGGTTATTAAAATAAGTTCAAAAGATGGCACGACAACTTATGCATCAACTTCTTCATTTGAAGAGAAGTATTTGCTACGCTCTGATGCCCAAGTCAGAGAACCTATCAACAAATGCCAACTACCAAAAAGTCTCACTGAGTATCATAACCCTATGGAGGAAAAGGAGAGACTCTTGGCAGCCCAAGAGTTGGTCAGGGAGTGCCAAGCGGAGATGGAAGATGAGATTCCCACTGCCTATCTTGAGCCGTGCCCATCAGACTCAAACCTATGACTTGCTGAAGAGGCTCAGGTGTATCCTGGAGAGCTCCCTAGCCACCCCCAAAAAGGCTAATGGAAGCAGCAACTTCCACTGTAGACTGTAGCAGAGCTACCCCCAGCACGGAAACATGGTGGCCAATATCTTAGGAACCTGGTGGATGACCATCTTAGGGGAGCAAGCACATAAATCCATGTTCCAATCCCATACACTCAAAAGAGCTTAAGACAAAGCCAAACCAACCTTCCTAGTGGAATAACCCCCGCTCTAAGAGAGACATTGCATATCTCTCTTGCTTCCTCTCTTCTGAGTTCCAAATCCCTATCGGCACCTTACTCCAAAGTAGCCCAAGTTATGGAATAATCTGAAGGATTGGGTGGAAGGAGGCCTTGAGGCAGCAGACATGCACAAGACTATGGATCCTAACAGCTCTAATGAATCCAAGGAAGGTGATTTTCTTATACCCCATAAGGTAACTGGAACCCCTACGGTTCGAGTGAACAAACTTGGACAGTACTTGGAAGGAAATGAACTCAATGCGGCTTTACCAATAACCTTCGATGGCCTCCAAGTTATAGCAATCTTGGATGGAGGAGCAGGAGTGAGCATTGTCACAAAACAATGTTGGAAAAAATGGGCAGCACCTGCCTTGGATGACACCACATTGTTGGTAAAACTTGTTGATGGACCCATAACTAGACCCATTGGTCTACTAAAAGGAATCTTAAAATTAACATCTTGGGGAGTACTTATTGTCACACCTTCATGGTAATGAATTTTGGACGTCAGCCAGTCTCTTACGATTGCATCATTGGCAGACCATTCATGAGAGAATAAAAAATGATTCATGATTGGGATACTGACCACATATAAATTCGGAGAAAAGATCAAACATTCAAGATCAATCTATGCACGTGGAAGGTACACCCCTTTGTAGAGGACTCTGTCACAACAATGCAATCCACTATAGTCCATCTATGTCAGACATGCCATAAGACACTTGAAGATGAGAAGGATAGTGAGGAGTGTGTGCCTCTTCCAAAGTCGGAAGACTTTGAGAGCTGGATGGATATCTTTGCTACCCTAGAAATTTTGCCTAGACACACTGGTACAAGGTTTGCTATAGTAGACGCGGGCAGGAGATTACATGTCTATACATGCTTAGTTCAGCATACCTGCCCACAATGTCGCCACCCAAGAGCTTAAACATACTATTAGAGTAAAGCCATTAAGGGGTACATGCTCCCATAGAACTCATAGGCATGAGGGATTCCTCGGGCTAGAACGATACGTCTTCCTAGACGATTCAACCCAGTGGTTGAAGTATGTTGGGGCAGTGGAAGCACATGACCATTTCAACGCTTTTGTTTTTCTTGGGTTTAGAAGGTTTTGTTTTCTCTTTTGGTTTATGATTTAAGGCATGTTCTTCTACCCATTTTTAAGTGTTATCTTTTGCATTCTTTTTTACTGTCTCTCGTGCCTTGTCTTGTAAGTGTGTAAGCACATTCAAGGGTACCATGGACAATTGCTCATTTTGTACACTAAAGATGTTAAGAGTTGTATTTTGTGAGACAAGTTGCATTGGAGCAACTCGCCTTGGGAATCTTGGAACATGTGACACTTGGGTTGCAAAGTGTCAATGATTAACTATGGGCATGGAATTATTCCAAACTGTTCAGTTTGTGAGGTCCATGTGACAATAGAAACATTGAAGTGTTCGATTAACTGCTTCTTGAGTGGTTTCTACCCTTTGGAGATGCACGAGAGATGGTGGTTTTGAGTCAATTGTTGATGAATTGGGACACTTTGTAGTATCATGACCAAAGGATTTACAATATATGCAGTACAAAAAATAGGTGCCTTGTACGCACAATGGGGATTGGGATGGTCGTAGTGATTGTTGAAAAACAGGTAGAGGGAGAGGAGACACATACACAGGAGCAAACCCTAATGTATATTGCAAACCCTAACCATAGAGGGAAGCCATCTCCCTTCTCACACAATGCATAAAGCCATAATCCATAATACACTAGTCACACTATGAGCCGTGTCCACACACATCTAACCCTAGCTAATGTCCACACACTATGACCAGCTGGACGCGGTCATTTATTTCTCACACATGCTGCTACCTAACATGCCAGCACATAGCACAGCTGGCACACACTGACATCGAGCTTGAATCTCAACAGTCCCTCTCAAGCTCATGATGTATTGCCATAGATGAAGATGTAGATGAGCTTGGGATATCAAAGCTCTCAACACTCCCCCTCAAGCTCATCCCACGTACTCCCAACATAGTACGAAAGTACTCAAACTTCTCCCTGCTAAGTGGCTTTGTAAAGATATCAGCCACTTGCTCTTCAGTCTTCACATACTGTAGATCCACTGTACCATCTAGCACCTTCTCTCTGACAAAGTGATAATGGACCTCTATGTGTTTGGTCCGCGCATGAAACATTGGATTCTTAGCCCAACTATATACTGCTCATGTTGTCACAATGAATGACAACTTTGCCATCAAATAGGCTCACCCAGATTAGCCAAGAGATTCTTTAACCATATTCTTTCACAAGTAGCAATGGCTGCACCTCTATATTTAGCCTCTGTACTGGATAAAGCAAAAGTAGGTTGCTTCTTGCTACTCCAACTCACCATGGCACTTCCAAGTGTAAAGGCATAACCACTAGTAGACCTCCTGTCATATGAGCTACCTGCCCAATCCGCATCTGTGTAGCCATGTATATCCAAGCCTTTACCATGCTCATAAAGAAGACCATAATGTGCAGTGGTCTTTACACGCATAATGCGTCTCACTGCATCCAAATGAAGTTTTCTGGGGCTTTGCATAAATTGACTTACTAGCCCCACAACATAACTCAAATCCGGGTGTGTGATAGTCATGTAAATGAGCCAACCATCTTTCTGTACATAGATGGATCATCCAACTCTTCACCAAAATCAGCCCGTAACTTCACATTCTGCTCCAAAGGTGTACTCATTGGCTTACACCTTGTCATCCCATATTTTGCTAACATATCCAATGCATATTGGCGTTGCACTAACCATGTACCTGCATGGTCTTTGATCACTTCAATTCCAAGAAAGTATCTCAGTTCACCCAAGTCTTTCATGTCAAACTGCCCACTCAATGCTTTCTTGACATGCATCACATCTGTACTATGATCTCCTGTGATAATCAAGTCATCCACATAGATGACAAGTAAAACAATGCCATGATCTGTTTTCTTCACATAGAGTGAAGAATCTTCTGTAGAAACCTGAAATCCAAGGGAGATAAGATATCTGCTCATCTTATCACTCCAAGCATGAGGTGCTTACTTCAAACCATATAAAGCTTTCTTCAATCTGCATACATGAGTGGGATACTTTGGGTGTACATATCCTTCTGGCTGTGCCATATACACTTCTTCTTGTAGATCACCATTTAGAAATGCATTTTTCACATCCATTTGATGCATTTCCCAACCATTTGCTGCAGCCATAGCAATGACTGCTCTCACTGTTCCCATCTTTGCCACTGGACTAAATGTTTCATCATAGTCCAAGCCTTGGGTTTGTGCATAACCCTTCGCTACCAATCTTGCTTTATGTCGCTCAATGGAACCATCTGACTTGCATTTCACTTTGTAAACCCATTTACAACCAATAACATTTTTGTCTTGTGGTAATGCAACCAAATCCCATGTGTCATTATGAACCAATGCATCCATATCAACATCCATTGCTTTCTCCCATACATGATTTCCAATAGCTTTTGTATAGTATGTAGGTTCCACATGCTTCACCAAAGAGGTCATATATGCATAATGCATAGCAAAATCATGATATGTCAACCTGTCAAAACTGGATATCTGACCCTTTGGGATCTCTGCAATGCATGCAGATCACTCTGAACACCTGTCACTCTAGCATGTGGTGGCACATATCTATCCTATCTTGCACCAGGTGTGCGTAAAACAGGTATGCCAAGCTCCTCATCCAAACTCTCTGAACTTGACGACTCATAACTTGTAATTCCAATTCCTTCGACTTTCTTTTTCCCTTTATCCATAGCACTACTCCAAGTGCTCACACTCTCATGCCTCAAGCGTCCTGACCATGGACATACAGTTCTACTCTCTGACTCTGCTGGCCCACCAGACATAGAAGCAGAACTAGAACTTGCTTGTGGCAAGTTCACATGCACATCAGCTTCAAGAGAATCAATGACACCCTCATCCTTTGCTTTGTACCAACTAGCAAGCTCATCAAACACCACATCTCGTGAGATAACCACTTGCCTAGTTTGTGGATTGTAACATTTGTATGCCTTACGATCCTGTGCATATCCAACAAACACACACTTTTCTACCTTAGGATCCAACTTCCTCCTTCTCTCATCGTCAGGCACATGTACATAAGATATGCATCCAAACACTTTGAGGTGTCCAATGTCTGGCCTAAAACCTGTAAACTGCATCTCTGGCGTACTTCCATGTATGGCTGCCTGTGGGTGTCTTATTAAGTATATACACCGCAGTGGCACATGCTTCTGCCCAATAATAATCTGGCATGCTCTTTTCATTGAGCATCACCCTGGCCACTTCACAAATGACTCTATTCTTTCTCTCAGCAACACCATTTTGCTGAGGTGTATACTTGCAAGTTAATTGTCTTCTTATGCCATGCTTTCTTAAGAAATGCTCAAAGGCATGTGAGGTGTATTCACCACCTCCATCTGTCTCCTCAAACACTTTATCCAAGAGCCATATTGCTTCTCTGCAAAAGCTTTGAAATCCATAAACTTTCCCAACACTTCACTTTTCTCTTTGAGAAAGTAAATCCAAGTCATTCTGCTGAAATCATCAATGAATGTCATATAATATAAACTTCCTTTAATGGATGGGTTTTGTGCAGGACCCATACATCACTATGTACTATCTCAAGTGGCCTGCTACTCATGTTGCCTTCTTTAGGAAACCACAACCTCCCTTGCTTTCCAAACTGATAGGATTCACAAACATGCATATTCCCATCATACTTGAATCTAGGCAGCCCACTAACAACACCTCTTGCCTGCATGTTCTTTAACCTTTGTATATTCACATGTCCAATCCTCTTATGCCACATATCAATGTCCTGTACCACATTTCGGCTTTTAGAGAACATGGCTGATTTCAACTCAGGAATCCCAGCATCTAACTTAAACAATCTGCCTTCTTTCTTGCCTTTGGCAATGACTCTACATCCATTTTTGAAATCCTCAACGAAGCAACCATGTTCATTGAAATGAACCTGTAATCCCTGTTCCACCATTTCACCAACTGCTGAGGCCAAACTTTTTGTAATAGAAGGCATATACAATACATCTGACATAGATTTTGTTTCACCATTGTGCATAACCAATGGTACACTTCCAACATGTGTAATGGCATGTTGGGTATCATCTCCTGTCTCCACATAGCCTTTCACATCCATAGGCTTCATATGCTCAAACCATTCACATCCATAGGCTTCATATGCTCAAACCATTCACCATGACAAGTCATATGGTTTGATGCTCCAGAGTCCATATACCAAGTGTCATCATTTTAAGCATTTGTCATCATAGATCCCACAACATGTTTCATGGCAAATAAGTGATTTGCGCTGCCATCATTACTGCTTGATGCATAATTTCCACCACCAGGTTGTGCATAATTTCCACCACCATGTTGTGCATAATGTCCATGATGTTGTGCTCTACCCCCTCTCAAATCATTTTGTTTGCAAAAACAATCACGTACCATATGACCAAATTTTCCACAGTAATGGCATTCCACATCTTGCATAGATGGTTGTTGGCCTTGCCACCAATGTCCTCTACCACACGAGGATTATCTCTGCCTCTTTGAGGTGTATATCCACAACCACCTCTAGCACCATATATAGGCTGAAAATGCTGTTGTGATAACCTGTCCTGCCATCCACGACCATTACCACGACCACGTGATGCAAATCTCCCCCTGCCTCTAGATCCTCTTTGTGAATAGAAAGCCTGATTTCTACCATTATCATCATGGCTAGTAGATGCATCATGAAAGAAATCACTGAGTTTGATTTCCTCAACAAGCAAGAGTGAAACCAACTCATCAAAGTCTGGTAAACCTGTACTCCGGATGTATCAAAAGATTTATACTCCTTGCTCCCAAGACCACACAAGGTAATGTCTACCAAATCATCATCAGGCATGGGGGCATTGATTGTTGCCAATGCATCTGCATACTTCTTTATCTCTTTTACATAATCATGGATGCTCCTTCTATTCCGTTTCACATTATGAATCTGTTGTCGCAATTGAGACTTGCGAGCACTCGTGTCTGTATATCAAACAGCTTTACCAATGTATCCCATGCATCCTTGGGATTCTCAGCATCATGTATGTGTATGAGTATAGCATCCGAAATACATATAGACAGATAATGCAAGACTTTGTATGCTCTTTCTGACCATTGCTTATGAGCTATAACCTGCTACTGTGTAGGTTGTCGGGGTAGTTCCGCTCTAGCTCAGCACCTGTAATGAGATTCCAAAAACCTTTTCCCTTCAGAAAACTTTTAATCCTGTACTTCCATGCCTGGAAGTTCTTCCTATCCAATTTTTCACCCACAATTTGTACTGGATTATCCGACATATTTGCTCAATGCAAATACACCTTTCGCACATGTCCAAATCTGTAAACGAGCCTTCCTCAGCTCAACCACACTCTAATGAGTGTTCCAGATACTCCAAAGTACACAACAAACTTCAATTTTGATGTAGAAAATCAAACTGTATGCATCCAAAATGAACTGGTTTACGCAGTCCAAGATACTCTACTTTGACACGCTTTCCAAGGCTCCAAATTACAATGTAGTGGTTCAATAAAGTGTGGATAACTTGCATTGACACCTAAACAAGCTCAATGTTGAATATTAATACCATCCAAGATGTGTACATACCAATTTTGTCAAACCCCCTTCTCTATTTTGAGAAAAACCAAAAAAACCAGAAAAACCAGTAGTAGAATTGCTCTAATTTCTTCAATCCTTGTCCAAATTGAGAGACTAGGCATTCATTAGCTTATCAATGATGTCCACTAACTCCATGTAAAAGAAATTACACCAATTGTTTAAGATGAGAGAGTAATTGATCGATTAATCACACTCTGTTTCACTGAACTCAATAGATAGCCTGTTTAATCAGCTCATTCCCAGCTCCATAAGGCATAATTTCTCAAAAAAATCATGTAGCCTCCTCCTTGGGTTTGTGTATTAGCTAATTGCTAAACCAATTTTGAAGTTAATCAACCAACCAAATGGAATTTGGTCTCCACTTTATCAAAAATCAATGAAAAGTACTCTGTTTCTGCTGTAGAACTACGCCGCCTGCTCCTGAGGGAAATTGGGCTGATTATAGTGATAATTGATAGCATATATAATTGCCTAACACACTAAGGCAAGTGTGTAACCCATCAATGGTCTGATTTTTGCCAAAATCTTGGTTTAATTTCATCAAAAGTTGACCTCTTTTTCTCTGTTTTGTGAGAGCTCAAAAACCAGTAATTTTCCACTCATTCAAATGCATCATATTTGCTCCAAAATCAGTGTAGGGCTTGCACATGAGTTGCCAATACATTCATCCTTGTCACATACATGTTTCTTTGCCAGATTTGCATCTATTTCACCATACATCACTGCTTCCAAGCTCCAATGGAAAGCTTCCAAAAAAACAAAATTTTCCTTTGCTTTGGGCAACCCTAATTTACTTTGTTTGTGCCTGAATCACCTGCAATCCGCTCAAGGATGTTTAGAATACCTTACCCGGTAGGCCAAGCTCTTAGATCTGATAGAAATTGGTGTGCTCCAAGCTTCACAGCATCAATGGCAAGCTTCACAGCTTCTTCTCCCTCTTCTCTCACTCATTCATAAACCCTAATAGAGAGCACCAGGCTCTGATACCATGTTGAAAAACAGGTAGAGGGAGAGGAGACACACACACATGAGCAAACCCTAATGTATATTGCAAACCCTAACCATAGAGGGAAGCCATCTCCCTTCTCACACAATGCATAAAGCCATAATGTCACACTATGAGTTGTGTCCACACACATCTAACCCTAGCTAATGTCCACACACTATGACCAGCTATGTCTCACACATGCTGCTACCTAACATGCCAGCACATAGCACAGCTGGCACACACTGACATTGAGCTTGAATCTCAACAGTGATTGCACTAAAAACAAGGCATTTTTCTCCTCACTTGTAGAGGTATTAAGGATGTTTGGCTTTGAGGGATCTCATCCTCTCTTAGAGATGTCGATTGAAAGCCTTTAAGCAAGTCTGCATAGAATTCAGGGAATGACAATTACGAGATTGATCGTTCTTTTGCCATTACTTCACTTGATCTAGATGAGGAACATCTCGTAGCATCATCATATTTCATCATGTTGTCATCTAAACATATTGCTTCTTTACAACATTGATTAAATGTTTCTGGGTTGGATACAATGATCAAGTTATGTAAGTTGTTATTCTTTAAATCCATCATGAAACATGTTTTCAATTGAGAATTGTTTAATAAGTTTTTCCATGACTCACATCGTGAGTCCAAGAGTTTTATTTGTAGGATAAAGTCTCTAATGGTTTCATTTGGTTTACGCTCAATTGAATAGAGTTCTCTTGCTGAACTCCACTGACCACCTTATCTTGAAAAGCCATGGATAAAGGTTGTTTTCAAGGTTTTAAAGTTGGTCTTAATCGCTGGCATCAATGTGATGAACCATTGACCACTAAGTATAGGTTCAACACATGTACCTTGGTGGGGAAATTTGGATTTCCAAAGGCTTCACATCTCTATTCAAACATTTGAATGAATTGAATAGGAGATCACTTATTCCATCGTATTTGTCCATAATTTTGAAAATTTGTATTTTTGTATGAGTCATTGAGACCGTATGTGAGTGCTCTTGTGGTGGGCAGGGACTCACTTAGTCTGTGGGCAACCCCCCTTTCTAGACTAGTCATCAATAAGTCCAAGGTGGGCAATCCCCCTTTCTAGACTAGTCATCAATAAGTCCAAGGTGTGGGCATCCACCACCCAGGGGTTGGAAAGTGTTTGTACCTATAGGATTTGTAGAAATGTTAGGTAAAGGACCAAAGCCCAGTGGGATTGAAGTGATAGGGGGGTGCAAAACCCGATGACACTCTTGTTGTTGGCATGGTGAATGGGATTGGGAGGTACATTTTTGGCATGGATCTCAATGGCTCAAAGCTATCAGCCATTGGGTTCAGTGAGAGTGTTAGTCCACGTAATCCTTCTATCGTTGCCATGTCTGATTGCCTGATTGCTCCTTAATGAGCAAGCACACATGTTTTTTTTAACTTTTGAGATTTTTTCATAGCTCGTTATAACCTCAAGAGGCCTGGTGTACACTTCGTTGGGTCAAACGAGTGTCTGTTTGCCCTAATTAGCTTAGATGCTACATGCACGTGAACGACCTCTTAGGGATATGTTTTCAGAAAAAGTGCATGCTAGTAACTTCCTAGATGGAAGAGAAGGTCCTAAAACCTATTTTCCATCACTATCTCAAGATGATTTTTTTTGGGGAGAATTTTTTCCCTATTTTGTAGCTCGTTTTTGAAGGTGTTCCAAAAGGAATTTGGAAAAACTCTCTATTAAAGAGAGGTGTAGTATTTTTGGAGTACTACAACTTTGTCTCTCTGAGTCGTTCGTGATTTTGTCGTTTATACCCTAAAAACATATCTCGAATATGGTATACGTTTACAAATTTAGTGCTTCAAGGACTATTTTTTACCTCCATTTTTTGGTTCAAATTTTGAGGCTATTGGTCTCAGAGGCTAGAACGATTGATTTTTACTTCGGACGGTCAAGACCAAGTTGAAAGAGCTCAATGTTGGCTTTCTGATGAGCACTAGAGCACCCTCATCGGATTCACGATTTAGGAGATACGAGCCTCCAAACAGGGGTGTTTCCTAGAGTCTAGGGGTTTTTTTTGGACATTGACCCCTGTTCATGTCGTGAACGTGTAACTCACGACGTGAAGTGAAACAAGATTTGTATTCTCAACCCTATCAAGATTAATAATAACAAAAAGCTACAGCAACAGCTTCCAGGATTCAACCATCTAACACAACTGGGGAATGTTTTGAGCAATCATGATCTTATCCAAGTTCCAATAGCGATGCACCCTGAGAGGTTTTGGGACACAATTTTCCACACAAAAACCCTTTATCACCTCTGTAATATCTACCTTAGAAAGATTTAAGTCTCCTCTACAATCCACCATCGCCTTCAAAACAAGCCAGCCGATAACCCATAAGCTTCACATCAAATTTCTCAACAAAGATATCTCTCTTACCACTCTTTCTACTCTCTTCTACAACACACACATGTCTCTTACACAAACAAGCTTTCTCTTCTTCTCTCCTTCTCTTCACGTAATGTGCACTCTATCAAAATGCTCCCTCAACTACTCTACCCAATCTTTTCGGCTATCCTCCATGCAACAGTCCTAGCTTCACCTATAACAACAGAGCAACTAGTCCACTAATGCACAGACATTCATGAAACAATCTGCTATTTCCTAAGGTTCCTATCCATATCCAATTTGTTATTTCTTCTATTGGGGGTTGGGGTGGGCATCTCCATTGAACATATTCTTTGGGCCACAAAAAATCCTTTCAACATGCTTTTTGGTGCTTTTAACTACTTTTTAGTGCTTGTCCAAGCTTTGAAGTTGTTTGCTGCTTTCATGTGTTTTGGTACTTTGAATAGATTTACAAGCCTTGTCACTGCTTTAAAGAAGTTGGCTGCTTTTATGTGCTTTTTGGTGCTTTAAAATGCTTTGTAGTGCTTTTGACTGCTTTAAACTGCTTTGTAATACTTGTTACTTATCACTACTTTTAAATACTTTACAGTTCTTGTGAGTGCATTTTAGTTCTTGTCACTACTTTAAAGTAGTTTAAATTAATTTTTAGTGCTTGTGGGCTGCTTTAAACTATTTTTTAGTACTTATCACTACTTTTAACTATTTTGTAGTGCTTGTGACTACTTTAAACTATTTTTTAGTGCTTGTCACCACTTTAAGTGCTTTTCAGTTCTTTTCACTACTTTAAAGTAGTTGGAAACTTTCATGATCTTACCTTCTCTTTTTTGTAAATCAAATATCATGGGAATTCCTCTTTTTGCATAGAAATAAATTTACCAAAAATTTCTCTTTTTCCATTTAATTACTTGATTCTCAAATATCATGGAAATTTCTCTTTTTTTAAATTGATTAATTATGCATAAACATTAAAATTTTATTTCCCATCAATATGATGAAAATCATTCTTTTAGCATAGGATGTCCAATCCTAGAATATGGTAGGAAGTCCTCTTTTAGCATTATGCATAAAAATAAGATATGAGCTCTATAGAAGATTCTGAGAGAAATATACAAAGTTGAATATCTCTAGGTGGAAGCAAGTTAATGTGGTATGCTTTTTTGTGTTCAGGACAATGCTATAATGAACAAAATTTTTATGATAATTTTTAGGTCTAAAGATGCCCCACAATGAAAAATTTTCTATCATGTTATATATCATTGGGGAAAGGTCTTATAATGAATAGAATCCTCTTGTATAATCTCCAAAAATTTATGATTTGTTTTGCAAAAATTTTACCACATGCCCATTTTTTAATGTTACTACTACTAAAAACCACAAAAAGCGTAGCATGTTAACATGCTTTCACCCCTCTCTATGAAGTTTCGATGGGCTGAAGCCATATTTTGTATGGAAGCTGAAAGATCGATATACTTGTTGTTGTGTTTGGCTGCTATGGCTCACCCTAACCCCTATTGAAACACATCTAGCAAGAGATTACCTGGTGAACTGCAACTGTTGTGAGGATCTTTCCAATGGCTGAGCACGTAAACCTTGAGGTCTCCACGCTCTACAACTCCTTGAGAAGTAATTCCACCGCACCTCCCGCGAGCGTTGTCACACCGCTGCATTGCACTACGTGTACTCGTCCCTCCTCTCACCTCACATCACTCACACACACACACTAGCATGTATTAGGGAGAGAGATTAGCAAGAGCAAGACTCTATTGCACAATGGGAGAGTATGTTATATTATGAGAGAAATTCACTTATATACATGGCCCCATAAGTGTTCACACTCACTTAAACTATGGTCGACAGAGCACTTTAGGCTCATAAGAGGCCTAATGCTATGACAATGACTACTCTCATAATATATCCATGAATTACATCACTTGGGACTTCATCCTACATGCTACCACACACTCTTGAAGCTGGAATTACCTTAAGTATTCCATCGAACCATTACGGGTGCTCGTCTAAGTTATAGATTTGGACACCATTGCTTCATATCTTGAATGCATAACCTTTTGGTGTATCTACCTTGAATCCTTGATGTAAGATAATGGCAGTAGCTCTTGTTAACCCTAGGAATAGGTTAACATTGGCATGTAGAGATGATGTTTTTAAAGGATGGCAATTAATCTAATGTGTCATAGGATCCATGGGCAAGCATACACATGTACTTGTTCAATATGTAGGGTGTTAGGCACACTTTCTTGCACAAATTTCAAGCATCCTTATAACAATATTATAGCTATGTGGGAATCCATTTAATCTCTCCTTAATCTTGCAGTAAGTTTCTAACCCTCTTGCAAGCTTCCATGTCTTTACTAATCTTGCTATAATCTCTTTAATCCCTCTCTAATCGCTTGTAAATCATGTTGCAAGGTTTAATGGCTCTCTAAGATCTTGTCTAATCCTTTAGTAGCCTTCTAGCCTCCCTATTCCTCCTTTAATCCCACTTCAATCACTTTATCCTCTTATAAGTAAGTTCTTACCCATGGAAACATCGAATAGGAGACCTAGTGATTCCATCTCTGAGTATGTTCTTAACAACTCTAGGAATGAGCAAGGTATGTGGGTTGGAGAGAGATCCAGGGGGGTTAATGATTGGGTTTACTTATAGCCAAGATTAAGAGGGCCATATAGAGTCAAAGATTGTGGTGTTTTGGAACATCATTGGAAGGGAAGATTGCTAGCTTTCAAGAAAACTCAAAATGAAGGCATGGTGGCAGTGGTTCAACATGTATACATGTCTTCAGACATTCATCTTCCTCCTCAAATGGAAAAAACCAAGTTTCCTTATAATTGTAAGTATTTTGTTACTAATGTGGTTCTATTCAAATCATTTTGTTATACCCTTGTTTTTCACTTCTTTTTTGGTAGTTTTATGTATATAGACATATTTCCATAAAGTTATATAGAGGAACAACCATTGAAGAGCATAAGAGGGACCTTCAGTGCTTTCCATTCCCCCATACGTGATGTTTTATTTCCCAACCAAAACCTTAGGACACTTCTTGGCTATAGAATATTCTTTTTCACACACTCTTACATAGTTCCCTCTAAGCCTAAAGACTATGGATGACTTGAAAAGCTTCCATTTCCCTCACTAGGCAATATAGAGTGGCCAATCCCAGACAAATGGAGTGTAGATGCCTTCAAACAAAAGATGATTAGTGATATCTAATATTCTGACAAAACCCTCTCGATCAGTAGGTCTTAGTTGGTATGCTCCCATTCATATTTTTGTGCACGTGTTTTGTAATCTCTTGCCACAAACCACTCCATCAATGTTTATTTGCAAGAAATTGCAATCTTAGCAAATGAATGGTTTATTTGGAAATGCATGGGATATAGTGGAAGGGGTGTATGAGGGAGATGTATATTCTTGCAAAGCTATGATTTCAAGTATCACACTTAGATACTTGAAAGCACGCTCAAATTTATGCATCCAATTCCACTACGAGCGATGGATGAAGAAAAAGGGAGAGTGGATACAATTGCAGTCATGTGAGGGTGTTGATTCACCCTCACGAACTACTGATCAAACTAACCAATGGCACCATTGACCTTGTCAATGCTAGCAAAGAATGGAGCTTAGCAGACGTTCAAGAACACCTACTAATCATGGGATTTGAGGAAGTACAAGATGCAAGCTTCAAGATAGAACGTCGAAAGGTGTTAGCTTTTTCCTCATTGAGTTGATTTTTCTTAACCATCCATGCTTTGATGATATTTGTTCATATGTGTTTGTGTAGATTGGGAGACGTATGGAGAAGTCTTTCATGGTTCATGATTCTTGGAGGGAAGGGGGTGTGGAATTGCAATTAGGAGTGTAATTGGGTAATGTCAATGCAATTGTTTTTTGTTATAATCCAACTTTTCCCTTTTTGGTCAATAATATAATGAAAGGCACATACTATTTGGATCAAGCTTGAATGATCACACAATAAGTTCAATTTAGATAAGTTTGTACAAAATTTTTATTTGGATACGTTTGATTAAATATAATACTTGGATTAAGTATTATAATTAAAATGACTACATTTAATAAAGTATTTTTAATAGTCGGGCCTTTTTAGTTAAGTGTGAAATTGTCGATTTCAAACCTCGATTTTTGGTATAAATAGGGAACCTCCCTCATTTTTGTCATTTATATCACTAGCACTCGCATGCACTTTGCTAGCATATATTCCCTATAGCTTGTCTTGCACTCTCATTGCGATCCTAGTGGATCATTCCATGGAGTATGATAACTTTCTTGCATTCCTAGAGATGACTGACTGGGCTGGCCACCAGTAAGAGCTATTTCACATTTTCTCTCGCACCATTGACTTTGAAGCAACTATCCTCCTCTCGTCGCGCTGGAGCATGACTGCAAACAAGGAGACCTTGGAGTACATGAAAACATACATAAAGCCCTTTTCTGTGATCATCCGCGATAGTAACACTCTCTAGTTCCCTTTTATGAACTTCTACGCTACATCAGTAAAATTGATGCAAACTATCCTACGAGATTGCATAGGTACTAACAAACTGTACACGAAGATGGGCATTGCAAGGTGCTCTCCACTTAGGAAATGGCTTCCCTTGGTAAGGGAAACATCGGCACCAACTTTTTCTCATGGATCTCAACATTCATTGTCATGTTGAATGAAAAAGACTCCGATGATGAGGTTGAGGTTGGTGATGTTTTCCTGGCCGATTTAATTAAGGGCAAGGAGGTAGATCCAAAGCCCGAGCTCCTTGATCAAGTGGCAGAGCAAGCTCTGGCCTTGGTCTTCTTCAACAACACAAAGAGGCAGAAACAACTGAAGGTACCACCTCACGGGCCAGTGGAGAAGGGTCATCAGCAATGGCAGTTGTGGATGCACCCATGGATGAGACCGATGAGATAGGGGCAGCACCAGACATGCTCGAGTTAGCACTAAGTACACTTAGCTCCATAGTGGTAGATGGAGAGGAGTTTCTCTTCTTGCAAGAGTTAGAAAATATGTTTAAAGTAAAAGCAAGATGAGTGCTTATCTCTCCTTCCCATTGGGCTAGATTGTCCACTTGACAACAGATCCTCTCAATACACGACGGAGCAACTTGTACCACTTGGGCTAGATTGTCCACTTGACAACAGATCCTCTCAATACACGACGGAGCAACTTGTACCAGTTGATGGTACAGTATAAGAGAGTGTCCAATTTATTCAAGGTAAAATACAAGAAGCTGAGTAGGGTCAGGTGCCCGAGGAGGAATTCAAAGAAGTACAAGCTAGCTTGCCCCAATTCAGCTTGGTGCATTCACCTCCTCAACAATTAGAGGAGAACAAGTCATAATTAACATTGAGCAGCCAGATGTGATAGCATCTGATGAGCTACACTAAGTAAGTTAATAATCCGTGGTTGTTTACTCCTATTCATGGCATGATTTATTACTAAAATGTGGTTTGTATGCATCATGTCATGGAGTTGGATGCCTAGGCACATCGTAAAGGTGGCACTGTTGTCCACAATGCTTTTAGCCCTATGGGAGGATTCTAAAATTTTTCTCTCATGGCCTTATCTAAAGTGTTGTTTTAAACTATCTACGAGGGGGCCAATTTTAATTTTTGTAGTTCAATTTTACATGAACTAATTTTTTTTAATTATGCAATTGATTATGAATTTGTAGTTGATTTATAAATGTGTAGTTGAATGGAGTGAGTTCAATTTCATAGTTTATTTTGTACTAATTAGCTAAATTTTTATAATTATTATTAGAATCAATTTTAAAAAAATAATTTGAAACATTTTTTTAAAGCCTGTAGAGGCCTTCCAAGCGCTCCCCTAGACCTCAGGGGGGTGCATGGGCCCAGAAGACCCCAGGCCAACACGGGGTGACCTGGGCTAGGCAGCAAGCTTGGGCCTTCCAAGCCCTTACCGGGCCTCGCGGGGGGGGGGGGTGGGGGCTGCATGGGCCCAGAAGGTTCCAGGCTAGCACGGGGCGAGACCTAGGGCCAGACAGGCTTGGGAGGCCCAAGCCAAAAGGTCCCAGGCTAGCATGGGGCGACCTGGGGCCAAAAAGGCTTGGGAGGCGACAGGCTTGGTCCTCCCAAGCCTATCTGCTGGCCCCAGGTCACCCTGTGTTAGCTTGGGACCTTCTAGGCCCATGCACCCCCCCTGAGGCTCAGGGGAGGGCTTGGAAAGCCTGTAGTACAGGCTCACCAAAAATGTTTTGGATATTTTTAAAAAAAATTCTAGTTTTTCCTGAAAATTTTGTTGCACATTCATAATTCAAATGAACAAAAAAAAAGTAAATTTGTGAACCCTCTAGAAGAATTTACAAAAACTTGCACTTATGTGTTAACTTGCTGTGAGAAACATGGTGCAATCAAGTTCAATTTTACACATGGTAAATTAATAAAATATATTTCAAACTTACAAATTCCAAAATGTGTTCCAAAACAAAAATCCATGACTATACAAGCTTAAAATGAGACAAGACAAAAAAACTTGAGCTTTCTATTCATAAAGATAAGTTCGTACATACATAGCAGCACCTGCTTACAAGTATTGACGACGCAAAAGTCTAGCTAATTTAAGATCCTTCATCATTATAGTAACCCTCTTGGCATGGATAGCATAGAGATTTACATCCTCAAAAAATGAAAGATCCCTGCCTCCTCTGCGCAATGAATTCGGGGTTGCTAGCAGTGGAAGTAGCACTTCTTGCGCAGGGTGGTAGAGCCTCTCACTCAGGGCCTCGCCCACGGATATCTAGACAAGAGACTAATCAGTCGGTTCTTCCAAAACCAAACCCGAAAAAACTTCCCTTGCCCAGAAAGCACGGGTGATTCCTCAAGGATATTTTTATTCTAACGTAGTCAAGAGCCTTAACTAGCCCAACTGATCCAACCGAACCTATAATTCACATGGTCAGATCAAGGAGAAAACTTGCACTTGGATCATAGAGACCAACACTTTTTTCCTCATCGAGAGGCACATCTGTTGATTCTTTTCCATAGAATAAGGACTCTCCGGGATTTACTTCATCTATCGTACCATAACAGAATTGAGTCTTATTTTAGGGATCCATCAGTCCAGCCTAACCTCATCAGTCCCATGGGTTAGCCAACTGCCCAACCACTGTAGTGATAGGATACATTTAGGAATTTGGTTATGTTTTGTCCCAGGTACCAGGGAAAAGAGTTCCTAGGCTGCCCCATGCAAACTTCAAGATAGTCACACCACTTACACACCCAATATGAAATTGCCTTTTTCACAGATTCAATTGTCTTTAAAACAATCTTTTAATGAAACCATAGTATCACTGATCATAATCCTCCAAAAATATCCGGTTGAATTCTAATTTCCAATCATTCCTTCATCGGTGTACCTATGGCATCATTGGCAATTAGAACACTTACTACCTGTCCACTCAGGGGCCTTTTCAATAGTTCCTAGCTCATAGTACCTGGAAATATATTCACTTATAAAAATCTAGATGGACTCTCCGTTGAAGATCAGCAAGATCAACCAACAGATCCATATAAAAGAGCCATGGACTCATCCATTGAGGACCAACAAGTCAATTAACCAAATCCATGCCCGGTTTTAGAAAACAACTCTAATTCCTTGTTCCATTTTCTTCCTCGACGCACGCGTGGGTATCTTCGGTGACCCAAAGCCCGAGCACCGTATGGTCAGCACCCTCTAGGATCCTTCGCAAGTCACCTAGCGCTTCACTCATAGGCCGCTTGGTCCCTCATCCACCGTACCAGAAGCTCACCATTTAAATCAAATCGAGGCTGGTCCTCCGTTGACTCTCCGTCCAGCTGTTGCAACTTTATCACTTAGATCTGTACGACCTCATCCTTAGCATTCTTGATGTAAAACAGTCATTTAAAAACAGGTCATAAATACAGTTTCTAACGAACTCTCATATTTTCACATTGTTCCACATCAATCCACATTACTTAATCCACGTCTAATCATATGTATTCCCATCGTCCTTCATCCATTCTCATCCAATCACATCATATTCCATCTCATCACGTCTATCCACATTTATCCTCATCACATCTATCCACATTTATCCTCATCACATCTATCCAATCACATCATATTCCAATCTCATCACATCTATCCAATCACATCATATTCCAATCTCATCACATCTATCCACATTTATCCTCATCACATTTATCCACATTTATCCTCATCACATCTCATCCAATCACATCATATTCCATCTCATCACATCTATCCACATTTATCCTCATCACATCTCATCCATTCGCATCTACCCATATCTACATCTCATCACATCACATTCATTCACATTTCATCCATTCATATCTACCCCGATCCACATCACATCACATCACATCCATTCACGTCACATCTCATCCAATCACATCTATCCCGATTCACATCACATCACATTATATCCATTCACATCACATCTCATCTATTCACATCTATCCCAATTCACATCACATAACATCCATTTACATCTATCCCGATTCACATCACATTCATTCACATCACATCTCATCCATTCACATCACATCTCATCTATTCACATCACATCCATTCACATCACATCTCATCTATTCACATCTATCCCGACTCACATCATATCACATCACATCCATTCACATCACATCTCATCTATTCACATCTATCCCGACTCACATCACATCACATTACATCCATTCACATCACATCTCATCTATTCACATCTATCCCGACTCATCTATTCACATCTATCCCGACTCACATCACATCACATCACATCCATTCACATCACATCTCATCTATTCACATCTATCCCGACTCACATCACATCACATTACATCCATTCACGTCACATCTCATTACATCCATTCACATCACATTACACTCATCTAGCTTCAATACTAAAGAGACCACTCCTATAGACTCTACAATCATGAAGCAACACATGATTAGATATACATGCTATTTGATTTTCACCACCATGAATAAGAAAGTTTAATTCATACTAACCTTCATGAGAGACTTTATAAAATTTGATCATTTCTTGTTGAAGTCTCTTCAAATCCATGAAAATGTTGTTGAATGCATCGTAATCTACTTTGATATCACCCTTTGATTTGTCCTTCAATAATTTTGTTCCCTCTACATGGAAATACTCACCGGGACAAGTGATCTTACATGTGCATTGTTGGTCTTCTTTGCCAATGCAACTTTGTACAGAGGTGAAAGTAAATGACTTTTGATCCCTCATTTGTGAGGAGCCTCATTTATGATGGCATGGATGAGCCTAGCCTTTGTGACCTATACTTGCTTCATCACAAGCACTTTGGATATCATTTGCACTCAAAATCCCCTCAATGTCCTTCATGATATCTTTCGATAAAACATTACAAAATACCTTGTAATTGGAGTCACAAATAATAGCCAACATGTCTTGCTTCCTAATGCAAGCTTTCAAAAGACTCTGGGTATGTGTTTGTAAATTCCCGCCGATGCATCAATCAAAAATTTCATGGAATATAAACGTTGAAGAAAAGTGTTAGTTGTAGAACTCTTAATAAAATTATTTTTAATCACTACACCACCGGCTATTATAAGCCTATCAATTTCTGATAGCTCTCTTTGGCATTCCCTTTCACACCAATTATTTTTAATCACTACACCACCGGCTATTGTAAGCCTATCAATTTCTGATAGCTCTCTTTGGCATTCCCTTGCACACCAATTGGGGTTTTCTTCAAATGATCTAATTTGAGTCTAAGCATCACTCAATTATTTTTAATCACTACACCACCGGCTATTGTAAGCCTATCAATTTCTGATAGCTCTCTTTGGCATTCCCTTGCACACCAATTGGGGTTTTCTTCATATGATCTAATTTGAGTCTAAGCTTATTTAATTCTTTCTTTTGTTCCTTGATTTGTATCTCTTGCTCTTTATTCTTACTCTTTAAATTTTGCACTTGTTTTGTTAAATCTTTAATATTTGATTGAAGATGCAAATTTGATGTGCATATATTTTGCATGAAAGCCTCGTTGCCCCGCAGATTGTTAGATGTTTACAATATCCAAGAAGACCATTTTCCCCCATCACCAATGTGATGCACTAAACTAGTAAGATCAGTGAATGGTGGGTTATATAAGATTAATGGGTCACGTGGGTAGAGCACACCATCAACCCATAAGTCTACATGTTTCTTTTCCAGAGCCCTAAGTAAAGAAGTGGATGCATTATCCAATGGTTGTCTTACATGTAAGGATGTTTCATTGATGCATATTCCTCTTCTATACAAATATGAAGATCTATCTTACGTTTTCTTATGTTAGTAATATCTTCTAAAGGAGACATGGTTTAGACTAAGGTCAGCAAATGAAATAAGTATTAGAGTAAGGTGAAAGGATGATTAAAGGAAAATGAGGTAGTTATTGTTGAAAATGACCTCCTTGAAAGGGTACTTTTGAGGGTAACATATGATTGAGGGACCCTTTTTAGATTAAAAAATGTTAAAATGTTAAAATTTCAAAAAAACCCACGCTAGCCATGGTGTTCCATTATTAGCCATTAAAAGGGGGGTCATATTGATATGACCCCCTTTGCATTCTTCATTAGTATCTATAGATACATGACAATGCTCATTAAGCTAGTGAAGGGGGTCATATTGATATGACCCTAGTGATGGGGGTCATATTGATACCATGACCCCCTTTGGAAGGTTCCCAAGTTAGCCATGGAATTCCTTTTTTAGCCATTGAAAGGGGGATCATATTGATATGACCCCCTTTGCATGGTGCCTTATCTAACCATGGTATTCCATTGTTAGCCATTGAAAAAGGGGTCTCATTGATATGACCCCCTTTGTGTTCTTTATTACTCTGCATGGAATAGGTCCTATATACATGATGTCATTCAAGTAGATGAAGGGAGACATATTGATATGACCCCGATGAAGGGGGCATATTCAAGTCGGTGAAGGGGGTCATATTGATAAGACCCCCTTCATAAGGTTCCCAATCTTGTCATGGCATTCCATTGTTATCCATTAAAAGAGGGGTCATATTTATATAATAAAACCCTGTGTGTTCTTCATTTGCATAGGGTTCACACTTCCCTATAGTGTCGAAGACCAACACACATTCCCTCCCTTTTGATTTTCTTATAGAAACCCTCTTTTATCTCTGAATTATTCTTATGATCTATAAAGTGCACTTGTAGCATGCCACCATACCCAGACACCTATTGGAGAGGATGGTTTGTTTGCTCATAGGAAGGGCCCTACAAGTTTATGAGTTCACACATCAACCTTGGACACACCAATTATTTATTAAAAGCACATAAGGAATATATAGTGTACTCTGAATGTTCAATATTCATTCATGCAGCACTACAATTTAGCTTATCTCAAGATAACACTTTCAAGGAAACATGACAATTCGAGAAGCTTAAATGCTACAATTTAGCTTACCTCCCTTGTACTAGGAGGGGGTCATCACATCAAAACCCCAATTTTTACCCTTTTTTCTTTTGCAAAAGGTGGTCATTTGGCACTAAATCAGGTAAATATTCATTTTTTGGGTTAAGTGCTTTGGAAATAGGGGTCATCACCATGATTACAAGATCATTATCATTTCCATCACTAGTGCAGTATGGGGGGTCATAATATCATCATGTTATAACAACCTTATGATCATTGCCCTTAGGAGGGTTATGATGGCATGACCCCCATTTAAACTCTCCCAGTGATGGCCATGGAGTTAGGCATTGGTTTTTTGAATCAAATAAAAAGAAATTATAGTACAATGTAGTGTGTTGTTTTTAATATGACACTTTGCTTCTTGTTGTTGCTTTTGAATGTACTTTTTCTCTTGCCAATTGGATGTTCTTGTCTTGTTTTTTTTTGTTTTTTTGTTTTTGTTTTTTTTGGTTTGTAGCAAGAACGCCACTAAAGAGACAAAGAAGACTCCTCTTAAAAAAAAATCTTCATTGGATGTTCTTGGTGCTTCAAATTTGGCAGTAGAAATCCAGGAAGACGATTAAGAGGGAGAGATGCAAATGAAGGTCACTTTGGCCAAAAGTGAAAGAGTAAAAGATATTGTGAAAGGTGGGAATATGATCACAAGGTGTAGGTTATTGGATCCATCTTCTTGTCCACCAGTTTCTTTCTGTAGGTTATTGGATTTGTCTTCTTGCCCATGGGTTCCTTTGTGTAGGTTATTTCCATTTTCATAGGTGAGAGGACTTAGGGCAAGACTTAGGGCAAATGTGGTTTCCCTTAAAAAACTTCTATTCAGTATGAGAGATTAGTTATTGATAAGGAGTTTTTTATGAGTTGTTTATTATATCTATGTGTTCTCATAATGGGAAAGAGATATTGGTGATGATAGATGAAGTGAGGTCAAAATGGGACACACATTGGTGGCTGCAAGTAGATAGGGACTTTGAGGAAGAGTTAGGAATACCTTGGATTTTAAGAAAAATAAATATGTTTTACATTTGGGAGGGGAGCCACCATGAAATGGCCAAGATGTATGTGATCTCTGAATGAGAGAAGGGATATTCACATCAAGATGCTGTGCACATTGATTGCTCCTAGGAGGGCTAGTGACTTTTTCTCTGCATCCTCAATAATTGTTCAAGATTTTTTTAAATCTCTATTGAAAATTCTTGTATTTATCCTCAAAGAACATGCTATGATCCTTTCAAATTTAAAAAAGACATGCTAGTGAATGCATCCAACATATGCAAGTGTGACATGGAGAGCTATTTGAAAGAGTGTCCTATGATGAGGCCATAACTTTAGAGCTTAAAGGAAAGATTAACTCAAAGGCTACCAATACATGGTACACTTTGATAACGAATAATTTGGCAAAGTTGGTGTAATAGGTAATCCAATTTCTATATGGTATTTGTGAGTGAATCAAAAATATGAATTCATTTTGAATCAATCAAAAAGATTAATTCAATCAAAAATATGAATTCATTTTGAATCAATCAAAAAGATTAATTCAAAGGCTACCAATACATGTTACCCTTTGATAACAAATAAGTTAGCAAAGTTGGTGTGCTAGGTAATCCAATTTCTATGTGGTATTTGTGAGTGAATCTAAAATATGAATTCATTTTGCAAGTTTTTTGCTACTATAGTTAGTAGCCACATAGTTTTCCTTTGCAACCTGAAGGTGGAGTATATATCTCTAATGTTAATGCAAAGATGACCCAAATTGCTATAATGTTAGATGTAAATGATAGACAAGATAAGGAGATGAAGACAATTGAAGAGATTAAAAGAAAGTATGACAAAGATGGTCACCCTACAACCATAACATAATGGTTGCTTTTTTATGTGAATCTGAGATTGATTTTTGCACCCTACTACCACAACATAATGGTTGCTTTTTTAATGTGTTGAGATAGCTTTATTCTTGCAGATTTTGAATATCATAAATCCTACTTTATGGGATGAGTGGAGAAAAAAACTCTTCTCTCTTTTATTTGAGGGGGAGGATTCATGGGTTCAATTGGAGAACCTTTAGTATTAGTGGAGTGCCTATTGAAAAGAAGATAATGTGGTTGACTTTGTTCGAGGGCTCTTAATCCCTTGAGAAAATGTATGGCATCCCCAAATCCATAAACCCATTTTGGATGTGAGTATTCTATGCTTCAGGATGCTTTAGTGCAATTTTATTTATTGTGCGTGTAATTTATTTAATTGCTATTTTCTATTAAGTTGGCTATCTTGCGAAGTATTTCTTGATATGATTCAAAAGCAAGCCAACCAATGGATTCATGATTTAGTGGAGGTCACTCAAGCTTCTAAACCTTTAGTGATACCACATCAATATAGTTTACATGAGTACTTCAAGGAGGTGAAGATGGAAGGCCGAAAACATTTGTATGCACCATTGAGGAAGACTGGGTCAAAAGATACAAATGGAAATCTAGAACCTCCACTTCGTAATGTAGCTACATACAAGCTTATTTATATAGGTATTGAACAATTTATTGAGTGTACATGAAGCTTTGATGTTTGTGATGCATTGATTTTATGATGTGGTGGGATTTTTATTTCTATGGGTAGTTTTCTTTTGTTTCTAAAGCATGAGAGTGCCATCAACAAGTTGCCATTTCATTGCAAGGGGTGGATAGAGCCAACCAATAAAGAGGTTTGTATGTACCCCACATATTTGGGCACTCTTACTCTATGTGAGTTAGTGAATTACCCATGCTGGGTGGATATGTCCAAGGGACATGTGCTTGTGAGAGAGAACATGTTTCTTGGAGAGAGCATGATGAATACAGTAGAGAGCATGATGAATACAGTAGAGAGCACCATGAATAAAATGCCTAGAAAGAGATAAAACCTATCCATCATGCTTGTGAGAGAGAATTGTCGGCGTTCGGTCTCAAGACCTTGTTGGGTCCTAAAGGGTAGTGACTAACTCTTCTATGTCCAATGTATAAGGCAACACCGAGCGTTAAGCTACTAGTCTGCCCACACAAAGGGAAGGTAAGAAGGGTTAGGTGTGGGTTAGTTCTTGATTCTTTATTGCTTCCTAATGGGGTGAGCACAAGGCAAACATTCATGTGACATAGATCAAATTATAGCCAGATGGGCTATTTGGCTGCCAATACACCTAGAGATCATGGTGGATGCTATGTCAGCAAAGCCCACATTTTCTTGCTATCATTCTGAACATTTCCAGATGAATATTTCCGTGTGAATCTTGTCATGTGAATCTAGAAGGTGTCCACATTGCCTGATGGCTAGATGGGCTATTTGACCACCAACGCCTGGTGATCATCACGGTGGACGCTGTGTCAGTAGAGCAAAGTCCACCTTTTCCTGCTGGCATTTTGAAAAATGTCCAGATCTGGATTGTGTCTCTGTCTTCGGGCTGTACTGTCCAGACGCTTGTCCAGACGCTTCATGATCGGTCTTACCATGCTCTCTCAAAGTCAGGATGAGTGGTGTTGCCTTTGGATACAAACTAAATGGTCCTTTGTTGGCTATAATTCGGCTCATAGGATATTTTTGGAATACTCATAATTGGAGAATATCCTATCCTAGTTCTCTCATCCAGAGCCCTTCCAAATTTCGGTCATGACGATAGCCAAATTCGGATGTCATGTCCCTTTGTCTGGATTCCTATCTCCAGGCTTATGCAGAATTATCTGTATAGGTAGGCATGTGTGTTTCCATTACTGATTTCAATTTCTCCAAGTATGCCCCCCCCCACACATCCTTGAGGTCCATCCTTTCAGCCTCCAGCTCATAGACCTCTAGCTCTTTCGCATCCAGCACTACCAATCGTGCCTCTACCTTTACCAATGCTAGGGGTGTTCACACCCATCAAAACCTCCTCTCTTCCCCTTTGTTTAATGGGGTGTACTATCTCCACGAAGATGGTGGGAAGATGATTTCCATCAATCCGATGAAGAATCCACAAGCATACTTTGATGAACAATCAGTTTTCTTCCACTCCGAGTGTCCATCTGGATTCTTGTCTCCTTGGGTCTTGAAATTACAACACCCAACCACCACTCACTGCATTCTAGAAATTAATAAATCGTTTTTTTAATAATATTCCTATGTTTTCAACATTTTCATTTTGGTTTTTTTCTGCTTTTCTTGGACTTACAAGCGACACAGTAGGGACCTCATTGCTGGGTCTCTCCTCTGGCCCTCATGCCTCCTTTCTGGACTTACAAGTGACTCGGTAGGGCTCTTGTTGTTGGGATTCTCCTCTTGCAGCCCTCATGCCTCCTTCTTGGACTTATAGGCGACTCAGTAGGGACCTCATTGGGTCTCGTCCTTGGTCGTGATGCCTTATTCTTGGACTTACAAGCAACATGGTAGGGACCTCTAGGCCTCCCCTCCGGCCATGATGCCTCCTTCTTGGATTTATAGGAGACTCGATAGGGAACTCATTGGGCCTCTTCTCCCACCCTCATGCCTTATCCTATTTAATGTTTTTATTCATACAATATTTCAAGGAAACATACAACAATCGATATATTCAGAACTGGCCAATTACTTACCACACATTTCCCACGTTCCATGTACTCCATGCAATAGGCCCAGATGAGTTAGATCATGATAACAACACACCTTTCATGCAACCAAGATGCATTCCTTTTTCCTTTCTTTCTAGATTGTAATCCTTTCATTTCCCAATTGTGTTTGATTTTTGCACTTCTAAGCCACAACCTTCCCCACATCATGGGATATGCTCTTGTGATCTTAGCCATCTCCAAAACTATGAATACAATAGTGATCATTCATTCTGCCACTTCAATCTACTCTCCTTTGATGATTTCAACAGGCTGACCTCTCGTTGATCAACCATCTTGATCTAGAGCGAAGCAGGTTACATTTCTTTGATTCTTGGCTCCTCACTTCCTGATTTGGCATACTTTGGCCTCTGTTCAGATTTCCTTCTTCCTTGCTTTTCCAGACCTTCCCCTATCGATTCTTTTATCCAAACTTGGTTTGGATTCCTTTCCATTTCCTTTTTCAAGATGCTTTTACTACTCTGGGCTGTTGTAGGCTCCACTTGGCACTTCTGCATCCCTTCTCGAGTCATTTTAACATTGCCTAGTGGCTTCTTGCCTGCTGTAATGTCTTCTCTCTTCCTGACTAGGCTTGTTTTATCTAGATTAGTGTCTTCTAGCTATTTAGTCTTGGTAGGTCCTTGCAACCTTGTCACTGCCCTACTACTGGTGGCTTCTCTTAGTGTTTTAGTACTCATTCATCAACTTCCACAATGTGCTGCATCAGCTCCTGTTGGGTTTTCCTCTCTTTTCTACCTTGCTTCTTGTAGTTCTTGCTAATAGTGTTCTAGTATATGGGGCAATCAGTTTGCCTACTATGACCAGGATTGTTGTAGTAGTAGCACCTCATCCCAGCTCCTCTTTGTTTGAATCTTCCACCTCCTTCTCTTCCATAAGGTATGTTGTTTTGAGGCATAGTGGGGTGACTTCATTACAGTTGGAGCATGTTGCTAACGGTGTTGTCTTCTTTCTGCTACTCTCGGGTTCCTATTTCGAGTGTGTTGGAATTAGGGTTGCAGGAAAGCACACAAAGCTTGGAGAAGACGAAGCAAGAATGCACACAACACACAGTGTATTAGATTGTGTCAATGTACAAAAGATAAGTTAGCCCTAGAAGGATGGGCGTATATACAAGCCAGGGGAAAAAACCTCCTAAAGAGGGAAAAAGTGCCTCGGCGGTCCTAAGTGTGTTCACACACATCACTGCCTATATATATATATGGCAACAAATCCCCCTGGGAGTGATGGTGTGAACGAGAGCTGGCACTCATGTATAGGGGAGTGCCATGCCCGAAGTAGATCAATCCACAAAGGGGAGCAAGCCCAAAGCTTTGCGGAAAGCTTCGAACTTCTCACGAGGAAGCGCCTTTGTGAAAAGATTGGCGAGGTTGTCCTGTGTTGTGGCAGATAGGCCAAGCTGATCTCTCCTGCTGAGAGTCTCTCCCTGACATAGTGATAATGCACCTCAATGTGCTTTGTGCGAGCATGAAAAACTGGGTTTCTCGCAACTGCCAATGCACTCTGACTGTCATCAGTGTAGATAGAGGTGGCAGACTCCTGTCCAACACCCAAATCAGCCATAAGCCATCTGAGCCACACACACTCAACCGTAGCCGTGAAAGCTGCCCTATACTCAGCTTCACAACTAGAAGTGGCCACAGTAGGTTGCTTCTTACTCAACCAAGATATGCATGAGCTACCGAGCATGAAACAAAAACCACTTGTGGACACTCTTGTGTCATAGCAACCAGCCCAATCTGAGTCCATTCCAACTATTATGAGCTGCCAATGTACAAATGCTACGAATGGTAGTCATACGCGACAAGTGGGAGCAAAGGTCTCATCAAAATCAATGCCCTTTTCTTGAGCATAACCCTTTGCAACAAGCCTAGCCTTATAGCGATCAACACTGCCATCTGGCTTTCGTTTCAACTTAAAAACCCACTTACATCCAATGGCCTTTTTACCAATAGGCAAATTACACAAAGACCATGTACCATTTTTCATTATAGCATCATATTCACTTTGCATTGCAGCCAACCAATTTTCTGATTTTTGTGCCTCATCAAATGAAAGAGGTTCTTTCTCTTCACACATACTAGACACAGCCAAAGCATAACAATTTGATGCATAAGAGGCATGCTGAAAACCTGAACGAGTACGACTAGATATAGTGCATCAATTTTACTATAACGCAAGGTTTGCACCAGCCATTTAGGCATACCTCTAGCCTGCTCATTTTCAGCCCTATCCTCATGAATTATATCCTGTAAATCTGCATCAGAAATAGGATGATCTATGATGTCGTTTGAAATCTGCATAGGCTGAATATTTGCCTCATTAGGACTTACATTTGAATTCCCACCTGTAAATAGAGGCAACAACGTATCAAATACATCCCGTGAGCTCACACCTGTTGAGTACATATGCAGCACACATGACAGCCTCAAGCCAAAACGCATGTGGCAAAGCTTGGCTCTTGACCATACATCGTGCCATCTCCATAAGTGACCTGTTTTTCCTCTCAGCAACACCATTTTGCTGAGGGGTATACGGCACTGTACATTGGTGTTTTATCCCACGACTAGCCAGAAATGCATCAAACTCTTTAGACATGTACTCCCCCCCTCGATCAGAATGGAGGGTGCCCACAGTACAATTGGATACATTTTCAACCATAAGAAAAAACTGTTTGAAGCACAAAAACACTTCGGACTTTGCCTTTAGTGGATATACCCATGTATGCCTTGAGTAATCATCAATGAAAGTCACGAAGTACAAGTGTTTACCAAATGATGGAGTTTGCATAGGCCCACATACATCACTTCGGACTTTGCCTTTAGTGGATATACCCATGTATGCCTTGAGTAATCATCAATGAAAGTCACGAAGTACAAGTGTTTACCAAATGATGGAGTTTGCATAGGCCCACATACATCACTATGTACAAGTTGCAATTTGTGAGTGGCCCGCACAGAACCACCCTTTGGAAACGCAGAACGCTGCATTTTGCCCAAAATATAGCCTTCACAAACATGTTTCAATGGTGCCTCAAGAGGGGGCAATGAAGCAACCATATCAAATTTCTGCAAACGCAGCAAACTAGCAAAGTTCAGATGACCAAAACGAGCATGCCAAAGTTTTGCATCTGAAACTGCCTTTTCATCAGAAACTGCATTTGCTGAATCTTCCACACACTTGTCATAAGAATTGAGCCTATACAGCCCACGAAACAAGATGCCAGATACAATAATCGTATCACCAGAAGTCAAATCATGAACAGTACATCTGTCATCCACAAATTTGACTACAAGTCCAAGTCTAGCAAGTGCAGAGACAGACAATAGATTCTTCTTTATCCCTGGTGCACATACAAAGCATCTGAAAGTGTGAAAGCGCTACCATTTGTAGCCGTAAGCATAATTTTACTAACGCCCTTCACTGGGTAAGAAGCATTATTGGCACATGTGACAGTATTCCCATTAGGGACAGCCTCAAGAGAAGTGAACATATCACGATGCGAGGTAATGTGCTTTGTAGCACCACTGTCAAAATACCAAACATGAGAGTCAACAGAAACTGCCAACATGCATCATGTACAGATGGGTCATACTGGCAATACACGCTAAACGCCCATTTTGTATCCTGCACAACATTTGCAGAATCTGCATTTATAGAAGCATCTGCTATTGTGGCTGCATTTGACTCTTTCTTCTTTGCCTCTTTAGCCTTTAGCTTAGGGCAATTCTTAATGACATGATCATTTGCCTTACAATAGTTTCACCTGGTCTTTTTCTTGCCTTTATCAAGAGCCTTCTCAGACTTATTGTTGCTACCTGTGGAAGGAGAAGAAGTTGCAGACCTATTAATAGGAGAAGAAACAGTGGAAGGGGCTACCTTACCACTTCTTCTCTGCTGCTGGGTAGCAATAAATGCTTGATCAACTGCACGCTGCCTAGCCCTGTTTTGCATGGACTGCGCTTCTTGCAAGAGCTTGTTGACTAAAGTATCATACTGTCCTCAGCAAGAAGTCTCCACGTGGAAGCAAAAGTCTGATATGTCTCAGGTAAAGCATAAAGAACAGTCTGCACAAGAGAATGATCAGGAATAATCTCACCAGCAGAAATCAACTGTTCTTTGAGATCTTTAATCTCAGCAAGAAAAACATTCATGTCATCATCTTCTTGCATAATCTTCAATTCTAGCTCTTTACGCAGGTAAGAGATGTTAGTCTCGTTACGACCTGCATACAAACCAGCTAGAATATCCCAAGCCTGTTTTGCTATTTTAGCTGAACGAATATGTGGGGTGATGTTACGTTTGATAGAAAGTGCAATCAAGGCATGAGCCTGCGCATCTTTACCATCCCAAAAAACGAGCTTGTTCAGCAGTGGGTAAAACAGCAGCAACAGTAGAGCTGCTAGAACCTGCAACATCCTCAACAGATCCTATATCCACAGAACCTGGACGTATATCCATACCCTGCACAATGTTCCACACTCCTTTTGCAACCAAAACATGCTGCATTATGTATGCCCAAAGTGGGTAGTTGCTGTCTCCATCCAGTTTGTCTTCAGCAGGCAGACAGCATGCGAAATACATCATTGTTGTTATCAGCCATGGTTGGCCACTGACTGAAACTGATGCAAAAGCTACCTGTAATGAAGCAAAGACTGAACAGAAAACAACTCGTGCTATGTAGCACGGTCTACAATAGAGTACGTATGCCTGTTTTGTAGAAAACTGCACTGTCAAAATTTCTGCACAAAATGACAAAAACACCTGTGCAGAACTTGAAATGCAAAAATGGAGCCCGAAATGACCTTAGATGCGATTTCTGAGAACGCATAGCCCTATGGGCCTATTTATAGAGTATAGGGACCTGCAACAACAAGCGCTCGTGAAAGCTCACCTCAATCGGAGAACGTGAGTTGGAGGGTGCTGGCGGTGTAGCCCTGGGAGCCGATGCCTGCTCTGATACCAATTGTTAGAATTAGGGTTACACGAAAGCACACAAAGCTTGGAGAAGAAGAAGCAAGAATGCACACAACACACAGTGTATTAGATTGTGTCAATGTACAAAAGATAAGTTAGCCCTAGAAGGATGGGCGTATATACAAGCCGGGGGAAAAAACCTCCTAAAGAGGGAAAAAGTGCCCCGGCGGTCCTAAGTGTGTTCACACACATCACTGCCTATATATATATATGGCAACAGAGTGTTGTAAAAGCATGTGTCAGTGGTGTGGTTGCTCTTATTACAAATAGCACATGATTGCTATGTGGTTTTCATATGACACTCTTCTTTTGTATGACCCTAGTTATTAAATTTAGTGCACCAGTCTGAGTTTGGATCCTATGTGTCCTCTGGCAAGCTTGGCTATCGCGGCCTTTAGTTCTTCCTTAACATCCCCACTACCTTCTTCCTGCCTTTCCTTTTTCGGGGCTTCTGCTCTTTGGCATTCAAATCTTGACTAGATTTTGATTTTGAGTTGTTTTCTTCGGAATGTGACTCAAAAGTTTCTTCTTCCTTCTTTTTCCTTTTGTCAACTCCTTTATTTTTCTTCTTGGGGTCTTCGCTTGTGTGTCTCAAAATTCTTTCGGCTCTAGTTGCTCCTGCAACCACTTATTTGAATGTGAGAGTTTCCAAATCATAAGAGGCTACTGCCATCTGGAGCTTCTCCCTCAATCCTCTCACAAACTACTCACTCGGTGTGTGGATGCTGTAGGTTTGTTGGCTGGTCCAAATGCATTAGTAATTCTTTGAATTCTATTGCATAATCTTCTATTGTCCCCCTTGCTAGTACCTCAGTGGTGGTCTTGTCTCTCTAGAATCTTTTTAGAAAATCTTTCTTCAGTTTCTCAAACGTCTGGACATGCTCTAGACTATATTGAGCGTAGTTGGTGGTATTTCCACCTAGAGTTGTTGCAAAGTACTCTCTTTTGTGGAAATGGGGCTCTAGTGACCAAGAAGGTGGTCTTAAAGGTGAAGATATGAGAATCCGGATCCTCCTCACTTTTGCCCTTGAACTTTGGGTATTTCAGAGACATCCTTCCCAAGTCTACTTGTTCCTCTTCTTGATCTCCTTGCCTCCTGTTTTAGAGCTCCTGGTGGGTTCTCTTCCTCTCCCTCTTAATCTCTGAGAGGTTTTTGATACTGTCGTTCTTGCTCTTGCTAGCATCGCAGAACCCTTTCTGGTAATATTTCTACACGATGCGGTCACTCTTCATTTCCTAAAGCCTCTGACTACGTGTGGCATTACCACATTGCTCTACTCAAACTTCCCTCATTCTCCATGCACCTTCCATTGTAGTCTATGAATTACTCATGAACATACCCGACACTATAATGTGCACATTTCCTCTAGTGAGCTAACCCAAAACTAGCTCCTCTACATTAGAAGTGTTACAGGAGAACATGCATATCATGCACAACACAATTAAAGATTCCTATGTAGAACCAAGCTTTTACCTTCCTAATTCGATTCCTCGCATACCAGTTCCCTAGCACGATTGCCAAAAGTGTTAGTGTCCGGTCAAGACCCGCTATGTCTTTATGTGTCTCTATATGTTTAATGGTGATTGTAGAGAGTAGTAGAGGAAATCTGGGTGTGGCTGCTCAACTAGATAGTCTTCTATAGTGACTTCACATATTGTGTCATTTATGAAATTTTCCAAGAGCCATGGTAGCTATCCAACGACTTTCCTCATCAAATTATTTTGGTTATGCAATGTTCTTGTTGCAACTGTGTTCTTAGACTAGATTATCTCACATTAGGTGACCATGTTGATGATGAGTCATTGGATATTGATATTGTTTGCAGGAGGGCCAGGTGATTTTAATTATTTTGTGATATTATTCTTGATGATGTCTAATCTTATGGTTTATAAGTTAGCCTAACATGGCTGAATTGTTAGCTTATGAGGTCTTAAGATGACATCCCATGCATCCCTTAATTGTTTAATGTTGCTAAATTTGTTGATGGGGTGTGTTATGATATCTTAGGTGGAGAGTCCAATGATATTAGACATGATATAGAGGCCTTTTATTGCATTGTTGTGCGAGATCGTTTTTCGCTTGGACACATCAGTGTGTGTGGATTACATATAGAGGAGAGATACAAACCTATACTAGTTGTATGTTCTTTATTGAGATGTAAGCACACTAACAATTATTATAATACTTTGGTTGGTATTCGAGATTTGATTTTCAAACACGTGGATTCCTTTATGTTATACATGCTATTGAGGAAGGAATATAGTCCACATCTTTGGGTGGCCGAGAGGAAGAAGTGGCTTGATGACTTGGGATTTAACTTCTCTCATCAAGTCATCACCCATTGTAGGTTCTTGTTCTTCATCGTGGTAATTTGAGGTGGTTTTTAGAGAAGCGTGACCTTTTTTTGGTGCTACCTTCTTGAGCTCTTGTGCCCTCCTAAAGGACTTATTGTGGAGATGGTGTAGTACAGCTCCTCTTTTGAGAGCATGCAAGGCTTTAGGTAGATCATGCTACTCTTTTGATAGTGATGAATAAACAATTTGTTATTTGATAACATTCGTAAGAAATATACATGGTAAGTTACAACTCTTATGAATTGTACACATATAAAAAATGGTATCGCAACCTACCAATTAAAATGTAGAAGATAATTTCAATTTGGAAAGTTCAACTATGATCAATATTATGTCCGACATATCACATTAAGCATATGTATACAATTGTATAACATAGATGTATAATATATTTTATGAATTTTACGATGTATAGATAAGGTCAACATGTTCTAATCAATGATTTGTTATCATGTGTCAAATTTTCATTTGTCCGTGGATAATGCTTTCACTATTTATTATGTATAGTAAGGTAACATGCATACCCATATAATTACAAAAATAAAGTGTACTTTTATAGGCCTTTACATATACTTCTATAATTTTCATTTATACTATTACTATTTATCATGTATAATAAAGTAGATATCAAACATGTATGTGAGGCCGTTTGAGGGTCATTTTGGGCAAGATGCAACTCAAAAGATGGATCAATAAGGGCTATCTAGAAATTATAACTTATACATAGTGATGTATCATCATGTGGTCCTATAAAGATACCAATTTGTGACTTTTATTAATGACTACTCTAGACACACTTGGATGTATCTATTGAAAGTAGAGTCGAAGGTTTTTACATGCTTCAAACACTAATTCCATGGATGAAAATGTGACTATATGTAAAATTGGCACCCTTTATACAAATTGAGAGAGGGAGTATATACTAAAGGAGTTTCATATCTATATGACTAAAAGAGACACAAAACATCAATGCATAGTGCCTTGGACACCTTATCAAAATGGTGTGGCTGAGATGGTATGTTCCATGGTCAAAGACTAGGATTTGCCTCATGTTGTTTGGTTGGAGGTAGTTATGTGTACCACTTATGTGCTAAACAGATGCCTCACCAAAGGGCTTGCAGTTATGTGTGCCATTTATGTGCTAAATAGATGCCTCACCAAGGCCTTGCACCCAATTTCCGCTTATGAAGCTTGGGATAACAAGATTCAGCCCTTTATGGCTCATTTGCATGTTTTTGGTTATCTTGCTTATGTTCCTATACCACTACAAGAGAAGGCATCATTAGCTGTGTTTTACGTTACACATAAGCATAGTTATTAGCATCGTTGAACGGTGCTAGATAAACATCGCTATTAGCACTATTATTCAGTGCTTACTAAATGCCATTATAAGTGTGATGCTATAAAAATGCCACTATAAGCACCGATATAAACGCCGTTCAACAACACTAGGAAAAACACATAATGATGGGATGGAATGGGGATAAAAGCTTAAAATCAATTAAAATGCAAAAATCTTGACAAACATCCAAATATTTTTGAAATAAAACAACAAAATTGCCAAATCGTTTTATAAAACAAACAATGTGTACATATGTTATATGATGATATATATTTAATTAGTACCATCGTCAATTCCATCTTGTAATAAATCCATCATTTCAATGGCTCCTATATCAATATAAAGTCCTATTCCACTACTTGATAATACCTCTACATCTTCTTCAAGTAGTGGAATAGGAAGAAGTGGTTTGATGACTTGGGATTTAGCTTCTCTCATCAAGTCATCACCCATTGTAGGTTCTTGTTCTTCATCGTGGTAATTTGAGGTGGTGTTCAGAGAAGCGTGACCTTTTTTTGGTGCTACCTTGAGCTCTTGTGCCCTCCTAAAGGACTTATTATGGAGATGGTGTAGTACAGCTCCTCTTTTGAGAGCATGCAAGGCTTTAGGTAGATCATGCTACTCTGTTGATAGTGATGAATAAACAATTTGTTATTTGATAACATTCGTAAGAAATATACATGGTAAGTTACAACTCTTATGAATTATACACATATAAAAAATGGTATCGCAACATACCAATTAAAATGTAGAAGATAATTTCAATTTGGAAAGTTCAACTATGATCAATATTATGTGTGACATATCACATTAAACATATGTATACAATTGTATAACATAGATGTATAATATATTTTATGAATTTTACGATGTATACATAAGGGTAACATGTGCTAATCAATGATTTGTTATCATGTGTCAAATTTTCATTTGTCCGTGGATAATGCTTTCACTATTTATCATGTATAGGAAGGTAACATGCATACCCATATAATTACAAAAATAAAGTGTACTTTTATAGGCCTTTACATATACTTCTATAATTTTCATTTATTTATGGTAGATAATGCTATCACTATTTATCATGTATAATAAAGTAGATGCACACAAATATAATTAGAAAAAATAGTTATACTTTTAAAGGTCTTTACACATACTGTGTAAGTAAGGTTTTTAATTTTCTAAGATTTACATGTAATTTTTGAGTTTTGAGCCTTTTTTAGGTTTTAGTGAGAATTAATCAAGCATGTATACACCCAATTTTTGCTACTAATTAGAATTATTAACCTCAAAAAATTTGACAAAAATAAAAGAATTAAATAATGAATAGAAAGCAAGATATTGAAAGAAAAATTAAAAAAGAACAACCATTAACAACATTTTATTAGAGCACGACACATCAAGGAAGGTGAGTGTGCATGTACGCTTGACTTTGATCTCCACGATGTGAATATTACCAATATAGAAAATGTGGTGTGATTATGTCCGTCATTGGCATTGTAGCACACAAAATAATTTATACATGCATGAATATGACCCATGATGTTAATATTACCATCATTAAAAATGTGACATGAACATAATAATCATTCACATTGTACAATTACCATTGTTATAATCTTTAATTTGATGGATTATCTTGTAATGCAAGGAACTTAAACAAGTGGACATTATCATCATAGAAAATATACTCCATTGGTTGACATGCTTGTTCCATTCCCCTTGAATTATACGCACATTTGAAGTGCTCCAATAACACAATGAGGAAGGTAAATTCTCGGAGGGTTCAATATATATAAACTCTCTATATCACATGCGTTCAAGACCTATTTTAAAAACCCCTTATCTGTAAATTTTTCATGAATAAAACACACCCTTTTTTTATTCAATCTGTAAATACCCCCTTTAAATGGTACCCTTCTGTATGTAAAAGATGTGTAAAAAAGGGACTTAAAAAACCCCTTCTGTTGAACCCACGTGCTACGCTTACATATTTATGAGTGACCCCCCTGAGGGTAAATGAGTGCATGGATGCTTGCCTTTGAACCATTATATGAATATTACCATCAATGAAAATGTGGTGTGAAGATTAACATCATTGGCATTGTACCACACAAAAGAATGTATACATGCATGACCATGATCCATGATGTGAGTATTCCCATCGTTAAAAATGTGGCATGAACACTACCATCATGAACGTTGTACCACACATAAGAATATATAGAAAAATCCATTGCCATACTCTTTAATTTCACCCATTAGCTTGTAATGCAAGGAAACTTAAAGAAATGGATACTACCATCATAGAAAATGTGCTTTGAGCCTTAATGACCCTCGAGGGCCCCGTGTGCATTGCCCCTCCCTCCCTCCACCCCTTCTCGCCTCCCTCCTTCCATCCCTCCCTCCTTCCTTCCCTTCTCCTCTTGATGATTGGGATTGGCCCTTCCTAGGAGGAAAGGTACTGCTTGTGGTTGTTGGTCAATTGCCCCTTTTCCTCAAGAGAGTGGTCTTTCCTAGGACCATCATTGAGGTTGTACCACACAAAATAATTTGCAGAAAGAATTATTGATATGCTCTTTACTGTGAGCCATTAGGTTGTAACTTGAAAAAATGGATACATCACCCTACCATCATAGAAAATAATAAGTGATGGGATTACAAACACTCAAAACACCATACACACTGTGTGACTCAATGATAATTAAGCATTCGTTGATTGAGACATGGAAAGGTGGAATACTATTATATGCTACGGTTAGGGTTGCCATCCACACTCGCCCTTTCAGAAAACTGATCAGAAAAGGACCTTGAATGCAGCAACGCTAACATCGAGACGAGACGAGACGAGACGAGACGCAACTGCGACGACATGACCTGATGATAAGACTGAAGAGAGGACCCGTCAAGGGGGTTGAGAAGACGACGGCGGACAACAACAGGAAAAGATGATACGTAGAATGGAGCGAGAGACTGCGAGCTTTATTCTGTTTCGAGGCGACGGGAATCGAGGTGATGAAGAGCGTTTTACAAAAGAAGCAGAAAGGGGAACGACGCGGCTTGGATCAGCCGCCATAGCCAAAGCTTCTTCAGAATAATGCTCCGAGCAAGCAGGGGCAGAGATCGAGGAGAGAGAGCAACTACTTGTATGTACACTACTGAATCATAGTTCTTGTCACTTCGCCCTTTAACCTAGGAACAAATTATACCTAGCCTTGGATTATATGACTCAAGGGAACCTTCTAGGAAGGTAACAATTGAACATGTTAATTGAAGACTTTATACAGACCATTTGATATACCATTCATGATACAACATTAACATAGTCAAGAATGTGTGTGTGTGTGTGTGAGAGAGATAGAGAGATAGAGAGAGAGAGAGAGAGAGAGAGAGAGTGTGTGTGTGTTGATGGAAGTAGGAGTCATGATAATGATATTTCCTTGATGTAATGTGTCTAGCCAATGATGAGAATGTAAAGATAAGAGAGTAAAGACTTGTGTGATGATATCAAGGTGACCAAAGGAAATGACAAGGTAAGGGTTTTTTTTTTGGGGGGGGGGGGTGGTGTGGGGACATGGGATTGCGTGCACATGCACGCATCAGTGTGTGTTCTTAGAAAGTAACAATAGAGAAAAATTCATTATGCGGAAAGCTACATAAGTCTTTTAAAATACTAAAAGGCACAGGTGATTGGGGGAAGAGCGTGTTGTACAAGGAAAGAATCAAAATGGTCAAGAAAATTATTGACTTTAATCCACCAACCTTTGAAAATAAATACCTTTTTACATAAAAGTAGGACCTTCTAGTACAAATAGGGATAATTACATTGAATGCTGGTAAATAACACACCTCATGTAAATAAAAGATCATAAATAGACCTAGTTTAAAAACTATAGCTTATGCACTTAAGTCATATTGTAGTACTATACCCTGGTATATGATGTTTTCAACCATTATTTCTTAATGTCAGACTTCAACATAAAAGAAAAGAACCATGCATGAATAAAAAAACATACATGCATAGATATACTTATAAGGATATATCTAGATAATATAATGAACCATCTCTATTGACTAAGATTGGCGATAGAGATTGAAGGGAAACTAGTGGTATATCTATTTAAAATTTAAGGAATGATGTTTTTTTTTGGGTTATTTATGGCTTTCAGAGTGTTTTTGTGTGTGTGTGTCCTATCCCATACTCGAGGGTATGTTACAACACCACCAAGGGGGTGGTAGGCCACCACCAAATCATAGCATTACCCTCACCAAGTAGCCTAGGTATAGAAATGTAAAAGTAAGACCAAAGTAAGAGGAGTCAACTCATCAATAAAAATATTGCAATGTATAAAATATTAATATCAATAAATAAAATTTTTTAGTTTAATTTTACCAAACAATACTAATATTTTTTCATGTAAAAATAAGTAAAGATTCCCCCCTATGATGATAACAACATTAAAAGAGTTTCGATTTTTTTTAAGTGGGGATTTTCCTATCCTACTACATAATCAAAACAAGGGCAAAGATGAGTTTAGATTAGTTCGACCAAGACAAGTAGGCAAAATGGGTTGTTTATGTGTGGACCTAACATCCCCTTTCTGCTAAGACATCACCTTTGGAATGAATTTGAAAACAAGGAACAAATGATTTATCTAAAGCTGTAGAAGTAAGGTTAGAAAAGGAAATTTATCTTGATTATAAAAACCATGTAGATATCTTTGAATATAAAAAATTTAACCAAGAATATAAGCAAGCGAATAGGCCTACTTTGCTTTGGCTTTAAAAACCAACCTAGCTGATCTAATCGACTTTCATATTGCAAGATGATTGGTAGAACTAAAAGGCAGTTGAGGCATTAATTTGAGTTGTATTGAAAAGATTCCCTTGACTACATGAGCAAAAAATGATTATTGGATCAGAAGTAAGGTTAGAAAAGAAAATTTACCTTGCTCTGGATCTAACTCTTCATCATCGGTAAGAGGACTTGGCTGCCTACCACGGGCCGCGTGCCTCATGATTCTGACAAAACGACATTTTTGTCAACTTAACTTTGTCACCATCAGATTTATGACTATTTAATTTTTTTGAGATTTATTTCTTAAACAAATAATTATTCCATCATAATTCTTGAAAACAAGATTCACTCTGATAATTTTATTAACCAATATTCACAACCATGAAAACAATTTGGAATCTTTTGCAAAACATCATTTATCAAAAGTTTTTGATATATACATAGAGCGTCTCGGCTCCAAAAGTCACCGCCTCAATTGCATACGCATAAAAAGGCGATACTGCGATGGAGACATGCTAAGATATACACGATTCAATGATGAGATTTTCGAGGGCAAAGGCGATCATATCCTGACTCTAGGAGACTCCAGGAATGCTAGACAGATTTGGGGTATCCATCTAAAAATCCAGTTCAATTTATGAGTTTTCAATTTATGAAGTTCATTTCAAACATAATCTTAACAAGTGAAAACATTATTTCCCATATTTACTTTAAAATTTTAGGCAATTTCTGCCTGCTGTTTTGTAAGTTTATAACAAAGCTCTGATACCAGCTCTCAGACCCCTCTGCCCCCTCCGCGCACCCAATTCCCGGTTGCTAGCAGCGAAAGTAGCTTCATCTTACGCGGGGCAGGGTTTCCCACTCGGGGCCTCGCCCTCGAATGTCTAGACACGAGACTAATATGGTGGTCAAACCGAAACCAAGAAAATTGCTCGGAAAATGGGGACAATTCCACCTTTTTGATTTTCTAAACGAAATTTTTAACGGGTCAAGAGACTAAACTATCCTTCACCTGATTAAACCAAATAGAAGGAAAACTATCACTGACTTAATTTAAAGAAATCAACGCTTTTTTCCTAACCGAAATCAGGCACAGCTGTTGATCTAATCATTTGAGGAGGAAATCAACGCTTTTTTTCTTAACCGAAGTCAGGCACACAGCTATTGATCTACTCATTTGAGAAATTCTTCATGGTTTTATTTAACTACTCGAATTATAAGCGTATTTCTATTATTTCAATTTAATTATTAAAACTCCGCTAATTCTAGTCTACATCTGGCCCATGGGTATGGGTTAGCCACCACCCAACCACTAGAATCGGTAGAACCAGACAATTACTCACCCATCCATAATTGAATGCCTTTCTTAACTTTTGCTTTTGAATACAGATACGCACACTTCTCTTTAAAATTTTAACATATAAAATAATCCATTGACAAACAGTTATTGGTTACAGATATCATAACTCAAAATTTCCATCTAGTCCCTTGTTTCTCAAAAAACAGTATCACTCTGGACTCTCTGTTGAGACCAGCTGGTTAGCAAATGAGATACAGTAATAGATTATAATAATCATTTCGTCCATCATACATATCTTCCCACGACATATGCATGGGTGTCCTAGGCACTGCGAGCCTGTGCATCGCCTGGTCAGAATCCTCTAGGATCCTCCTTAGGTGTCTTGGCACTTCACTCAGGGACCGCTTCGTCGGCCCTCGTCCATCGTACCGGAAGCGCATAATTTTTCAACCATACCAAGGCTGGTCAGGTTTTACTGTGTGAGCTGTCCTTTGAACACTCCCCACCAGCTGTTGCAACCAAACTTCCCTTACAAAAACATATACCAAATGCTCCCTCCAGCATTCTGGCGTAAGACAATCCTTTAAGAAAACAGGGTTTCTATGCAAGTTTTCAGTTTGATTTTCTTTTGAATACAATGAGTATTTCTTGAATCAGTATCCCCAAAACTTCTTGAATGGAATTCTGAATTTCATACCAGAATTCCTCGAATTCTGTAACCTTGATCCACATATCAATTCAAAGGGTCTCAAACTTAGTTTCAGATTTGGCGGGAGTTTTGAGCGTATTTTTCTAAACTAGTCACACCTTTTCTCGAAATTGACGAAAGAGTTTGGTCTTGGTCATAGTCTGATTCAAGGTTCGAGTCGGATAAGATTTTTCCTAAACTATCTTTCTCGAAAAGGTTTGATAATTCAATTACTATTTTATCGAATTTCTTTCTTTGAATATACACTTAACTTATTTCTAAATTAGTTAATTCCAATGAGGAATAAATTAATTATTTATCTGAATATTTTGATCTCAATAGATTTCTTGAATTTTCTTTTTAACAACCGTGTGAATATAAAACGATGGAAATTTCTCTCTTAGATTATTTAATTATTCATTTATCAATTACTCATAGAATTTAAACATAGAATTTAAGAGAATTCTAATTTTGATATAAAAATCTTTATGCATCTATTTATGCATAAAATCAACTTCAATGGGAATAACACTTTAAAAAAAAATCCTTTTATGCATCTATTTATGCATAAAATCAAATTTAATAGGAATAACAATTTTAAAATAAAAAGAATTTCTTTATGCATAAATATTAATTTTTATAAGAATAACGCTTTTATAAAAAAATTCCTTTATGCATCTTTCTATGCATAAAAATCAAATTTAATAAGAATAACACTTTTGTAATTAAAAAAATTCCTTTATGCATCTTTCTATGCATAAAAATCAATTTTAATAAGAATGACACTTTTATAATTTAAAAAAAATTACTTTATGCATCTTTCTATGCATAGAAATCAATTTTAATAAGAATAACACTTTTGTAATAAAAAAATTCCTTTATGCATCTTTCTATGCATAAAAATTAAATTTAATAAGAATAACACTTTTATAATAAAAATTTCCTTTATGCATCTTTCTATGCATAAAAATCAAATTTAATAAGAATAACACTTTTATAATTAAAAAAATTCCATTATGCATCTTTCTAGGCATAAAAATAAATTTTAATAAGAATAACACTTTTATTAATTAAAAAAAGTTTTTCATTATGCATCTTTCTATGCATAGAAATTAAATTTTAATAATTAATATCAGCGATATCCATGCATATTCATAGGTGAATATGTACATGAAGTAATTAGAATATTTCTTTTAGATGCAAAAATGGTGGAAATTACTCTTTTGGAATAACATAAAAACAAACTTTCTTTTCCATAAAATTTTGGAAAATTTTAACATAACCTCCTTTGTATGGCTGACCATTTCTCATTTTTATCATTCTTTATTTAACTTAAATTAACCCAAATTAGATTTATAAAATTGTAATCTACATAATTTTCTAAATTCAAGAGAGTAAACAATAAGAAGAGTTTAATTAATCCCTTAGTTAATCTTTCTAGGATTGAGAAAGGTTGGAATGTAAAGAAGAGAAGGGGGTGGTCTTTTTATCAAAGGCATAGCATTTGAATTTAAATCAAACATTTGCAAAACATAAAATTTAAGAAAACCATAGATTTTTCATTAAACAAGTAAGAAAATTAGCTTACATGGAGCTTGTAAGCTCTCCTTTGGCTTGAGGGATTGAGGGTTCTACTCTTGTTTGAAGCAAGAGTGGCCACCAATTCATTTTGGAGAGGATTAGGCCAAAAACACTTGAATTATTAAAAAATTCAATGTAGATGGCTCAGGGTAGGAGTAGAGTAACAATGCATAAACACCATTAAGCTTTTACAAAGGGGGGGGGGGACTTCTATTTATAGGAAAAAGTGAGCCTCTAACCAAGCAAACAGATTCTAGAAATTTCCAAATCAATTTGGTCAATTTTTGACCATTTTTGGGTCAGTTTAGCTTACTTTTTGGATCAAGTTTTGAAACAGGAGAGAGGAGAGATCAAAATATCTCATTTTATTGATTAAAAGTTGGGGGTAATGATGAGAAAAAGGTGCCTACTTCATGAGGGGAGATCCCCACTCTCTGAGGTGTCAAAATTCAGTTTTTTTAATTGTTTTCTTTAGTCCTTAGTCCACTCTTCATCTTATGTGAGCATTTACTCATTTTTGGGGGGTTTTTCTTTTATTCTTCAATTTATCTCCTCCCTAAATTTGGATTAATCTTATTGGTCCATAGGAACCTTAATCCAAAATTTTCAGAAAATCTTGACCCTTAGGCTAAGGTCTTTTGTGCACATTATAATTTATTTCTAATGCACCTTAGGAATTTCTTTTTAAACTTTTGTTTAGGGGAAATTTATTTTAATAAGAAGGGATATTTTTCTATCCAAAGATATCTAAAAATTGAATTATCTCTCTCTAGAATATTTTCTCACTCTAGGCCAAAACATGTAGAAACAAGATCTTTTATTATTCAGAAAAGGGGACTGATTACAGGGGAAGAAACTGGACATCTTGAGGGACTGGTGGGGAGGAATCTTACAGAGAGTAAGGGGAGGATTTCCTGTGGGGGTGACAAGTAACTCTTGAAAAAGAGAAATTTGATTACCTCATTGATGAAATGTGTTCCATTGTCGCTGAAAAGCTCAAGAGGACAACCGAAGCATGTGATTACAGACTCATAAAGAAATTTAATTTTGATCAAGCATCATCTTTGCTCCAGCTTTTTGGGTTGCATGAGATCTACCCACCACTTGGTGCAGTAGTCCTTGGGGCAGCAATTATATATTTGGCTTGAGTGTATTTGGTTGCCAGACTCATGGGTCCTATGACGTCTATGCCCCATTTTTCAAGTGGTTGTAAGGACACGATAGGGTTCAGGGGCATGTGATCCTTGAAAATGAGGGATTGCTATGCACTGGCATTCATCACATCATTTAACATACTCTCAGCAACATGTTAGCCATTAATATGAGCCACCATAACCTAGCTGAGAACCTTGCAAGCATTGATATGTGCTGCAAGGCATCTGCCAGCACAGGCAAAGTGACCTTGTTCAAGGAGGAAGACATACTCGTCTTCTCTAACACAACGTCTTAGGATTTTGTCTTTACTCTACTTGTTGACCCCTGCGATAAGCTGGTAAGGGGTCACTTTTTTTTAAACACCGAGAACGGTCCTTGTTGAGGAGAGGATCAACTGGTAAGCCATTGGCTAAGAAGTCAGCCACTTCTTCGCCCCATTCAAGAATTAACCAAAGTTGGAATAGGGCAGCATCTGGTAAATCATCGTTTACTCCCGTCGCCATTTGAGATCCTTGACATGTGGTCTGCAAGAACATGCGCTGAGGGGCTTTCCTCACCGTAATGCGGTGAAATCAAACTTGAGAAAGATAAGCAACCACCTGGTGATTCTACTTGTCATACAGAGCATATTTACCAGGTACAAGAGAGCTTGATGGTCTCAAAAGATAATGGTGGAACGTCTTAACCGTGTAAACATCGCTAATCCTTCTCGCTCAGTTGTGGTGTAATTTCTCTCAACTTGATTGAGTTGGCGGTTGCTGGAAAAATTGATGGGGAAGTCCATCTTGTGTTCGGCTGGTTGGGCCAGCACGCAACGCAAATGATAAGGCGTTAATATGGACATGGAAGATGAGATCCCAACTAGAGGATCTAAGGATTGGAGCGCTTTGCCAAGGCTTTTTTGAGTGTGGTGTAGGCCCTTTGGCATTCTTATGTCCACTTGAAAACTATAAGAAGTCTTTAAAGGGGTCCAGCAATATTAGCGTACATAAAAATGAATCCCCGATAATAGCCGACGTGTCCCATGAAGCGGTGGACACCCTTGAAGTTAGTAGTAGGTGGAGGCAGCTCGATAATGAGCCGCACTTTTCTGTCATCAGTTGATATTCCTTGCCTAGAGAATGTGTCCCAGGATCACTCCATGTTGAATCTAGAATTGGCATTTAAGAGGGTTCGGCAATATGCGATATAGTCTGCATCGCTCTAGCACCTTGCGCAAACATGCGAGGTGCTCCTTCCAAAGAAGAATTGACACATAGATCATCCAAGAAGACTTCCAAGAATTTCTAGAGATACTCCTTGTAAGCCATACACATAAAGCGGTGGAAGGTTTTAGGGGGCATTGGTCAACCCAAAGGGATGACTCTATATGTGTATGTACCCCATTCAGTAGTAAAAGCAATTTTATGCTTGTCCTTGGGATCAATTAGCACCTAGTTTGTATCCTAAGAATCCATCTAGGAAGATGTAAGCATCATTTCCCACTACTCTTTCTAGCACATATTCAGTGAATGATAAAGGATAGTGATCCCTTATGGTGGCAGCATTGACCTTTTTGAGGTCAACGCACACCTTGACATTTTAGTTTTTCTTGGGCACTATCATGATTGGTGACACCCACTCTGTATGTTCAATTTCATAGATGAATTCGGCATCAATAAGCCTTTAAATATCCTCGTGGACCATTTTGGAATATTTGGTATTCATTGGGTAAGCTTGTTGTTTGACTGACCTAGCTTCATCAACCATGGGAATGGTGTGCTAGACCACTTCTGGATGTACCCCCTTCTTATCCATGTACTTCCAAGCAAAGCAGTCCTGGAACTTAGTCAAGAGAGCAATGAGCTCGGCTTCTTCTTCCTTTGAAATGTCTTATGAAATGAATACAGGCCTCCTTCTAGACCACTTCTTCTGGATGTACCCCCTTCTTATCCATGTACTTCCAAGCAAAGCAGTCCTGGAACTTACTCAACAGAGCAATGAGCTCGGCTTCTTCTTCCTTTGAAATGTCTTATAAAATGAATACAGGCCTCGGGTCTTCACCTAGGCCTCCCAAGTTCACTTCCTTAACCTTGGCTAGACTGTCATATGAGGTCCTAGGTTTCCCACTATTAGAGATTTGAGCCGAATCATATTGAACAAAGCGGCCGGCCATTTGAAAGGTCCTAATGTGCTTGGGGACCTGTCATGTTTCTTCATCTTTAGCACTTTCCTCATCAAGTAGCCTTTTGGCTTCTTTTTCTATGAGTGCTAACTTTCTGTTGTGTGCCTTGTGTGCAGAGAAGCAAAGCTTTTCAGGGACTGGTTCTTGTTGAATGGGTTCAACTGGTTGTAGGACATTATTATGGACCAAAAAATAACTGTTTGCAAACTCTTTTTGCCACATTTCATTGAAATGCTCATGTGCTTCCACAACACCCACGTATTTCGACCAATGGGTTTCAGAGTTGTCTAGGAAGATGTACCACTCTGGCCTAGGGAATCACTCAGGCCTATGAGTTTTATGGTAGCGTGTACTCCGTGATGGCTTATCTCTTGAACAACCTATTCAAGCCCTTGCATGGCTATATTGGGTAGATATGCTGAGCTAATCATATATAATGATATAAGCTCTTGCCCATCTGTTGTGGCAAATCTTGTACCAATTTTTCTAGACAAGATGTCCAAGGTAGCGAGGATATGCATCCAGTTCTCATACATTAGGTAAGTAGGTTCCCGGGCAACTCTATTCTAGAGGACTAGGCCAACAGTTGTGCCTTGCATAGATGAGAAAAACATGTTATTTCTAGGAATTAGAATAGAGGTTGCCCCATTTAAGGTCACTCTATGAGTGATCTAATTTTAAGAGTCATTTAGAAGACCACACTCCCCCTGCAGGATAGAACTAGGTCTTCCCTACTACGAATCATATCCTTGTATCTTTACATGGTCAAGATGTTGATGAGTAGGAAATTTTCGAGTTAGAATTAGTAGACTATCTTATGGTTTTTCCTTATTTCTTTAAGGGGAGAAATCTTATAATTAGTATAAGAGCCAATCTTGGTTCCTAGGACTTGTTATTTAAGGTTGTTTTGGAATGTATGTTTTACCTAACGTAATGCTGATTGATAAAAATACCTTACTAGAAATAATTTGAATTGGTTATTGAATGATTGTAGGAAGTGGGAGATGTATATACGAGATTCCTAGTCTTCCAGTGCATGTTCCAGACGGCTTGTCACTCCTCAAATTTTGAATTTTGTGATACGATGGTGCAGATTCTTAGAGAGGTTGTCCCTCCCTCATTCCTCTTGTATTCAAAGAGGGTGGGGTAGAGATCGCTTTTTGGATCGTTGGCCGAGATAATTTTTCATCCGAGCAGACTAAATTGGGAACCTCACACCGATTTAAAATGGATTCGTTGGATCAAAAAGCTGAAGATGGTCTGTTTATTTTGGTTTGTGGGTACTCCCAGACCCAATAGCTCTGTGACCATAGATATGAATCGTATACCAGAGGACCGATGGGTATATGACCAAGTAACACAGGTCTTTCACTGACAGAGTAGCCATTATGGGACACAACCCAATCCGGAGCCTACCTCCCCTACCGTCAATCTTTCATGTCTTAGAAACCACGTCGGAGCCCCCATATTTTATCTATGTGGACCTCTCTAGTCTTATGTCTTAGTTGAGCTCAGGATTTTCTTTTATGATGAATATGAGTAATTATATTAGTCTCAAATCTTTGTAATAAATCTTACCCTTGTAAATATTTGAGAAATAAAATGATTTCAAAGTTTTACTTTTAAAAACATGAGCGTAGTGTAATGTACGAATCTTGTAATCCTAAAATTTAGTCTTACGATGATGACCAAGACGATCCAGCATCCACTCCCCAATGCGCTATACACAAATTTCCAAGAGAAGAAGCTCCTACTCAAGCAGATGCAACCTCCCTCCAACTTAAGCAGATGCAACCTCCACTCCCCACCAATGCGCTATACACAAATTTCCAAGAGAAGAAGCTCCTACTCAAGCAGATGCAACCTCCCTCCTTTAAGGGGGAAGGTTCAAAATTTGAGAAGGATGCAGAGGTTTGGATCGAAGCAATGATGATTATTTCTCATTTGTAAACCAGTCCATGCTTGAACAATTGTGCCTCACCGGAGATGCTAAACTCTGGTGGAAGCAATGGTGCCAAGGGGGTCACTGAACACTCCCAAACATGGGATGACATCAAGAAAGTTGTGAAGGAGCGGTATCTTCCCCCATCTCATGAATCTATCAAAATGAATGAGTTCTTTAGCCTCAAGTAGCTCAGTTTAACCCTGGAAGACTATTACTCCAAGTTTATCACTCTCTGGAAGTATGCCCCAGCCATGACTATCTCCCAACAAGTAGCCCATTTCTACTAAGGTCTGAATGAACCTTTGGACTCCCACCTTGAAGCAATAAGTCCGAGCACATTCCAAGATGCTCTCATACAAGCAAAACCTCTTATGAAAGAGCAAGTCTGGCAAAGCGAAGCCTGAGAAGAGATCTTGCCCTAAAGAAAACCCTAAAGATTAGTCTTACAAGAAGCCCCAACAAAATGCTCCCTACTACAATCGAGTGCAGAAACCCAACTCCTTTGTTACCCGTTCATAAGCTGCTTCTTCTAGAGAGGCCCCTTTGTGTTTTGAATGCAATGAGCTGGGACACTTTAGGGCCAACTATTGCAAGAGCTAGCATCATCTTTTCCTCAAGGCGGTCGAGCAAATCAAGGCTGTGGAACCCCCATCTACCAAGGCGCAAGAGGTGATGGACATGGTAGAGGTCGCAAAGCAGTTGCCCACGTAGTCTGTGCTATAAATAAAGAACCAAATTTGGAGATAGCTGAAGAAGAGCGTGCCAAATACACTCAAGCTCGATACATAATAGCTGCTACGGATTAGCTAAAATTCAACTTTTCTTGGTTTGCTCTTGCATCAGTGCAGCAACCATGTACTGAAGAGACAATGATCCGACGCTTCCACGACTTCATCCACCGCTACTATGACTAAATCCTAGATCGAGCCATGATCACAACGATCCGCTTCTTCCATCTAATCATCACATTGCTGGAGTCCTTTCTAGATTTGGAACACTACTATGAAGGCATCAGTGTATCCATACACCTCCAACTCTATACTAGCCTCATAAAAGAGACCATAATCTAATGTGTGGACCTCACATAGCATAGTGTGCGCCTCACACCATCCAAATATGATTTTCAAGGATTCTGCATAAACTGGCTCTTAACCCAACTGTGTAGTCCAAGTTTGGCTTGGTGATCATCATGTAGATCAAGCTACCCACTATCATGTACATAGTGGGATTCTACAACATCTTACCTGTATTCACACTCAGCTTGCCATTTTGATCCAATGGTACAAAAATGGGCTTGTAGCTAGCCATACCATATTTGGACAACATGTCCAAAGCATATTATTGCTATGATAGCCATATTCCCTCAGGTGTCTTGATGGCCTCAATGCTAAGAAATTATCTCAGCTCACCCAAATCATTTATGTCAAACTTCTTCTTTATGAGACCCTTCACATGCTCAAGTTTCTACTCATTGTCACCCCTAACAATCAGGTCATCCACATAAATGGTAATGATGAAAATCCCCTTATCACTCTTTAATATATAGAGTAAATGATCTACATCTGCCATATGAAAGCTAATGGTGACAAGATGCTCTACAATTTTGTCATGCCATGCTCTTGGTTCTTGTTTCAGACCATACCAGGCTTCATGTAGCCTGCACACATACTATGGGTGACTCAAATCCTCAGAACTAGGTGACTAGTCCAAATTCACTTCTTCTTGTAACTCACTATGCAAGAATGCATTCTTTACATCCATCTGATGTAAGACCCAACCTTTTGATATAGCCCACTGCAATTACAACTCTCACCATTTCCATCTTGGCAACGGGGCTGAATGTCTCCTCATCATAATCAATGTTGTAGGTGTGAATATAGCTTTGTACTTGCTAATGCTTCCATCTGAGTTGTGCTTTACTTTGTACTGTTAGAAGATTTACATTGGAGTTGAGAGCTTGCACAAGGTCGAGTGGAGGAGAAGGAGATAAGGAGATGAAAGCTCATAACCACACAAAACACAAGGAGAGAAGCTCACACGTATACAATCTAGCTTTGTACTTGCTAAAGATCACACGTATACAATCTAGCTTTGTACTTGCTAATGCTTCCATCTGAGTTGTGCTTTACTTTGTACTGTTAGAAGATTTACATTGGAGTTGAGAGCTTGCACAAGGTCGAGTGGAGGAGAAGGAGATAAGGAGATGAAAGCTCACAACCACACAAAACACAAGGAGAGAAGCTCACACGTATACAAGAAAAAATCTTGTTTATTGAGTTGCTTATGCATACAACTTGGTCTTTGCACTATGCTTCATACAAATGCCTTTGTCATGTGCCTTTAAATAGGTTTGCTAGTGACCTAGGGTTAGGTGGCTCCCTTAGGACCATTCACACCCACACACCTTCTACACCCTTGTTCACTAAGGCTCCAAGGCCTATATCTTAATACTCCCCCTCAATACCAGCCATGAAAAAATGTGCTTGGAATGGGTGGTATTGGACATATGAAAAAAAAGTTGTGCCTTTATAACATTAGGCTTACAAGAATGTTCATGGTGGTGTGGTTATCTAGGACTTATACTATGTTCCTAGAGCCTTAGAGGCTAATACAATGATGCCATCTAAGCCTTTATTTGATGTCGATGAAGATATACACCTGATGGTGCATCCCACTCTTTGTGCTTGCCTGACCTCTTGTATTTGACATGCTTTTGGATATACATGCCATTGTTTCCACATGCTTTCCACGACCATTCTCACACAATGATCAACACAAGGCTGCCACTCTTGCTTAAGTGGTTTGCACATAGATGTTCCTTCAACATGCTTGATGCTTCTCTGCATACCATACCTCCTCCATGGGCAATGAGGGAATTCCTTAGAGTAATGGTTATGAGGTAGATTTATATGGGAAAGGGAAAGGGAAAGGGAGGGTCTTACCACTTGCCTTATAGATTGGTCAAGGGCAGTGTCTACTCCATAATTACAATAAGAGCTTTTGTGCATTGGTTACATGATACCCAATAGGGTTTGAAAGTACAAGCTTAATGAAAGTGAGTAAGTGGCTGAGGTAAATGATCAAACCAACAAGGTACATTATTCTTGGCTCAAGAAGGTGAGGGCATGGCTCATAATGTTGCCTATGTCTCTTACCAAGACAATGCCAAGAGATGCTTGTCAAAAACATGACAAACAACAAGATAGAGCACTTAGAGATGCTATGCTCAACCTTAAAACTCATCTTAGAAGATGAAAATGCTGAGTATGCAGCGGAATAACATGCATTGGGCTTGGGAAATGAGAGCATATGGCTTATGACATGCCTATGCTTCTTACAAACAAGAGCCTCAAGGGTGATACACAAAAACATTAAAGATGAGCACTTAGTCTACATGTGCCCAACTTTAAACCACTCAAGGAACTGAGTTTGATGATGAAAAACCAAAAAACTTCAACCTCTTTGGCTTATGGGATGAAGACAATGGCTTATGGTTGCACCATTTCTCCTTGGAAGCTTGCCAAGGTAAGCATAGCAGCGGGTTGATGAATGAAGACTTATAATGTGGCACTTATGGTGTGTGCTCGGCCTCCAATACTAAGGAAGAAGAGCCTCCTTAGTGTTAAAGACCTCCTCCTTTGATGGTTATGACCACTATTAGTGTTAAGTAACACTATTAGTGCTTATAAGCACACTTTGAGAAGCTTTGTGCACTTGAAGATGTTGATGAAGCTTGATGACAATGAGGCTTATGAACACCTCATGGTGTATGCCCACCACTTCAAGGATATGGAAAAAGCCCTCACAAGAGCACTTAACAGATTAGTACTCCTTTAATGATAAGCATGAAAGCTAATTAGTGTTTAAAAACACTTTTATAAAGCTTTTATACAAGCTGCCATGGAATGCACAGACCCAAACCTGGTCTTTTGGCTCTAGCACTCGCGTCAGTGGATCATTAGGGCTGAGACTTGAGTAGAAGGGCCTTTAGACCATGGGCTTCAAAAGCCCTAAGGTCTTGGGGCTTATGCTTCCATGCACAGGAGGAATGACAGTACGGATTCAGAGACAGGCTAAAAACTATGCTAGTTTGAACCAGTCACAATAGCATAGCTCTGAGTGATGAAACCCACTAATTAGTGGTATGAATCAAAGTGCCATGATGTCCTTGACACTTTCTCTATTGAAAGCTTGCCACGATTTTGCCTCCACAAGATGCTAGAGCGCCTCCACTAGCAGGGGGTTCAGATCCACAAAAAACAGGATAGAAGATGACCTAGTCTACACCACACAAGATGAGACCTAATCTACCCAAGCTCTAGATACCATGTTAGAAGATTTACATTGGTGTTGAGAGCCTACACAAGGTCAAGTGGAGGAGAAGGAGATAAGGAGATGAAAGCTCACAACCACACAAAACACAAGGGGAGAAGCTCACACGTATACAAGAAAAAATCTTGTTTATTGAGTTGCTTATGCATATAGCTTGGCCTTTGCACTATGCTTCATACAAATGCCTTTAGCATGTGCCTTTAAATAGGTTTGCTAGTAGCCTAGGGTTAGGTGGCTCCCTTAGGACCATTCACACCCACACACCTTCTACACCCTTGTTCACTAAGGCTCCAAGGCCTATATCTTAATATGATGAAGCTTGTTTAAAAGCACTCACACAAGAGTGTCAAAAGCCACAACACAGCAAAAGAACTTGTAAATAAGATTGCATCTGATAAAAAACTCAATTATTCTTGGCTTACAAGCTGAGAGCTATGACTTATTGCATTGCCATACCTCTTAAGAAAGCATCTATCCACACTGGTACTATGTTCCATGGCCTATTCCAACCCATATAATGCCTTTCGAAGTTTGCACACTTTGTTGGGCTTTTCCCCCTTGGGAAATTGTAAGGCATCCCTTATCAATTATTCTATCACCAAGACAAGCACCCTGGTACCTCTCTCCCCTTTGAGCTAGCCATTCATTCTCACACTCTATACCCTTGTGTTCTTCTTATTGAGAATTGTGGTGTGAATTTAACTCCATTATAAGTTACAACTCCTCTCATTCCCCTCGTTAAAAAGTCTCTTTTTAAAATTTTTCATTTAAAACAAAACAAAAAACATTTTTCTAAATTGGGTATCTCAAACCCAGGTGGTTGCACCACATAAACCTCCTAATTAAGATGGGGCTATTTGGAAATGTTGACTTTACATCCATTTGCAATAATTACCACTTTTTATGAGCGGCCAAGGCAAGTAGGAAAAATGGTCAGAGAGAATGACTCCTGAAAGTTGAACCCTTTGACTTGTGTAAAAAAACCCTTTGCCTCCATTTGTAATCCCAACCACTTCCTATGAGCTGGCCAAGGCAAGTGCTATAATAATAGTGGTCAATCTAGCTAGGGGGTGAATGTCTCCTAAAAGTTGAGCCCTTTGACTTATATAATACCCTTCGCCATCGCAAGCATTGCCTCGTACTTATCCAATGTACCATTAGACTTGTATTTAGCCGTCCAAACAGACTTTGTGCTAATAACCTTTCATTTTGTAGGAGGATCCACAAGATCCCAAGTGTGGTTTCCCAAAATTGATCAAACTCTAACTCCAATGGTTCTTCGATTCGTTTCTGCTAATGCGTCTTGCACTTCTTGCAATTAAAGTGGAGATTCCAACTTTAAGGGTAATGCTATGAACAAGAGAAACTTAAACAAAGGTTGGAGGACTTGGAAGAACAACCTTTATCATATCGATTCCCATCATCATTAGGGAAAATTTAGACTCAAATTGGGCCCTATAAGGATTGCTACACATTCTCTCTTCTCAAAAATGGGCTCATGGTGATTTTTTTTGCAAATCAACTCAGCAGTGAGTGGAGCTTGAACGTTTGGAATCTACTCCTCAAGGCCTTTCCAATGATATACAACATGATGGGCAATTTTGCATATTTGAGAAGTCCCCGAATTTGGTGATGAATTCATCACCAAATTCGGGGACTTCTCAAATATGCAAAATTGCCCATCATGTTGAATTCATCACCAAATTTGAGGACTTCTTGAATATGCAAAATTTTCCATCATGCTGTATATCATTGGAGAAGCCTTGAGGAGCTTTTGGTACATGCTGGTAGCTACCAGCATATTTAGGTAGCATCTCGCATGCATTTAAAGATACCTGCTTGCCTAGGTAGTACCCAACGTGCATTGGGTGCTCCCGGTGCATGCCAGTAGCTAATAACATACTTAGGTAGCACCTTGCATGCATTGGGTGCTTCTAGTGCATGCCGATAGATCTAGTGCATGTGGGTAGTTATTGACATGTATTGGATGCTACAGGCATGCATTCGGTGCTCCTGGTGCATATCGGTAGCTACTAGTATACTTAGGTAGCACCCGGCATGCATTTCGTGCTCTCGGTGCATGCCGGTAGCTATCGGCATGCACCAGGGTAGCACCTAGAATGCATTGGGAGATCCCGCTTTTGTTTTTCTTGGGTTTAGAAGGTTTTGTTTTCTCTTTTGGTTTATGATTTAAGGCATGTTATTCTACCCATTTTTAAGTGTTATCTTTTGCATTCTTTTTTACTGTCTCTCGTGCCTTGTCTTGTAAGCATGTAAGCGCATTCAAGGGTACCATGGACAATTGCTCGTTTTGTACACTAAAGATGTTGAGTTGTATTTTGTGAGACAAGTTGCATTGGAGCAACTCGTCTTGGGAAATCTTGGAACATGTGACACATGGGTTGCAAAGTGTCAGTGACTATGGGCATGGAAGTATTCCAAATTGTGCAGTCTACCACTTTGTGAGGTCCACGACAATAGAAACATTGAAGTGTTTGATTAACTGCTTCTTGAGTGGTTTCTACCCTTTGGAGTGTTTCTGTTTGGTGCACGAGAGATGGTGGTTTTGAGTTAATTGTTGATGAATTTTGGGACACTTTGTAGTATCATGACCAAAGGATTTACAATATATGCAGTACAAAAAAATAGGTGCCTTGTATGCACAATGGGGATTGGGATGGTCGTAGTGATTGCACTGAACACAAGGCATTTTGCTTCTCACTTGTAGAGGTATTAAGGATGTTTGGCTTTGAAGGATCTCATCCTCTCTTAGAGATGTCGATTAAAAGCCTTTAAGCAAGGCTGCATAGAATTCAGAGAATGACAATTCCGAGATTGATCGTTATTTTGCCATTGCTTCACTTGGTTTAGATGAGGAACATCTCGTAGCATGATTATCTTTCATCATGTTGTCATCTAAACATATTACTTCTTTACAACATTGATCAAATGTTTCTGGGTTGCATATACAATGATTAAGTTGTGTAAGATGTTATTCTTTAAGCCCATCATGAAACATGTCTTCAATTGAGAATTGTTTAATAAGTTTTCCCATGACTCACATCGTGAGTCCAAGAGTTTTATTTGTAGGATAAAGTCTCTAATGGTTTCATTTGGTTTACGCTCAATTAAATAGAGTTCTCTTGCTGAACTCCACTGACCACCTTATCTTGAAAAGCCATGGATAAAGGTTGTTTTCAAGGTTTTGAAGTTGGTCTTAATCGCTGGCATCAATGTGATGAACCATTGACTAGCCTTTCCCACTAAGTATAGGTTTAACGCATGTACCTTGGTGGGGAAATTTGGATTTCCAATGGCTTCACATCTCTATTCAAACATTTAAATGAATTGAACAGGATCAGTTATTCCACCGTATTTGCCCATAATTTTGAAAATTTGTACGACCACATTTTTGTATGAGTCATTGAGACCGTATGTGAGTGCTTTTGTGGGTAGGGACTCACTCAGTCTGTGGGCAACCCCCCTTTCTAGACTAGTCAATAAGTCCAAGGTGTGGGCATCCAGGGGTTGGAAAGGGTTGGTATCTATAGGATTTGTGGAAATGTGTCACGTAGGCTGTAACGCCTATGACTGACGGCGGCAGACTGGATGGCCAGATAGGGCTTTAGCATCAATGCCTCGGCCAAAGCATCGAGGACGTGGCCATCCGGGGTTCAGTGTGGGAGAGGACACCCTTGCAAAGTCATAGTGGGTGGCCACACTAGTGTGTGTTGAGATATCGAGCTCATCTAGTGATGATGCGGTGGACACTGATGACTCGCCTGGGGGATAGGCCCCACACTTACACCACTGGCATGGTTGGTGAGATCATGGGTGGTGATATGCGGCCAGTGGGATGACAGGCTGTGTGACAGCCATTTTAGAGACTGGCATAGTTATAGCGCCAGCTCATTTAGTTGGGTTCACAATATAGAGAACCCTAGTATGTATTTGGTTGAGTACCTTTTCATATGTGTGTACTTTTATCTTTGTATATGGTGTGTTGAGTGTTGTGTGAAGAAGAAGAAGAAGATTTTCAGCCTCTCACCTTGTGTGTTCTCTTTTAGGGTTTTGAGTGTGTTTGTGTGTGTGTGTGTGCTTGCAAGAGCTCAAGCTCTCTTCTCTCCTGCATCTTTTCATGGTATCAAAGCCTGGTTCATGCTAAGGGCTGAGCTGCAAGCAAGAGAAGCACAGGAAGCGGTACGAGGGTAAGAGCTTCAACTACTCTTCCCTATTCGTGTTGGCGACTACACCCTTGGGAGCTCTACGGGAGGCACCGGCAACAAATGATCTCTGATTGGAGCTTTCTTTGTAGGAGTAAAGCTATAGGGCAACTCTATTGTCCTGGCTAAAAACGCGTTTCGGGCGCGTTACGACCGTTTTTTAGAAAGCAGGCGATTTTGAGCACTGCGGGTAAGTCATCGATTCTCTGCAGAACTCCGTTTTAAGAACTGCAAGAAGATAGATTGGTTGTGCAGACATTGTGTGTGCTGCTGCAAGGAGGTCAACAGTTGCCATTGGGTGTATGTATGCACATTGAGGTCACTGGTTTGTGACATTTAAGTGTACTACAGTATCGTTGTAGAAAATACATTGTCTATGCAGGATGGCAAAGTGAAGTACCTTGTAGATGTACTTCATGTTCCGAACATAACAAAGAATCTGGTTTTAGTTGGCCAGACGATTGAGCAGGGTTTGCAGGTTCAGTTTAATCCTGATGGTTGTTATGTTGAAGACAAGTGCAGGTTGGTTGCAAAAGGCAACAGAGTGGTTGGGCAGAATGTTTACATTGAATGTAAACATGCCTAAAGTGAGTGCTGCAATGTTTGCAAATGGTTCAAAAATTGTTGCAGACAACACAGACATTTGGCATAAAAGAATTGGACATGTGAATGTGCAAAGAATGAAGTCTATGCAGACTAAAGGAATTGTGACAGGGATGCCAAAATTTAAAGTTGAAGGTATGCACAGAATATGTGAAGCATGCCAATTTGGAAAGCATGCATAGAATATGTGAAGCATGCCAATTTGGAAAGCAAAAAACAACGATGTATTTCCATGTAATAGAAATGTGAGCAAAAATGCACTAGATGTTGTGCATTCAGATGTATGGGGTCCTACGAAGACCATGTCTATGGGAGGCTGCAGGTATTATGTGACATTTATTGATGACCACACAAGGAAAGTGTGGGTATACTTCATGAAAGAGAAGGGTAAGGAGTTCACTCACGTTTAGAATTTTAGAGTTATGGTTGAAAAGCAAACAGGGAAATATGTAAAGTGCCTAAGGTGAGATGGAGGGAGAGAGTACTTCTCCAATGAGTTCTCTGAATTTTTGAAGAAAAATGGTATTCGAAGATAGTTTACATGCAAATACACTCCGCAAAAAAATGGTATTCGGAGATGGTTTACATGCAGATACACTCTGCAGCAAAATGGAGTTGCTAAGCGGAAAAACAGGCACATTGCTGAGATTCTCAATCATAATGCTTGGAATGCTTGTTGCCATCATCCCTCCCATCAAAATCATGCCCACATGATCTAACTCACACACATCACTATCACTATCACTATTACTATCACATATCACTATTACTATCACTATTACTATCACATACATAATCATCATGTGCATATGTGTCAATGGCATCATGTGCACGTGTATCACTATCATCATGTGTATGTGTGTGAGATACATCAATATCATCATATATATGTGTGCACGATACATCATCGTCGTCGTCATCTATGCGGATGTCAATGCAGTATACATCCTTAGAAACATAATCATGACTACTCAAGAATGTAGGACACTTGAATAAGCGACCATAGTATTCATCCCAACTGAGAAAAACTAATCCATCTGCCTCCAAGAAATATCTCAATGAGACCAACAATACTGAATGTGCCAATCTCTCTCATCCTATAGATGACAAACAAGTATAGACAATAAACTCTGCAACTACATCCTCCATCTATAGTCTGAATGTACTATCTCCTCATCATGTGAAATCGATGATGAAGGATCCAATGGTCAAAGTCTAGATTTCCCAAATGTATGCACAAAGTCGGGCAAAAGTGATGCATAATTTGATCATGTTAGGTAACCCATGGTATTGCGTACAAACAATCCCAACTAAGAATCTGGCATCACACATGCGTCCCCAATCATCAAGAGTCATAAGATGATGTCATTGCCAAAGAAAGCAAGGACCATGGTGAGTAGCAGAGAGGGGTAATGGTAATAAATCATGGCTACATGCACTACCCAATGCTCAAAGCATGTGTGTAAGATTCCTCCCAAGCCTCTCAGGATGTCTAGAATCTTTCCCTGTAATCAATCCCCTCTTCAGAAATATAAAAGATCTTGTTTCTGCCTGTATTGGCCTAGAGAGAGAAAATGTTCTAGAGAGATATTATTCAGATTTTGAATATTTTTGGATAGCCATTTTACTTTTCTCGTTGTACCTCGGTGGCATCAAAGTATTCTTCCATTGCTTCGATCCACTTCTCCACAGCCTCGCCCAAGTTTTCCCCTTCACCTTTGAAAGGTCCACACTGCGATCTATGAAGAGTTTTACAAACATCCAAGTCGAGTTCTTCCTCATCGAGTTGGGGTTATCATTCCTACCACGACGACCTCGATCCATGATTCTATCAATACGAAAATTCTTGTTAAGTTCCTTTATTTATAAATCAAATCCGACTTTAGATCCAACTGATTCTGGGGTTCTTTAGATTGGTCAGCCCCCCCACGGAATCATGGGATAAAGATCTCTTCTAGAACTCATTATCAAAGAATAATTCATTCATATTTTTAACACAGTAAATGTACATCGGATTGGAAATTCCATCTGATCATTCCTCCATGGAAATTTCAGTTTTCAATTTGTCATCCCTTAATTAGATCCATTGGGTCAAGGGTCAAACAACAGCAATCTGTCAACACAATCCACTACTCATAGTGATTTGCTGAAGTCACAATTGTCATTCCAGTTACTATCATCATCACTAGGATTCGTCCCATTCATCCTCATTGTGGCTTTGTTCATCTTATCTTCTTTCAACTAGAATTCAAGAATCATTCTCTTTCAATCAGAATCCAAATCAACTCATCAATTCTCAACCAGAATTCTAAAATCATATCAACCAGCATTCAAATTCATCATCTGGATAGCATTTTTGCTTATAATTTCAAGGTCTTAGATTTACTCGTATATACTGCCAGTAAAGAGCTGCAGTTATATCCTCGGTATATATGGGTAGTCTCATGATCCTTGGAATTATCAGGTAAATACCATCATGTCTAGGCCTCAAGCAAGTCAAGGATTCCATACAATTGCGGTACTTCCATCTGAAGAACCAATCACCTATTTATGAATCTTCATTCTGAATATCAATTTGTATGAATTTCCTCGCACAATTACCAGCTGAAAGATCCCCGCTCCCTTCGCATAACGAATTCGGGGCTGCTAGCAGCGGAAGTAGTACTTCTTGCGCAGGGCAGAGCCTCTCACTCGGGGCCTCGCCCACGGATATCCGGACAAGAGACTAATCCCTCAGTTCTTCCAAAATCGAACCAGGAAAAACTTCCCTCGCCCAGAAAGCACGGGAGATTTTTATTCTAACGTTGTCCAGAGCCTTAACTAGCCCAACTGATTCCTCTAGGATATTTTTATTCTAACGTTGTCCAGAGCCTTAACTAGCCCAACTGATCTAACTGACCTATAATTCACATGGTCAGATCAAGGAGCAAAATTACACTTGGATCATAGATACCAACGCTTTTTCCTCATCGAGAGACACAGTCCTTGAATCTTTTCCATAGAACAAGGACTCTCTGGGATTTACTTCATCTATCGTACCATAACAGACTTGAGTCTCATTTTAGGGATCCATCAGTCCAGCCTAACCCCATCCAGTCCCATGAGTTAGCCAACTGCCCAACCACTGTAGTGACAGGATCCATTTAGGAATTCGGTTATGTTTTGTCCCGCGTACCAGGGAAAAGAGTTCCTAGGCCCCATGCAAACTTTAAGATCATCACACCACTTACACACCCAATATGAAACTACCTTTTTCATAGATTCAACTGTCTTTAAAACAATCTTTTAATGAAACCATAGTATCACTGATCATAATCCTCCAAAATATCCGGTTGAATTCTAATTTCCAATCATTCCTTCATCGGTGTACCTATGGCATCATTGGCAACCAGAACGCTCACCACGCACTCAGGGGCCTTTTCAATAGTTCCTAGCTCATAGTACCCGAAAATATATACTTATAAAAATCCAGATGGACTCTCCGTTGAAGATCAGCAAGATCAACCAACAGATCCATATAAAAGAGCCATGGACTTATCCGGCCGTTGATGAGGACCAACAAGGTCAATCAACCAGATCCATGCCCGATTTCAGAAAACAACTCTAACTCCTTGTTCCATTTTCTTCCTTGACACACGTGTGGGTATCTTCGGTGACCTAGAGCCCGAGAACCGTATGGTCAGCACCCTCTAGGATCCTTCGCAAGTCACCTAGCGCTTTACTCATAGGCCGCTTCCTTGGTCCCTCATCCACCGTACCGGAAGCTCACCATTTAAATCGAACCGAGGTTGGTCAAGACCTCGGTCCGACCTTGCTACGTGAGACGTCCTCCGTTAACTCTCCGTTAGCTTGTAACTTTATCACTTAGGTCTCCACATGACCTCATTCACAAGATGGTCAAAATGCTTCCCCAGCATTCTTGACATAAAACAGTCATTTAAAAACAGGTCATAAATACAATTTCTAACGAACTCTCATCTTTACACATCGTTCCACTTCAACCCACATTACTTAATCCACGTCTAATCATATGTATTCCCATCGTCCTTCACCCATTCTCATCCAATCACATCATATTCCATCTCATCACATCTATCCTTATTTATCCTCATCACATCTCATCCATTCGCATCTACCCACATCCACATCACATTCATTCACATTTCATCCATTCATTTCTACCCCGATCCACATCACATCCATTCATGTCACATCTCATCCATTCACATCTATCGCGATTCACATCACATCACATTATATCCATTCACATCACATCTCATCTATTCACATCTATCCCAATTCACATCACATCACATCCATTCACATCTATCCCGATTCACATCACATTCATTCACATCACATCTCATCCATTCACATCACATTCATTCACATCATATCTCATCCATTCACATCTACCGTGATTCACATCACATCACATCTCATCCATTCACATCTACCTTGATTCACATCACATCACATTCATTCACATCACATCACATTCATTCACATCACATCTCATCCATTCACATCTATCTCGATTCACATCACATCACATCCATTCACATCACATCTCATCTATTCACATCTATCCTGACTGACATCACATCACATTACATCCATTCACATCACATCTCATCAATTCACATGTATCCCAACTCACATCACATCACATTACATCCATTCACATCACATCTCATCTATTCACATCTATCCCGACTCACATCAAATCACATTACATCCATATCTCATCACATTCACATCCACATCCCTTTACACCACATCACATTCACATCCACATCCCTTTACACCACATCACATCTCATCCACATCCACATCCACATCCACATCCACATCCACATCCATTTACATCACATCATATCCTTTCACATCCACATCCACATCCACATCACATCATATCCTATCACATCCTCATCCACATTCATTTACATCACATCACATCCACATCCACATTCATTTACATCACATCCTTTCACATATTCTCACATCTCATTCTCATCTCTTCATTCATATCCACATCCATTTATATCACATCCTTTCACATATCCTCACATCTCATTCTCATCTCTTCATTCACATCCACATTCATTTATATCACATCCTTTCACATATCCTCACATCTCATTCTCATCTCTTCTTTCACATCCACATCCATTTCACATTTAGTAACATTTTCTATTTTTGATACCGATGGGACTTTTCTAATATTTTTGCCAATTGCTTGGCCTAGGTAAAAGTTCTTTTGCCAATTGCTTGGCCTAGGTAAAAGTTCTTTTTCTCAACAGATATTTTCATATTCTTTCTTAATTTTCTTAAGTGAAATATATTCAATATTCTTCTTTTTGAGTAAAAGATTCATGGGATTTACAAAAATCAATTCTACCCATATTTCCCAATAATGCTCAAAATTCCACTTTTGATAAATACTCATAATTTGAATTATGCTAAAAGTTTCTCTTTTTCCCATTTAATTTCTTGGATCTCAAATATCATGGGAATTCCTCTTTTTACATTTAATTGATTGAATTCTAAATGTCATGGGAATTCCTCTTTTATCATCAAATAAATTTATCTAAAGTTTCTATTTTCTTTCATAAAAATATCCATTAATTCAATATGCCAAGAATTCCACTTTTACTATTTAAATGATTGAATTCCAATTGTCATGGAAATTCCTCTTTTATCATTTAAATATTTCTCATGCATAAAATAAATTTATCTAAAATTCCTCTTTGAATTTTAATAAAAATATCCAGTAATTCAATATGCTAAGAATTCCACTTTTTCCATTTAAATGATTGAATTCTAAATGTCATAGGAAATCCTCTTTTATCATTTAAATAAAATTATCATAATTTTCTCTTTTCTTAATTATTTAATTATGCATAAACGTTAAAAAATTTAGTTTTCCATTGAATGTGATGAAAATCATTCTTTTAGCATAGGATGACCAATCCTAGAATATGGTAGGAAGTCCTCTTTTCACGTTATGCATAAGAATGAATTATGTATCAATTTTTTAAAATAGTATAGCTATCTTCTAAACTTAAATCCAAATTTTGGATTTAAATCATAAGATTATCATAATTTTAGAAGCATAAAAGTATAAAAAGCCACTTTCTTAACCTCTAGCTTCACAAGCCTAGAGTTTGATTTGTGAATTGAGAATTTATCAATGAGAAGCATCATTTGAATAGAGAATTGGTCATAAGAATGACCATTCTTTTGGGGAGAGAGAGATAAACATAAAAGCATCCTAATTAAGCATAAATATAAACGTTTCTTAATTATTCATTACAACTCTTAAGAAAAGCTTGATTTGCATTATAAACACTTAATTTAGAAACCTCTCAAGCTTGAGAGGGGTTGAGAAGTGAAAACATTGAGAATAGTAGAGAAAAACTATAAAATTACACTTTACCTCTTGTTTTTGCTTTCTTCTCTATCTTGGAAAAAGCCCCCAACCAATCAATTGGTTAGTGTGTTGAGAGGAAAGCTCCAAGGAAGGTTGAAGAGAGAGAGAGAAGCTCCAATCTCTCCAAAATGTAGAGGATTTTTAAAGGATAATAGAAAATATCATTATTTTAATGTAATACTGGCATGGTATAGTTCACAAATGAGAATACAAAAGAATGAGGGTCTATTTATAGGTGAGGGAGGCCATTAACTAAGTCAAACTAAATTCTAGAATTTTCCAGCTTGAGTTTGGCTGAATTTGGATTAGTTTGGCTCCCTTTTTGATTTGGTTTGATCCAAGAGAGAGGAGAGATAAAAATATCTTAATATTTTTTATTTAAAAACTCATTCACATGTGTGAAATAGGTGCCTCCTTAAAGTCTCCCCCCTTCCTTACCAAGGTGTCAAAAATGTATCATTATACCAAAATATCTCATTTTTATAGAAATATCTCATAGTTTTTAACTAATAAACCTTGTACTTAGTCAACTCTTCATCTTATGTGAGCATTTACTCATTTTTGGGTATTTTCTTTTATTCTTTGGATTTATCTCATCCCAACACTTGGATTAATCCTATTGGTCCATAGGAACCTTAATTGGACCATAATCCAAAATTTTCAGAAAATCTTGACCCTTAGGCTAAGGTCCTTTATATATATATATTTAATTAATTCCAAATGCACATTGGAAAGTTTTTTTTGAATTTTTGTTTCAGAGGAAACCATTTTAGACACTAGGAGGATTTTTATATCCAAAAATATCTCAATTTTGGATTACCTCTCTGTAGACATTTTGTTTCTCTAGGCCAAAACAGGGTAAAACAAGATCTTTCTTTTATTTCAGAGAGGGGAATAATTACAAGAACAGAAGGGGAGGTTCTTACACCTTTATACCTTAAAAGCTGGAGGGAGTAATCTTACAAAAAAGGTCACCAAAAAAGATTCTGCAGCTTCTTGTAAAGCTCCCAAGGCAAGGCTTTGCACACAATAGTTTTGAGAGTAACTATATAGGATTTCTTTTAAAAGACGTGTGAAAGGTGCCTTGGTAATAAGAAGATCCATATATTTTTGAAATCTACGTATCTCTTGGAGTGCTTTAACTCCATATTTCCTCCTTCTCCTTGGTGCGCGTGGAGGCACATTTGGAATCTGAGGCCTTGGAGGATGAGGAGCCTTCTTCTAGTCAGGTCCCTTTGGGTGGCCATGACAAGGTTGTGGTGGAGGTCCTATTACTTGTTGTTGTTGTGGTACTTGTAAATATAAAATACCAGGTGCGCTCCCCTCACTTGTAGACCCTCATTGTCCTTTGCCTATTGCTTGGACTTCCTCTCGTTATTGGAAGGGGACCCATATTGGTAGGAATGGTCTTCCGAGAAAGTTGCCCTCGTGGAGATGGAATATTTTATCCTTCCCATGGTGGAGGACCCTGCTCCTGCTCCTGCTCATTGTCAGTTGATGATTACGAGGATGCTTTCTACTACCGGTAGCAGCATTGGCAGGATGAGGAGGTACTTTATGTGCAGTATTCTTAGTTCGAGCCATGGGTGAGAAAGTGAGGAGAGTGAAAAAGAAATGATAAAAAAGAGCCTTATTATACGCACTTCAACATTAGGTCAAATTTTTAAAAATTATAATTTAGTGTGAAACCAAAAAACCTTTACAATTTAATGTTGTTTCACCCAAAATTTGCCATTTCTAACCATTCCATGCAGAGCATGGCGTGTTGGTTCCACTACTTTGGTTCCACTTAGCCTTATTGGTCTCCTTCATATGCAGAATTGGACTGCTTTTGTAGTTTGAGATGCCTTTTCTTTCTCCTTTAATAAGCTTCTACTCAAAGTGTAATGAAAAAAGCAATCAAACATTTCAATGAGGTAATTTGTTCGTGTCACCCTCCACCATGATGAGTGTTCTTGAAATAGATTCCCTTTGTCTATATTGTGACTTCTCCATCCCTTGGGTGCTCCACATGCCGAGGGAACCATTCTTTTTTTGAAAGAAAGTGGCTTTTGATCCCTTGCTTGTGAAGAGCCTCATTTATGATGGCATGGATGGGCTCATAGCCTTTGTGACCTATACTTTCTTCATCACAAGCACTTTGAATATCATTTGCACTCAAAATCCCCTCAATGTCCTTCAATGTATCTTTTGATAAAACATTACAAAACACCTTGTAATTGGAGTCACAAATAATAGCCAACATGTCCTGCTTCCTAATGCAAGCTTTCAAAAGACTCTGGGTATGTGTTTGTAAATTCCCGCCGATGCATCAATCAAAAAGTTCATGGAATATAAATGTTGAAGAAAAGTGTTAGTTGTAGAACTCTTTTGAAAATTATTCATCACTCAATTATTTTTAATCACCGCACCACCGGCTATTGTAAGCCTATCAATTTCTGATAGCTCTCTTTGGCATTCCCTTGCACACCAATTGGGGTTTTCTTCAAATGATCTAATTTGAGTCTAAGCTTATTTAATTCTTTCTTTTGTTCCTTGATTTGTATCTCTTGTTCTTTATTCTTATTCTCTAAATTTTGCACTTGTTTTGTTAAATCTTCAATATTTGATTGAAGATGCAAATTTGATGTGCATATATTTTGTATGAAAGCCTCGCTGCCCCATAGACTGTTAGACGTTTACAATATCCAAGAAGACCATTTTCCCCCATCACCAATGTGATGCACTAAACTAGTAAGATCAATGAATGGTGGGTTATATAAGGTTAATGGGTCACGTGGGTAGAGCACACCATCAACCCATAAGTCTACATGTTTCTTTTCCTGAGCCCTAAGTAAAGAAGTGGATGCATTATTCAATGGTTGTCTTACGTAAGGATGTTTCATTGATGCATATTCCTCTTCTATACAAATATGAAGATCTATCTTACATTTTCTTATGTTAGTAATATCTTCTAAAGGATACATGGTTTAGACTAAGGTCAACAATGAAATAAGTATTAGAGTAAGGTGAAAGGATGACTAAAGGAAAATGAGGTAGTTATTGTTGAAAATGACCTTGAAAGGGTACTTCTTCTAAGGGTAACATATGATTGAGGGACCCTTTTTTGATTAAAAAATGTTACCAAGCTAGCCATGGTGTTCCATTATTAGCCATGAAAAGGGAGGTCATATTGATATGACCCCCTTTGCATTCTTCATTAGTATCTATAGATACATGACAATGTTCATTAAGCTAGTGAAGGGGGTCATATTGATATGACCCTAGTGATGGGGGTCATATTGATACCATGACCCCCTTTGCAAGGTTCCCAAGTTAGCCATGGAATTCCATTTTTAGCCATTGAAAGGGGGATCATATTGATATGACCCCCTTTGCATGGTGCCTAATCTAACCATGGTATTCCATTGTTAGACATTGAAAAAGGGGTCTCATTGATATGACCCCCTTTGTGTTCTTTATTACTCTACATGGAATAGGTCCTATATACATGATGTCATTCAAGTAGATGAAGGGAGACGTATTGATATGACCCCGATGATGAAGGGGGTCATATTGATATGACCCCCTTCATAAGGTTCCCAAGCTTGTCATGGCATTCCATTGTTATCCATTAAAAGAGGGGTCATATTTATATAAAACCCTTTGTGTTCTTCATTTGAATAGGGTTCACACTTCCCTATAGTGTCAAAGACCAACACACATTCCCTCCCTTTTGATTTTCTTATAGAAACCCTCTATTATCTCTGAATTATTCTTATGATCTCTAAAGTGCACTTGTAGCATGCCACCATACCCAGACACCTATTGGAGAGGATGGTTTGTTTGCTCATAGGAAGGGCCCTACAAGTTTATGAATTCACACATCAACCTTGGACACACCAATTATTTATTAAAAGCACATAAGGAATATATAGTGTACTTTGAATGTTCAATATTCATTCATGCAGCACTATAATTTAGCTTATCTCAAGAAAACACTTTCAAGGAAACATGACAATTCGAGAAGCTTAAATGCTACAGCTTACCTCCCTTGTACTAGGAGGGGGTCATCAAATCACAACCCCAATTTTTACCCTTTTTTCTTATGCAAAGGGTGGTCATTTGGCACTAAATCAGGTAAATATTCATTTTTTTGGGTTGTGTGCTTTGGAAATAGGGGTCATCACCATGATTACAAGGTCATTATCATTTCCATCACTCGTGCATTATGGGGGGTCATAATATCATCATGTTATAAATAACAACCTTATGATCATTGCCCTTAGGAGGGTTATGATGGCATGACCCCCATTTAAACTCTCCCAGTGATGGCCATGGAGTTAGGCATTGGTTTTTTGAATCAAATAAAAAGAAATTATAGTATAATGTAGTGTGTTGTTTTTAATATGACACTTTGCTTCTTGTTGTTGCTTTTGACTGTACTTTTTCTCTTGCCAATTGGATGTTCTTGTCTTGTTTTTTTTTTCGTTTGTAGCAAGAACACCACCAAAGAGACAAAGAAGACTCCTCTTAGAAAACAATCTTCATTGGATGTTCTTGGTGCTTCAAATTTGGCAATAGAAATCCAGGAAGACGATCAAGAGGGAGAGATGCAAATGAAGGTCACTTTGGCCAAAAGTGAAAGAGTAAAAGATATTGTGAAAGGTGGGAATATGATCACAAGGTGTAGGTTATTGGATCCATCTTCTTGTCCACCAGTTTCTTTCTGTAGGTTATTGGATTTGTCTTCTTGCCCATGGGTTTCTTTCTGTAGGTTATTGGATTTGTCTTCTTGCCCATGGGTTCCTTTGTGTAGGTTATTTCCATTTTCACAGGTGAGAGGACTTAGGGCAAATGTGGTTTCCCTTAAAACTTCTATTCAGTATGAGAGATTAGTTATTGATAAAAGGAAATTTTTATGAGTTGTTTATTATATCTATGTGTTCTCATAATGGGAAAGAGATATTGGTGATGATAGATGAAGTGAGGTCAAAATGGGACACACATTGGTGGCTGCAAGTAGATAGGGACTTTGAGGAAGAGTTAGGAATGAGTCATGCCTTGGATTTTAAGAAAAATAAATATGTTTTACATCTGGGAGGGGAGCCACCATGAAATGGCCTAGATGTATGTGATCTGTGAATGCTATAAAGAGAGAAGGGATATTCACATCAAGATCCTGTGCACATTGATTGCTCCTAGGAGGCCTAGTGACTTTTTCTCTGCATCCTCAATAATTGTTCAAGATTTTTTTTAAATCTCTATTGAAAATTCTTGTATTTATCCTCAAAGAACATGTTGTGATCCTTTCAAATTTAAAAAAGACATGCTAGTGAATGCATCCAACATATGCAAGTGTGACACGGAGAGCTATTTGAAAGAGTGTCCTATGATGAGGCCGTAACTTTAGAGCTTAACGGAAAGATTAATTCAAAGGCTACCAATACATGGTACCCTTTGATAAAACAAATAATTTGGCAAAGTTGGTGTAATAGGTAATCCAATTTCTATGTGGTATTTGTCAGTGAATCAAAAATATGAATTCATTTTGAATCAATCAAAAAGATTAATTCAAAGGCTACCAATACATGTTACCCTTTGATAACAAATAAGTTAGCAAAGTTGGTGTGCTAGGTAATCCAATTTCTATGTGGTATTTGTGAGTGAATCTAAAATATGAATTCATTTTGCAAGTTTTTTGCTACTATAGTTAGCCACATAGTTTTCCTTTGCAAGTGGAGTATATATCTCTAACGTTAATGCAAAGATGACCCAAATTGCTAAAATGCTAGATGTAAATGATAGACAAGATAAGGAGATGAAGACAATCGAAGAGATTAAAAGGAAGTATGACAAAGATGGTCACCCTACAACCATAACACAATGGTTGCTTTTTTATGTGAATTTGAGATTGATTTTTGAACCCTACTACCACAACATAATGGTTGCTTTTTTAATGTGTTGAGATAGGATATGACACTCTTCTTTTGTATGACCCTAGTTATTAAATTTGGTGCACCAGATGTCCGGTCTGAGTTTGGATCCTATGTGTCCTCTGGCAAGCTTGGCTATCGCGGCCTTTAGTTCTTCCTTAACATCCACTGCGCCTTCTTCCTGCCTTTACTTTTCTGGGGCTTCTGCTCTTTGGCATTCAAATCTTGACTAGATTTTGATTTTGAGTTGTTTTCTTTGGAATCAAACTCAAAAGTTTCTTCTTCCTTCTTTTTCCTTTTGTCAGCTCCTTGATTTTTCTTCTTGGGGTCTTCGCTTGTGTGTCTCAAAATTCTTTTTGCTCCTGCAACCACTTATTTGAATGTGAGAGTTTCCAAATCATAAGAGGCTACTGCCATCTGGAGCTTCTCCCTCAATCCTCTCACAAACTACTCACTCGGTGTGGATGCTGTAGATTTGTTGGCTGGTCCAAATGCATTAGTAATTCTTTGAATTCTATTGCATAATCTTCTATTGGACCTTGCTAGTACATCAGTGGTGGTCTTGTCTCTCTAGAATCTTTTTAGGAAATCTTTCTTCAGCTTCTCAAACGTCTGGAAGTGATCTAGACTATATTAAGCGTAGTTGGTGGGGTCTTTCCACCTAGAGTTGTTGCAAAGTACTCTCTTTTGTGGAAATGAGGCTCTAGTGACCAAGAAGGTGGCCTTAAAGGCAAAGATATGAGAATATGGATCCTCCTCACTTTTGCCTTTGAACTTTGGGTATTTCAGAGACATCCTTCCCAAGTCTACTTGTTCCTCTTCTTCTTGATCTCCTTGCCTCCTGTTTCAGAGCTCCTGGGTTCTCTTCCTCTCCCTCTTAATCTCTGAGAGGTTCTTGATACTGTCGTTCTTGCTCTTGCTAGCACAGAACCCTTTCTAGTAATATTTCTACACAATGCGGTCACTCTTCATTTCCTAAAGCCTCTGACTGTGTGTGGCATTACCACATTGCTTTACTCAAACTTCCCTCATTCTCCATGCACCTTCCATTGCAGTCTATGAATTACTCATGAACATACCCGACACTATAATGTGCACATTTCCTCTAGGGAGCTACCCCAACTAGCTCCTCTACATCAGAAGTGTTATAGGAGAACATGCATATCATGCACAACACAATTAAAGATTCCTATGTAGAACCAAGCTTTTACCTTCCTAATTCGTTTCCTCGCATACCAATTCCCTAGCAAGATTGCCAAAAGTGTTAGTGTCCGGTCAAGACCCGCGGTCAAGACCCGACACATACATGGTCCCTGACCACCTATTCGATTCCTAAAGAGCAGCAACTAACTCTTCTATGCCCAATGCATAAGGCAATGCCGAGCATTGAGCTACCAGTGTGCCCACACAAAGGGAAGGTAAGAAGGGCTAAGCTCGGGTTACTTGTTGATTCTTTATCACTTCCTAATGGAGTGAACACAAGACAGACATTCACATGACACAGACAAGAATGAAATTATGCAGTATGGAGTAGCAAATAGAGAGACCAACCCAAAAGACATTCTTCTCATATTAGCTCCAACTCTCCAACATACAATACTCTCTCATCCTCTTTCATCTCTAGGGGAAGTGCCATTTTTCTCCTTAAATCCATTAGGGCACTGCTGGTTTCCAAGACATCGTTACAAAGTTGTTACAGAACACATAGGATAATTCCGTTACTCGAGGGAATCTTGGCGGTGGCTAGATGATGGGCTGTTTGACCAACAACAAGCATAATGAACAATGCCTAGAAAGAGATCAAACCTATCCATGATAACTCCTTGGATAATTTGTCGTATGAAAGGCACCACAGAAGGGAAGTAAATACCTTGGAAGTACTTGTAAAGGCACCACATAAGGGAAGTAAATACCTTGAAAGGCACCACATAAGGGAAGTAAATACCTTGGAAGTACTTGTATGTACTATTATCGACATAATTTTTTATATTTTGTTTTACTACCCCTCAGACGCGCGTATACACGGGTGTGTAGCCGCGTTCTTTTCACAGACGCGTTGATACACGCGGCTATACACGCTTTTTCTTATATTAGACGCATCCTGTTCAGTTCCAATGTCCCAGACGCGTTTATACCTGCATCTATACACGCGTTTCTTTAATTTAGATGCGCTTATACACGCGTAATTGCCAGTTTATACGCATTAATACACGCGTATTTTCTAGAATATCCGCGTAGATACACGCGAGTTTTAGCAGTTCTGACGCGCTTATACACGCGAACAGAGAGCAAAAAAAAATCCAGAGAGTGCTATTTGGTGCCTGAATACTGTTCCAGCATTCCAGCACCCAATAGCACTCTCTGGTTTTTTTTTTTGTGCATTAGACCATCCCATTAGACCATCCACGAAGAACATATGCACGAGGGAGATTAAGACAAGAACGACATGAATGCATACATTGTCATTACACGATTCAAGACAGACATGAATGTAATACTATCGATCAATCAATTCAATATTACTATCAAAATTTCATACATGTATACAAGGGAGTCCATATCTCGAAGTAGCCCATGGCTTGAGTTTACAAAAAAATATATACAATCACATCCTCAATATGGAATGTGATACTATAAGTCTGAGTACTACTCAGACCCAGATGATGACTCGGTGCTCCCTCCATGCTCAGATGAGCTCACATCGGTCAGAATGTCCGAGGAGTAGTGCTCACGTCCACCCTCTGCAGAGCGGCAGCCGGTGGATCATCAGCAGCTTGTGCCTGTTCAAGTAATATATAGTATATAAGTATATATATATGCAATTCAATAAACCAAAACCATTCGTTACGAATTTTCAAGTACCTGTCGACCGTATGGTCTCATGGCCATCTCAAACTGCGCGTCCGTAATACGTCCCTCGGCTCTGAAGATGGCCCACGTGTCACGTCTGCTATGCCGGCGAGCATACGCAGTATCGTGGGTTGTGGGCTTCCTCCCCGTAACCCGTCGCTGTATCATAATCAACACAATTTGTAAGATTAAAATAATCATAGAATCAATGAATTAAGTAAACAATCAAATAAAGTGGCAGGATACTTACGAACTCTGCCTCCCATGACTCGACGCCGCCAGATCCGAAATGCGAAGATCCAATGGTCTCCATCTGGATCCGTCGTGCCTCCACATGCTGCCTGCTCTTCACGCCACCCTCTGCTCGTTTCTTTGCCTCCTTCCACTCGCGTTTGTGCGCAGTGGCAGGTTTCTTGACAAGATAGCCACCCGCAGGTACATTTAGCCGGTCATCGTACGCGAGTTTTTTAAGGTGAGATCTTTTATTACCTAAGATCTCCCTTATTCGCGTCCTTCCCCATACATCCGAGAATGTAGCATGTGGGGGATTGGGGTACCGACTATGTACAACCTCTATCACCTCCCCAACTAATCGGCTATTTTGATCTTTAAATTTAATAAAACAATTTCTATATGAGTTTGATACTACCCCACGCATGTACTCCATTACCTCCCTCCCCCTCGCATCCATCACTATCCCGCCCCTATCCGTCACATCATAGCAGACTACTCTCTCTATCTCTCTCATCTCCTCCTCTTCCGAACTGTCTCCTCTAACTCTTCTCTCTCTATCTCCTCTCTCACCGCGTGCCCTACTACCTCCCCCACTTCCCCCACCTCCCCTACCAAAGCACCCGCCGCATCCTCCACTCCCACTCTTCCTACTGCTGCGGGTGGAGTCACGACTGGGGGATTGTCTACGTGATGGTGGCTGTGAGCCCTGACGTGACGGTGGCTCTGAGGGAGCACGTGATGGTGGCTGTGAGGGTGTACGTGAGTGTGTCTGGGACGAGGTATGTCTCCTCGGTGGACGTGGAAGAGGAGAAGCTACATGCCGTCTCGTCGGACTCGGAGGAATAGACGACACTGGAGTGCCCTGGATACTCGTGGTAGGGGTATAGACACCAGGCAGGGAAGGAGGGGGATGGGCATACATATACTCTGTAAGCTCAACCGGACCAGGATGGCGCCCAAAGTGATTCAGCATCTCCATTAGTCAATTGCTGTACGCAAATGGATCGGATGAAGAACCTGGAATATCCATAAAGAACCTGCAACAAACATCTTCATGTACATCAGGGGCTGTCTCTTGACTCACACAAATATCATCATTCAAGTCAGTTGCCTGCACATCATGAAATCTGAAACGCCGCAGTTTTCTGTCTGCAGAAACGCGTGTATACACCCGTCAAAAAACGCGTGTATACACCCATCCAGAAACGCGTGTATATCCACGTGAACATACTCTGCAGACAGGTTACACGCGCTTCTACACGCGTTCGTACACGCGACCTGCGAAAAAATTTTCTCGAAAAGACCGACCCCCCGACAAAGACAGAATGTCCTTATAAAAGGACCAGCCATTGTCGCCCCTGTCAGGATGCAGTAACCCAATCGTGTGCAAAAGGACAAACCCAAAGAGCAAAGAGCAAAGTAAACAAATCTGACAAAAGAGACAAGGCACAGGACAAAGTGACTCACCTCTGAAAAAGTGAGTCTTCTCTGCTCCTTCTCTGCTCCCTCCTTCTCCCGTGTGTGTGCTCCTTTCTCTGCTCCCTCCTTGCTGTTGGAAGAGGCGAAAATAGGCGAAAACGCATGCACAGTCGATTTCTTAGTTCAAAATCTATATTTGGAGAAGGCGGGCTATTTTTAGTTTAAACATACCGCCGCGTTTATATTCGCGTTTATAAATGCGTGTATATTCGCGTGTATGTTATTTTAGCTGCGTTTATACACGCGTTTTGAGAAATTAGCCGCGTGAATACACGCGATTTTTAGGAAATAGCCGCGTTAATACATGCCATTTTTAGGAAATAGCCACGTTAATACACGCGATTTTTGTGCTTTCATTAAAAACATATAATGATTTTGTGTTTTCTGATTTGTACACAGGATGTCATCAACCTCTTCAAGCAGTTCTGGGGAAGATGAGACAATGCGTCATCGTAATCGCGATGTGTGGTTGGGACAACGGATCAAATGTATGTGTAATCGATGTCAAGGATGCATTGTATGAGCACGTCGAATTACCTTGAATCACATCTTCATGTATGGAGAATGGAATCAAACAGGTTTAGAGGTGAGTAGATGTAAATTGATGGTATTCAAATGACTCATGGTATCCAAATTAAATTAATAGAGTTGTAACATATAATTTGATAAATTGAAGCAGGATGTAGTACCACACCCTAACATGGTACCCTACGCGCGACGAGAGCACGTAAAGCGTCGACGAGATGATGCTGGAGCTTCGGGATCTATTGTCAGAGATGAGTGGGAAAGGGACGACAATAGCCCTGCACCCCACGAAGTTGTGGAAGAGGAGGTGCTTGATGATATGGTGCGGAATCTTTTTAAGGATGATCCCAAAGGTATGGACGACGATGATATGGAACAAGAGCATCTTTATAAGGCTTCATCGACACCGGTGTTTGAAGGGTGCACATTCTCAGTTTTACGTGCTTCACTTGAACTACTTAATATACAAACAGTTTATGGATGGAGCAATGCAAGTCTTGACGCATTGTTGAAGTAAGCATTCTAACTTACAAATTTGAATTAGTGGTTTAAGGTTTAGGATTTAAGACTAATTATAATTGATGATATTGGATGCAGGCTATTATCAAACATGCTTCCAAAGGAAAATAGACTACCCACCTCAAGAGACATAGCGAGGCGCTATGTTGGAGGACTGGATTATGATAAAATACATGCATGCGTCAATGATTGCATTCTCTTTCGTGGGACGCATAAGGAGGCTCTACATTGTCCCACTTGTGGTGAAGCAAGGTACAGAACAGATATGAAGAGTTTTGATGTACCTCGTAAAGTCTTGCGACACTTTCCTATAATTCCTCGCATCAAACACATGTTCAAGTGCAAATCCATAGCAGAGCTCATGTCATGGCATTCCTCACATCGATCGGATGATGGCATGTGGAGAATTCTCGCAGACACTCCTGCTTGGAAGCATATTGAAGATGAGTGGCCCAGCTTTAAAACAGAGCCCAGAAACTTGAGACTTGGCCTGGGTATGGATGGAGTGAATCCATTTGGTTTCAAAAGCACCGCATACAGCGTGTGGCCAGTTGTGTTGGTGAATTACAACCTTCCACCATCAATGGTGATCAAGAAGGGACATCTTATGTTATCCCTTCTAATTCCAGGGAAACATAAAGTCAAGCATATGGATGTTTATCTTGAACCACTGATTGATGAGTTAGAGGAACTATGGAGAGGTGTTGCGGTGGTGGACATTAGTAGGCCTCCCTCCTCTCGACACTTCGACTTAAAAGCAGTGTTGATGTGGACAATGCATGACTTTCCAAGATACAGCGATTGTTCTGGTAAGAATTCTAATTACCTCCCTACTCTATTACTATTGGCTATATATATTAATTAGACGGTTTGACTTTATTATTCTAACTTTTATTTATATTTTAACAGGTTTGAAAACATCGGGTAAACATGCATGTCCTGTTTGTGGCCCTTCGTTAGTACATGAGTATGCTGATGGTTTGTGTAAGACTATATTCGATAATCATCATCGATTTCTCCCCTCAGATCATCCTAAATATGTTGCTAGTAAGAGTAACATTCCTCCACAAACACTTCGTGCAAAAGATTGGAAGCGTATTTGGGAGTCTACAACTATTCTTCCTCCAGATGGCATGAACAGGTATAGTGATGTTTTTTCAATCTTGTTTTGTGTAGTCTCTAATTGGATTGTAGTCTCTAATTGGATTAAAGGTCACATAGAGCAATCCCTTGTGCAGGTACTCCATTTTTTTCCGGCTGCCATATTGGACCCATCTTAAGATCAACCATCTTCTTGATCCCATGCACATCTTCAAGAATGTGGGATCTGGTATTTGGGAACATATTACTGGTAAACGAGACAATGTTAGCGTACGTGAGGACTTGCGGGTCGCAGGACGTATGCGTCAAGCTTGGCCACAAGAGGTGGGTGGGCACGTTCGTCTTCCGCCTGCACCATGGATTATATCAAAGAAAGAGGAGAAGCAGGTAAAGCAGGCCATCACCACTTTGCGTACTCCCACTGGGGATGCATGAGATCATTGAAGGGAGCCTTTACAACCACTAAGAAAAGAGGCGTTGAGCAACTATATGGGTTGAAGTCCCACGATTGGCACAAGATGCTTCAAGTAAGTGTTTTCCAAGTCTTGTACGTATGTTGAAATTAAATTTTGTAATGCCATAAACCATAAATGTGCTCTTATGTGCGCAGTTCATACTACCTACTAGCATCGACCATTGTGCGAATAAGAGTTTGAAAAAATGTATTTATAAGATGGGCGAGCTTGTGAGGTATGTAAAACCCATGCTCAGATCACCCTTCATTATACCTTGCAAAATGAACGTGCATGAGGTATAACGTACTATTTATTTATTTTTCAGATATGTTAGCTCCAAAGCAATTGATCCAGCCACGTTGGATGATGCGCGTGTTATGGCAGTGGAGGTGGTTTGTTTGGTAGAGGAGACTTTTCCGCGAACCATTCTCACAAGTCAACTACATCTCATTGTGCATTTAGTGGACGAAATTGCTTTATGTGGTACTGTGTATGCACGTTGGATGTTCTTCCTAGAGCGCTTCATGAAGACCTTAAAAGACTTTGTGAGGCAAAGTGCAAGGCCTGAAGGAAGCATGGCCGAGGGTTGGTTGATACAAGAGTCTCTTGTATATATTTCAAAATTTCTTGGTCAGGTGGACAGCTCTTTGCCACGACTATGGAGCAATGAAGAGGACTTGAGGATGACCTCTATTGTGCCTCAAGGAAAAGGACAAAGTAAAGTAATTGACAGAACATTGATTGATGATCTCAATTTCACTTGTATCCTTAATAGTGATGTGATGAGCAGATGGGTTACAAGATATGAGGATGCAAAGACAAAAAGGCAAGCAGAAAGAGCTCTCTTTCGGAGGCAACATGGCTCTCGGAAGGCGTACCCTAAGCATCTAGCAACACTTCCGAATGATATCCATGTTGATTGGTTGCATGAGGAAATGGAGAGAGCAGAGAGCGACGAGGGGCTGCATATCACGGCGGAAGAATGGGAGTATGCACGAGGATGCATGTCAAAGGTACATAGAACTAATGTTTTGCATTAGTTGTAAGTGATTTGCTTTTAATATTTATTCACATTGCTTACACAAATATTGCTTCTATTTTGGTCCAGTGCACTATGTTCAATGCTATATGGTGTGAAGGCAAGCATTTTCGAACACAAAGAATTGATGAAAAGAGAAATACACAAGATTGCGGTGTCATTAGTAGCTTTGAGGGAGCTAATGGAAAAATGGATGATTATTGTGGCATAATCCAAGACATATTTAGGCTTGACTTTCGTCGCTTCTTTGTGTATGTTTTGGATGTCAAATGGCAAATGAACGTGGTGGAAAAAGGGCCTGATGCAACGATAAAACGCCATGCAAGTGGATATGTAACTATTGACTCTACAAAGTTCTGGCAAACAAAGAAAGATAGGCTCGTATTGCCACAACAATGTGAGCAGGTATGCATTTTTTTACTAATGTGTTTCATGTACATATATATCTAAGCTCGCGTACCCCTTGACTTTTGATATGCTAATTAATTACTGTACTGTGTGTATTTGAGTAGGTTATCTATCTACCAATGGTGCATGACATCAAATGGTGGTACGTCATCCCTATTGCACCACGTTCCAAAGTGATGTATAATACATTCACTGATATGGAGCATATGGAGGATGTAACAAGCCGCAATGAAGATGACGTCGAACATGCCATTGAAGATGTTGTGATCGATGATCAAGAAATAAGAGATGATCATGATAATGAGGGTGAGCATGCCATTTCTCATGATCATGAGAATGACCCTACCATTGAGGATGATGGTGATGTTGATGAGGATGATCAGGACATCGATACCATTATCAATGGAGTACAGAATATCGATAGTGGAATAAATTTAATCGTAGCCTTACCAATTGATCAAATGGATATTGATGTTGATCGTTTGGCAAGGATGGATCTTATTGAAGATGAGATCGAACCCTAACCAATCCGTCACTGTATGTTCTAAATTGATGACATTTCTATCATCTCATATGCATGATTTATTTTTGAATATATTTCATTGTTGTAAATGCATGTAGTGGGATTGTGTAATGATGTATACTGTAATGTACTATGAGATGGTTTAAGGAAATTAGTTTTTAATTTTGTAAAGGAATTCAGTTTTTCTCTGCCATGCGTGTATTAATCCGTGTATAGCAGCGTGTATTTATCCGTGTATAATAGCGAGTATTACCCCGTGAATATTATCGTGTATAGATGCGTATATTACTGCGTGTATATAAATGCGTTTATACACACGTTGATAAATGCAAATATACACGCGAACTTAAATGCTAAAATACACGCGCTCGATTCTATTCAAATACAAGCGCGACCATACACGCGTTCGTAATTTATCGCGTGTATGAAACGCGTGTATGGCAGCATTGTCTTGTAGTGATATTGTGTCATTTATAAAATTTTCCAAGAGCCATGGTAGCTATCCAACTACTTTCCTCATCAAATTATTTTGGTTATGCAATGTTCTTGTTGTTGCAACAGTGTCTTAGACTAGATTATCTCACATTAGGTGACCATGTTGATGATGAGTCATTGGATACTGATATTGTTACAGGTGGGTTAGGTGATTTTAATTATTTTGTGATATTATTCTTGATGATGTCTAATCTTATGGTTTATAAGTTAGCCTATCATGGCTGAATTGTTAGCTTATGAGGTCTTAAGATGACATCCCATGCATCCCTTAATTGTTTAATGTTGCTAAATTTGGTGATGGGGTGTTTTATATCTTAGGTGGAGAGTTTAATGCTATTAGACATGATATACAGAGGCCTTTTATCGCATTGTTGTGCAAGATTGTTTTTCACTTGGACACATCAGTGTGTGTGGATTGCATATAGAGGAGAGATACAAACCTATACTAGTTGTATGTTCTTTATTGAGATGTAAACACATTAACAATTATTATAATACTTTGGCTGGTATTCGAGATTTGATTTTCAAACACGTGGATTCCTTTATGTTATACATTCTATTGGAGGAAGGAATATAGTCCACATCTTTGGGTGGCCGAGAGGAAGAAGTGGTTTGATGACTTGGGATTTAGCTTCTCTCATCAAGTCATCACCCATTGTAGGTTCTTGTTCTTCATCGTGGTAATTTGAGGTGGTGTTCAGAGAAGCGTGACCTTTTTTTGGTGCTACCTTGAGCTCTTGTGCCCTCCTAAAGGACTTATTATGGAGACGGTGTAGTACAGCTCCTCTTTTGAGAGCATGCAAGGCTTTAGGTAGATCATGCTACTCTGTTGATAGTGATGAATAAACAATTTGTTATTTGATAACATTCGTAAGAAATATACATGGTAAGTTACAACTCTTATGAATTGTACACATATAAAAAATGGTATCGCAACATACCAATTAAAATGTAGAAGATAATTTCAATTTGGAAAGTTCAACTATGATCAATATTATGTCTGACATATCACATTAAACATATGTATACAATTGTATAACATAGATGTATAATATATTTTATGAATTTTACGATGTATACATAAGGGTAACATGTGCTAATCAATCATTTGTTATCATGTGTCAAATTTTCATTTGTCCGTGGATAATGCTTTCACTATTTATCATGTATAGGAAGGTAACATGCATACCCGTATAATTACAAAAATAAAGTGTACTTTTATAGGCCTTTACATATACTTCTATAATTTTCATTTATCTATGGTAGATAATGCTATCTGTATAATAAAGTTACACATACTGTGTAAGGTTTTTAATTTTCTAAGATTTACATGTAATTTTTGAGTTTTGAGGCTTTTTTAGGTTTTAGTGAGAATTAATCAAGCATGTATACACCCAATTTTTGCTACTAATTAGAATTATTAACCTCAAAAAATTTGACAAAAATAAAAGAATTAAATAATGAATAGAAAGCAAGATATTGAAAGAAAAATTAAAAAAGAACAACCATTAACAACATTTTTATTAGAGCACGACACATTAAGGAAGGTGAGTGTGCATGTACGCTTGACTTTGATCTCCACGATGTGAATATTACCAATATAGAAAATGTGGTGTGATTATGTCCGTCATTGGCATTGTAGCACACAAAATAATTTATACATGCATGAATATGACCCATGATGTTAATATTACCATCATTAAAAATGTGACATGAACATAATCATCATTCACATTGTACAATTACCATTGTTATAATCTTTAATTTGATGGATTATCTTGTAATGCAAGGAACTTAAACAAGTGGACATTATCATCATAGAAAATATACTCCATTGGTTGACATGCTTGTTCCATTCCCCTTGAATTATACGCACATTTGAAGTGCCCAATAACACAATGAGGAAGGTAAATTCTCGGAGGGTTCACTATATATAAACTCTCTATATGACATGCGTTCAAGACCTATTTTAAAAACCCCTTATCTGTAAATTTTTCATGAATAAAACACACCCTTTTTTTATTCAATCTGTAAATACCCCCTTTAAATGGTACCCTTCTCTGTATGTAAAAGATGTGCAAAAAAGGGACTTAAAAAACCCCTTCTGTTGAACCCACGTGCTACGCTTACATATTTATGAGTGACCCCCTTGAGGGTAAATGAGTGCATGGATGCTTGCCTTTGAACCATTATATGAATATTACCATCAATGAAAATGTGGTGTGAAGATTAACATCATTGGCATTGTACCACACAAAAGAATGTATACATGCATGACCATGATCCATGATGTGAGTATTCCCATCGTTAAAAATGTGGCATGAACACTACCATCATGAACGTTGTACCACACATAAGAATATATAGAAAAATCCATTGCCATACTCTTTAATTTCACCCATTAGCTTGTAACGCAAGGAAACTTAACGAAATGGATACTACCATCATAGAAAATGTGCTTTGAGCCTTAATGACCCTCGAGGGCCCCGTGTGCATCGCCCCTCCCTCCCTCCCTCCACATGCATCACCCCTTCTTGCCTCCCCTCCCTCCTTCCTTCCCTTCTCCTCTTGATGATTGGGATTGGCCTTTCCTAGGAGGAAAGGTACTGCTTGTGGTTGTTTGTCAATTGCCCCTTTTCCCCAAGAGAGTGGTCTTTCCTAGGACCATCATCGAGGTTGTACCACACAAAATAATTTGCAGAAAGAATTATTGATATGCTCGTTACTATGAACCATTAGGTCGTAACTTGAAGAAATGGGTACATGACACTACCATCATAGAAAATAATAAGTGATGGGTTTAAAAACACTCAAAACACCATATAGGTATGGTGTATGCACAGGCCACAGCAACAGCAACAAAAGATGGTACTTGATATGGTCAAGAAGAAGTGGTACAATGGTGAAGTCATGTGGGACTACTAGTGAGCCAGCCTAAAGGCTATCAGCTAGCAAGTGAACACACAAAAAATCTCAAATAAAACAAATAAAGCCCATTAAATCCCCTTTTTAAGGTTGGGAAAATGTTATTTTCACACACCCCCTCTCAGGCCAAAAAGGGGACCATGAGATAAGAAGAGAGAAGATGATGGATGCTAGGGTCCCACTGACACATTGGGCAGAAGGAATGTATCCCCCTCTAGAACCAAAATCTGATAAAGTCAAAGAGGGAGATTGTGATGGCAAAGGTGGTGAAGGTGAGGTGATGTAGATGGGTTGATCATCTCCCAAAGTAAGATCTTTAACAGGACTCTCCACCCACTAAGTAAGAAGTCCCATTCCCTATGTGGTCCAGATCAGAGTTTGGAGAATCAACTTCTGGTGAGAAGAATTGGTCCTCAGGGAGTGCGGGTAGATGATCCATGCTATGTGCTCTCAAGGTCTTCAATCCCTTTGCTCACAATAGCTCTGATACCATGTGAGGGTAAAAGAACAAAAGGACAAAATGTACGGGAGATCAGAGCAAAACAACACAGCATAAAATAGGTGGTGAGAGGTGATTTTGATTAGAAGACCGATGTAGAAGCAGAGACGATGTTGGAGTAGAAGCACAGTCGATGATGAAGGCTTGCATCGATGTGAGGCAAAGTACTCCAAGAGGTGTCGATGTCAAAGGCCCGCGTCAATGGATACAGAGGCACTCCGAGGTGGTAGAGTGACAGCGGAAGATGAGGTGATGCAGGCTCTAGTGACAAGGGTGTTACGGTACACCTAAGATAGTAGATGAGGAGTAAAGAGGGCTGTCATCCCGAGTGGTGTAGTACCATTCAGGTATCGCATCACCCTTGTCACCAGAGTTTGCATTCATCTTTCGCTTCCCACTACCGCCTCGAAGTGCCTCTGCATCCACCGACATGAGCCTTCAACAATGACCACTCTTGTAGCGCCCTTGTCACTAGAGCTTGCATGGATGAAGTGAAGAGAGGGCTACAATCTCGAGTGGTGCAAGCTCTGGTGACAAGGGTGCTACAATATCTGAGGAGTGGAGAGGAGCAGAGAGGGTTGTCATCCCGATGATGTGAGATGGTGAGTAGAGAGGGTTGATATCCCGAGGTAAATTGTAGAAGAAGCAAAGATGGCTGCCAATCTTGATGATGTGAGATATTGAGCAGAGATCTCATGTGCACGCCCGTTGCCATGGCTTAATCTTCAGCATATGAACTGTCTAAATCCTTAATCAGTAGCAAAATTATCTTCATCATCAGCATGGTCTACAGGAGCATCTTCATCAACACCACAGCATTAGCAACATCACATCTTCTTCATTTGGAGCAGCATAAAGTGCATGAGGGGCCCGGTACATTGTCGGCAGCAGCCAACATGTACTGTTGGCAACCAACAGTGCTGTCTAGGTAACAGTCAGCATAAGGGGAAGTAGCAAGGTATGGGGTGTGACTAGCCATAGTAAAGCCCAGTAGTGAACAAATCCAATCAGCATTTGTTTGTCCACTCAAAGTTGGCCGACTTACTGTCTACTAGCCAACTGGTCCTCAAGCAACATATATAAGTAACTCAAGCATATTCAGCAGTTTGCAAGTTATAGTTCAGTTCATAAATCAGCATTCAGTCATAGCAAGAGTAGAATAAATGTAAAAAGGCTAGGGAAAACCCCTATGGGGCTGACCACAAGCCTCATTCATGTAAAAGCATTAGTTACCTTTTTGTAACATAGTTATATAAGAAAACCTGAGCACTAATCTCTCTCCTCTGTGTCTTAATCATAAGCAATTAGTATCAATGTTCTTAAGTATGCTTAGGGTTGTGGATCAGTATATATGCTGAAGATTAAGCCATGGCACGGGCGTGCATGTGATAAGAGAGGGCTACTATCATGGGGTAAACTGTAGAAGAAAAACGATGATGTATTGTAGAAGAAAGTGGGCTGCTATCCCAAGATATGTATTGATGAAGAAAGTGGTGATGTGGTTTATAGTAGTAGAGAGTGGGCTACTCTCGGATGGTTGGAAACACTAATGATACAAACTCTAGTGACAAGGGTGCTGCAGTACCTGAATGGTGATGAAAAGCAGAGAGGGTTGTCATCCCGAGTGGTGCAAGCTCTAGTGACAAGGGTGTTGCAATACCTAATTGGTGGTGAGGAGAAGAGAGGGATGTCGTCCTTCCCGAGTGGTGTCCATGGTGAAGAGAAGCAAAGAGGGCTTCCATCTCGATGATGTGAGATGGTGAGCAGAGAGGGCTGCTATCCTGAGGTAAACTGGCGGGGGTGGGGTGGCGGCATGGCACGATCCGGGAGGGGGGTGGGCTCATCGCACGTCTCTTAGTAGAGCATGGATGCAGTGCTGCGCATGATGGCTCACCGGGGGGGTCACCACACCACACCACTCCTAGCACGGCGGGGTCGTAGCACGGCATGACCCAAGAGGGGGGGGGCTCACTGCATGGTGAGGGTGGGGGTAGGGTCACGGCATAGCACGGCATGGCTAACAGGGTTGTGTGATGGCATGGCCCAAGGGAGTGGGCTTCTGTCGAATGGTCAGCCAGGACAATGTTGTCGGCCTATTTGTCTGGGTCCTCCACAACTTCATAAACCATATAGTTCTCTAGGTGATATGGTCTAGACCTCAATGTCAATGTCGTATTGGAGATATAGTGTTTTGGTTATGGTGGTTATGATATCCCTAGTCAATGACCTCGACTAGGGACAGAGTTAGTTAAGGGTCAATAGTGGTCAGTTAGTGTTAGGGAGTTTGTTTGCATTTGGAGCATTTAGGTAAGCCTTAGGCCACAGGCCATGGCATGGCCAACCGATAAAGGATAGCTTCCATACCATAGGAGCACTTAGGTAAGCCTTGGGCCAGGCATGGCCAACCGATAAAGGATAGCTTCCATACCATAGGAGGGCTTGGGCAACTAGTGGGTTGCCCTACACATGCCCATTGGTTGTTGACCAGCATTACAGCCTCCCCATGGGCTGTCAGCATAGCAAATACTCTTGCTTGCATATAAGCTAAACCCATCATTTCATTTAGAGCATCACTCCTCCATAGAGCATAGCTTGCATAAGAATCATGGCTTACATCCGCATTGGAGTAGATCATCATGGCACCATGGACACGTGGGCACTTATTTAAATGTGTGTGTGTGTGTGTGTGTGAGAGAGAGAGAGAGAGAGAGAGAGACAGAGAGACAGAGAGAGATCAGAGTGGAGAAATAAGGCACAAGAGTAGTGTAACTTATTGGTCATAGTATATTATGTGGGAAAATCCATCAATGCTTAATCAAAATAATTAAATGGCCAGACCCAAGACACTCACAAAGATTGTCAATGATATCAAATTGGTTTGCACATATGAACACAACAACGATGCTTACTGCACAGCTCTTCAAAGGAAACAATATGTTGCGGATCTTTATCGGGGCACAATAGTGTGTGGTGGGAAAACTCTAGCTAACATGAATAAATTTTAGACAAAGCTTTTAGAGGCCATCACTGATGAGTGGAAACAAAATCAGCTAATTGATTCGACTTTGGAAACAAGAGCTCGTGCTGAGCTTGCTGATATAGTGCAATGGGCTCAGTATAATGTTTAGGAACTAGCAATATAAAGTACTCTTTTATGATATATTGTTTCTATAGTTTAATGGAACTATCGGCTTTATATCCCTAATAGTCCGATATTATGTTGTTGTTGCCATTCTTGATGTTTTAGTGCCGTTGGTGTCGTTTGGAGTTGTATTTAAGTATGTTATATATTTTACTGAGAATGTGATGATGGTGATTGTGTCCATATTTTATAATATATATGTACTAGTGGATTGTGAGTGTATGCTTATAGGTTTAGGTACAATCTCCATCTGCATGTGTATAGATATCCATGGCGGACTCCCGGAAGTCAGGTCTATTGATAGCCATCAAGAGAGTATTGTGGAGTCTGAGTTTGAGTGGAGAGGAGATAGAGGAGGACATGGGAGAGTATTTTGTGTTGAGCATTAACGGGTTGGAGGCTACCCTCACTCAACTCTCTTGCTCCTTGCAGCCCATAGTCCCTAGAAAGGGCACCTCTAGATCAGAGGAGGAGGAGGATCCAGAGCAAGAGGGTCAGGAGGACGAGGGTCCGAATCAAGAGCTGGAGCTGGCCATGGAGGATCAGGATTGGGAGCTAGACGTGGCACTAGAGGATCAGGATCACGAGTATGTATAATTTCTATAATTTGTCTATTTTGAGATATCATTTTTTTAAAAATGCCTATAATACTTATATTTGGTCAATTGTTGAAGACACATAAAAGAGGTACACACGGGCCTGGTGTTGTCACCTAGGACCCTCCATAGAGGCGTCGTCGATGTAGGTATGATGTAAGATTCCTCCCCAGCCCCTCATGATGTCCAAATTCTCCCCTGTAGTCAAATCCCTCTTCAGAAATATAAAAGATCTTGTTTCTACCAATTTTGACCTAGAGAGAGAAAATCTTCTAGAGAGTGGTAATTCAGTTTTTAACTATTTTTGGATGGAAAAATATCTCTTATTAAAATAAGCTCCCCCGAAACAGAAGTTCGAAAAGATTTTCACAGAAGGTGCATTAGAAATCAAGTAAAATCTGTTCAAGGAGGCCTTCTCCTGAGGGTCAAGATTTTTTCAAAATTTTAAATTAAGGTTCCTATGGGCCAATAAGATCAATCCATGTGTGGGGAGGGGATAAATCCAATTTGTAAAATAAAAATACCCAAAAATGAGTAAATGCTCACATAAGATGAAGAGTTGACTATGTACAAGGGTTATTAGTAAAAAACAATGAGTATTACTAAAAAATGAGATATTTTGGGTATAATGATTCCATTTTGGCACATGTGTAAGGAAGGAGAGTCCCTTCAAGGAGGCGCCTACTTCACATGCTTGAATGAGTTTTAAACTCAAAACTAATGTGATATTTTTATCTCTCCTCTCTCTTGGATCAAATCGAATCAAAACCGAATCAAAAAGGAACCAAACTAGGTCCAAATCTAGTTCAAATTCAACCAAACTGAATGTGGAAAGTTCTAGAAATCAGTTGGTCTTGGTTAGAGCCTCCCTCTCCTATAAATATAACCTGAGTCCTTTGTAAAAAAAATAGGAGAATTATACTATGCCAGAATTATGCTGAAATGATGATAATTTTTACTATTCTCTAAAATTCTCTCCAAATTGAAGAAATTGGAGCTTCCCTCCTTTTTCAATCTCCATTGGTGGCTCCATCAACATACCAAACCAATTGATTGGTTGGGGGCCTCTACTGTGATCAAAGAATCAAGCAATTTGTAAGGTAAAGTGTGAATTTTGAACTTTTTCCATAATTTCTCAATGTTTCTCTCTTCTCAACCCCTCTCAAGCTTGAGAAGCTTAATTGGAATGGCTTTTTAATGCTATTGAAGTTAATTGATGAATGGTAGTAAGGAAATACATAAATTTCCATTTATGCTTAATTTTAATGGTTTTTATGATTTTTGTCTTCTCTAAAATGATTATGATGTTATGCCTCATTGAAAAAAGGCATTCCCCTCTCTTCTTTAGTAAATCCAACCATTCTTTATCCTAGATGAATGATTAATGGATAAAATCAAGTTTTTCATAATGTTTCTCTTAAATAAGTAGAAAATGTTTACATTAGAATGATTTAAATACTCTTGGTGAAATTCTAGTTGATTTTAGAGAGTTAAAAATTGAAAAATGCTCAACCATACAAAGGACGTTATGGCAAAATTTTCTAAAATTGTGTAAAATAAGTTTTTTTTTTCAAAATCAGTAATTCCCATTTTATATGTATTCTTAAAGTGTTAATTTTCATCCTAGGTATAAGAAAATACATACTAAAAATATTTTATTAAAAAAGTGTTACTTTCTTTAGAATTACGTTCTATGCATAGAAGGAAGTATATTGAAATTGTTATTCTGATTATAAAAGCGTGATTTTCATCATAAATGATTTTATGCATAAATTAGATGCATAAAAGAAATTCTTTTATATTAAAAGAGTGATTTTTATCATAAATGATTTGTATGCATAAAAGATAATTTTCTTATATTAAAAGTGTGATTTTCATCATAAATAATTTTATGCATAAATTAGATGCATAAAAGAAATTCTTTTATATTAAAAGAGTGATTTTTATAATAAATGATTTGTATGCATAAACATATGCGTAAAAGATAATTTTTTATATTAAAAGTGTGATTTTCATCATAAATGATTTTATGCATAAATTAGATGCATAAAAGAAATTCTTTTATATTAAAAGAGTGATTTTCATCATAAATGATTTGTATGCATAAACATATGCATAAAAGATAATTTTTTTATATTAAAAGTGAGATTTTGATCATAAATGGATTTTATACATAAATTAGATGCATAAGAGAAATTCTTTTATTCTAAAAGTGTAATTCCTACTATTGGATTTATGCATGGAAAGATGCATAAAGAATTTGTTTTAACCCAAAAGTCTTATTCTCATCAATTTTTATTTTATGCATAGAAAGATGCATAAAGTAATATAATATTAGTTCAAAAGAGTTATTTTCATCAATTTTGATTTTATGCATAGAAAGATGCATAAAGAAATCTAATTTTAGTTCAAAAGAGTTATTTTCATCAATTTTGATTTTATGCATGAGAAGATGCAAAAAAAGATTGAACTTTAATTCAAAAGTATCATTCTCATTTAAAATGAATTTATGCATAGGAAGATGCATAAAAGATTGATTTTTATTTCGAAAGTGTTATTCTTCTTAAAATGGAATTTATGCATAAATAGATGCGTAAAGAAATCTTATATCAAAAATAAGAATTCTCTTGTATTCTAAAATAGATATGAGGATGTGAAATGAATCAGATAGATGAAAATGAACGAAGAGTGGATGTGGATATATGAATGTGGATGTATGGATGTGGATGTGGATGTATGAATGTGGATGTGAAAATGGATGTATGGATGTAGATGTGGATGTGGATGTATGGATGTGGATGTGAATGTGGATGTGGATGTATGAATGTGGATGTGGAAATGGATGTATGGATATGGATGTATGAATGTCGATGTGGATGTGGATGTATGAATGTGGATGTATGGATATGGATGTGGATGTGGATGTATGAATGTGGATGTGAAAATGGATGTATGGATGTGGATGTATGAATGTGGATGTGGATGTGGATGTGGATGTATGAATGTAGATGTGAAAATGGATGTATGGATGTCGATGTGGATGTGGATGTGGATGTATGAATGTGGATGTGGATGTGGATATGGATGTATGAATGTGGATATGGATGTGGATGTATGGATGTGGATATGGATATGTATGTATAAATGTGGATATGGATATGTATGTATAAATGCGGATGTGGATGTGGATGTATGAATGTGAATGTGAATGTGGATGTGGATGTATGAATGTGAATGGGGATGTGGATGTATGAATGTGGATGTGGATATGGATGTATGAATGTGGATGTGAAAATGGATGTATGGATATGGATGTGGATGAGAAAATGGATGTATGGATGTGGATGTGGATGTGGATGTATGAATGTAGATGTGGATGTATGGATGTGGATATGGATATGTATGTATGAATGCAGATGTGGAAGTGGATGTATGAATGTGGATGTACGAATGTGGATGTGTATGTGTATGTGAAATAATGAATGCGAATGTGTATGTGAAATGATGTGACGCCAATATGAGTGAATGGATGAGATGTGATGACATGTGAATTGGGATGTGAATGAATCTGATGTGATGAGATGGAAACTGATGTGATTGGATGAGAATGAGTACACATATGAATGGAATGTGGAATAAGTAATGTGGACTGATGAGGGATAATGTGGAAAGACGAGAGTTCATTATAGAAACTGTATTTGTGACCTGTTTGTAAATGACTGTTTTATGTCAAGAATGCTGGGGAAGCATTTTTACCATCTTGTGATTAAGGTCATGGAGACCTAACTGATAAAGTTGCAACAGCTGACAGAGAGTCAACGGAGGACGTCTCGCGTAGCAAGGTCGGCCGAGGTCTTGACTAGCCTCAGTTCGATTTAAATGGTGAGCTTTCAGTACGGTGGATGAGGGACCAAGGAAGCGGCCTATGAGTGAAGCGCTAAGTGACCTGCGAAGGATCCTAGAGGGTGCTAACCATACGGTGCTCGAGCTCTGGGTCACCGAAGATACCCACACGTGCGTCGTAGAAGATATTGGAACAAGGAGTAAGAGTTGTTTTCTGAAATCGAGTATGGATCTGGTTGATTGACCTTGCTGGTCCTCAACTGATGAGTCCATAGATCTCTTATATGGATCTGTTGGTTGATCTTGCTAATCTTCAACGAGGATTCCATCTTGATTGTTATAAGTGAATATTTGCCGGGTACTATGAGCTAGGAACTATCGAAAAAAGGCCCCTGAGTGAATAGGTGGTGAGCGTTCTAGTTGCCAATGATGTCATATATACCTCGATGAAGGAATGATTGGAAATTAAGATTCAACCGGATACTTGGAAGTTTATGATTAGTAACACTATGATTTCATTAAATGATTGATTTAAATACAGTTGAATCTAGGAAAAAAACAATTTCATATTGGGTGTGTAAGTGGTGTGACAGGAGTTAAATTTGCTTGAAAATCCGGGTAGGGGACCTGGGAACTCTTTTCCCTGGTACCCGAGACAAAACCTAACCAAATTCTAAATTGGATCCCATCACTACAGTGGTAGGGCGGTTGGCTAACCCATGGGTCTGGCTGGACTGATGAATCCGTAAAATGAGACTCAATTTCTATTATAGTACGCTAGATGAAGTAAATCCTATATAGTAATTGTTCTATGGAAAAAGGAATCAACGGCTGTGCCTCTCAATGGGGAAAAAAGCGTTGATCTTTATTATCCAAGTGCAAGTTTATTCCTTGATCTGACCAAGTGATTTTAGATTCGGTTGGATCAGTTTGGTCAGTAATGACCCTGACTACATTAGAGTAAATTTTATCCGGGAGGAATCGCCTGTGCTTTTCGGGCAAGGGAAGTTTTTTCTAAGTTTGGTTTTGGAAGAATCGAAAAATTAGTCACCAATCCGGATATCCATGGTGGGGGCGAGGCCTCGAGTGTAGGACCCTGCCTCGCGCAAGATGTGCTACTTCTGCTGCTAGCACCCAGAATCCGTTGCGCGGTGGGGATGGGGATCTTACAGTTGGTATCAGAGCTATTTGGTTAATGAGGATCAACCAAGAAACCAAAGATGTCAAAAATTTATCAAGAAGCACTAAAAGGTTGTAATTGTGTGATAAAATTCATACAATTTGATATTCAAACTGAAATTCGTGAATTGGTAATTGGGTCTTCAGATGGAAGTACCGCAATTGTATGGAATCCCTGACTTACTTGGAGGCCTAGACATGATGGTATTTACCTTATAGTTCCAAGAACCATGACTACCCGTATATACCGAGGGTATAATTGCAGCTCTTTACTGGCAGTATATACGAGTAAATCTAAGACTTGAAAGTATAAGCATTAATGCTATCCAGATGATGAATTTGAATGTGGTTGATATGATTTTTAAATTTTGGTTGTGAACTGATGAGTTGATTTGGATTCTGATTGAAAGATGATGATTCCTGAAATTTAGTTGAAATGTAATAAGCTGAGTAAAACCACAATGAGGATGAATGGGACGAGTCCCTGTGATGATGTTCATAACGGGAATGACATTAATGACTTCAACAAATCCGGCACTATGAGATTAGTGGATTGTGCTGGCAAATTACTACTGTTAACTTTTGATCAGTGGATCAAGTTAAGGGATGATAAATTAAAAATCTGAAAAATTGAAATCCCCATGGAGGACTGTTCAAATGGAAAAATTCAGTCTGATGGACCATTATTGTGATAAAGATATGAATGAGATATTTTGAATGAATTGTCAAAACTGATAATGCGTTCTATATGAGTATCTTTATCCCTTGATTCTGTGGGGAGCCGACCTATTTAGAGAACCCCGGAATCAGTTGAGTCAAAATTCGGATTGAATCATAAATAAAGAGACTTAACAAGAATTTTTGTATTGATAGGAACATGGACCGAGGTCGTCGCAGTAGAAATGTCAACCCCCAACTTGATGAAGAAGAGCTTGACCTGGATGTTCGTAAAACTCTTCATAGTTCGTAGCCTGGACCTTTCAAGGGTGAAGGAGAAAACTTGGGCGAGGCTATGGAGAAGTGGATCGAATCAATGGAAGAATACTTCGATGTCACCGAGTACAATGAGAGGAGAAAAACGGCTCTTGCAAGGCTGAAGCTGAAAATCTTCTTTTTCTTCACTCAACACTCAACACACCATATACAAGATAAGAGTACACACAATATGAAAGGTACTCAACCAAATACATACAAGGGTTCTCTATAGTGTGAACCCAACTAAACGAGCTGGCGCTATAACTATGCCAGTCTCTAGAATGGCTATCACACAGCCTGTCATCCCACTGGCCGCATATCACCTATGATCTCACCAACCATGCCAGTGGTGTAAGTGTGGGGCCTATCCCCTAGGCGGGTCATCAGTGTCCATCGCCTCACTGGATGAGCTCAATATCTCAACACTCCCCCTCGAGCTCAACTCCATCTCATGTACACCAAGCGAAGCCCTGAATCTGTGGAGCTTCTCTGTACCTAATGCTTTGGTGAAGATGTCAGCTACCTAATCCTGTGTGCTAGCATAAACAAGGTCAAGGTCTCCTGCCAAGACCTTCTCTCTGAGAAAATGGTAGTGGACCTCTATATGCTTCGTGCGAGCATGAAAAACTGGGTTCCTGGCCAACTATATACTACTAATGTTGTCACAAAAAATGACAACTTGTCTATCCAAATCTGCAAGTAGCTTTCTCAACCAAGCTACCTCACATGCTGCCATAGCAGCTCCTCTGTACTCGGCCTCTGTACTGGATAGAGCAACCGTAGGCTGCTTCTTGCTGCTCCAAGTCACAACAGCACTCCCCAAAGAAAACATGAAGCCACTAGTAGATCTTCTATCTGAGATACTACCATCCCAATCAGCATCTGTATACCCATGTACACATATCTCTGTTCCAGTTTCATAAAACAATCCACAATGCAAAGTAGACCTCACATACCTCAGTATGCGTCTCAATGCATCCAAATGCGGTTTCCGTGGAACCTACATAAACTGACTCACCAACCCAACAGCATAGCTCAAATCTGGTCTCGTGATCGTCATGTAGATCAAACTTCCTACTATGCACCTATACATAGTAGGATCCTCCAAAATCTCTCCTGAATCTGCACTCAACTTGCCATTTTGATCCAATGGCATGGAAATAGGCTTACAACCTGTCATACCATACTTGGACAACATGTCCAAGCCATACTGTCTCTGCAGTAATCCAATACCATGTGGTGAGCTAATCACCTCAATGCCCAAGAAATATCTGAGCTCCCCCAAATCCTTCATCTCGAACTTCTATCTAAGCAAGATCTTTACATCAAAGATCTCTACATCATGGTCCCCCGTAATGATCAAGTCATCTACATAGATGACAACAAGCACAACCCCTCTATCACCGTGTCTCACATACAACGAGAAATCTGCATTGGCTACATGAAAGCCAATAGTGACAAGATATTCAGAAATCTTGTCAGACCATGCTCTTGGTGCTTGCTTTAAGCCATACAAGGCTTTCTTCAACCTGCAAACATGCTCGGAGTGACTCACATCCTCATAACCAGGTGGCTGCAACATATACACTTCTTCCTGCAAATCCCCATGCAAGAATGCATTCTTTACATCCATCTGATGTAAAGACCATTGCTTTGATGCAGCCAATGTTATCACAACTCTCACTGTTGCCATCTTGGCAACTGGGCTGAAAGTTTCCTCATAATCAATGCCATATGTCTGCGCATACCCTTTGGCTACCAATCTAGCCTTATACCTGTTTATGCTTCCATCACTATTATGTTTTACTTTGTACACCCACTTGCATCCAATGGCTTTCTTGCCTTTAGTCAATTGCACTAAATCCCAAGTCTCATTTCCATATAGTGTATCCATCTCCTCATCCATAGCTCTCTCCCAACACACATTTCCAACAGCCTCATCAATGCATGTGGGCTCTACAACCTGCATAACCTTTGCCATATATGCATAGTGATGTGCCACATAACCATCATAGGTAAACCTGTGCACAGGGTTTTTCACTCTCCCAGATCTTCGCAACTTTTCATTCATGGCTTCCATAGCCTTCTTTACACCAGGTGTTCTCATAGCTGGGATCCCAAGCTCCTCATCAAGGCTCATCTCTGAGCCACTAGACTCTCCATCAACATGAGAATGCCCTGCAGAAATGTCAGGCATACCAAGGGGCTCAACCACTTTCTCTTTTCCTTTACATGATGTACTAATCACATTTGCAGGACTAGTATTATGATGCAGCCTGCCACTCCATGGTCTATCAATAGACCCAGTAGATGAGGACTCTCGGTGTCCACTCAAAGACTATGATTGCTGCTGACCTGCATTCTGTGCGACCACACTTCCACTCACATCAGTCCCAACAGCTTCTTTTTCAGTAGCATACCAGCTGCTCATCTCATCAAAGACAACATCCCTGCTTACCCCTCAACTCACGTGTAGCAGGGTTATAACACTTGTATCCCTTTTGCTCAAGGGAATATCCAATAAACACTTGTATCCCTTTTGCTCAAGGGAATATCCAATAAACACACATTTTTCAGCTTTTGGATCCAGCTTAGTTCTCAGCTCATCTGGCACATGCACATATGCAATGCATCCAAAGACTTTCAGATGAGACAAATCAGGTTTTCTGCCAGTAAACCTCTCCTCTGGAGTTATATCATGTATGGCTGTAGTTGGAGTCCTATTCATGATGTATACTGCTGTAGAAACAGCCTTAGCCCAATAGCTATGCGGCATATTCTTCTCTTCCATCGACGCTCGCGCAATCTCAGCAATGTGCCTGTTTTTTTGCTCAACAACTCCATTTTGCTGCGGAGTGTATCTGCATGTAAACTGTCTCCGAATACCATTCTTCTTCAAAAATTCAGAGAACTCATTGGAGAAGTACTCTCCCCCTCCATCTGACCTTAGGCACTTTACATATTTCCCTGTTTTCTTTTCAACCAAAACTCTAAAATTCTGAAAGTGAGTGAACACCTCACTCTTCTCCTTCATGAAATATACCCACACTTTCCTTGTGTGGTCATCAATGAATGTCACATAATACCTGCAGCCTCCCATAGACACGGTCTTTGTAGGACCCCATACATCTGAATGCACAACATCTAGTGCATTTCTACTCACATATCTGTTACGTGGAAATAGATGCTTTGTTTGCTTTCCAAATTGGCATGCTTCACATATTCTCTGCATACCTTCCACTTTAAACTTTGGCAGCCCTGTCACAATTCCTTTAGTCTGCATAGACTTCATTCTCTGCACATTCACATGTCCAATTCTTTTATGCCAAATGTCTGTGTCTGCAACAATTCTTGAACCATTTGCAAACATCGCAGCACTCATTTCAGGCATGTCTACATTCAACGTAAACATTCTACCCACTCTGTTGCCTTTTACAACCAACCTGCACTTGTCTTTCAAGTCTTCAACATAACAACCATCAGGGTTAAACCGAACCTGCAAACCCTGCTCAATCATCTGGCCAACTAAAACCAGATTCTTTGTTATGTTCAGAACGTGAAGTACATCTGCAAGGTACTTCACTTTACCATCCTGCATAGACAATGGCACATCTCCAACATGGGCAATTGGATGAGCAGTGTCATCTCTTGTTTCCACAAAACCTGGTCTTTCAAGGTTTTTCATCTCCTTGAACCACTCCCCATGACTTGTCATGTGGTTCGAAGCACCTGAATCCACATACCATACATCATCTTTTTGTGGTGCTTCAACATTTTCAGACATGGCATTCACGACATGCTGCATAACAAACAACCTTTCATTATCCTCATTATTTCTGCTTGAGGATGCATAGTTGTTCTACTGCACTTTCCCATTTTGCATGTTAGCCTACCTCTTATAACATTCTGCCTGCACATGTCCAGGCTTACCACAATAAAAGCATTCACGTGCATCATTATATTGCCTTTGCTAATTTCCACGTCCTCTTTGACTCCCCCTGCCTCTGAATTTGCCTCTTCCACCTGTGTGTTGTTGATGTTGTTGTTGTGTATTATGGGACTGTTGTTGTTGCTGCTGCTGGCCATAATTCTGATTACTTGTTCGGCCACCTCCTTGACCGCATCCACGGCCTCCTCTTCCTCGTTCTCTTCCTGAACTTGTGTAGAAGGCCTATTGCTCTGAACTGTTTTTGTTTTGTTAAGACTTTTGGTCTTCACCCAAGCTCTTCTCTTCTATAATAAGCATAGACACCAAATCTGTAAAGTTGGGAATGTTTTCTCGAGTCTGAATAGACGTCTTGATGAACGCCTTGTATTGTGGCCTGAGACCACGTAGACAGACTTCCACTTTATCATCATCATCTACGGACACACCAATAGATGCAAGGGATTCCACAATACCCTTTATCTTCAATGCATAGTCATTCACAGACATGCTCTTTTTCTCCACAGTATGAAGTTCATTCTTCAACTGTATCTTACAAGCCTTGGTATTTGTTTCATAGAGTTTTACCAAGGTGTCCCACGCCTCCTTGGGAGACTTGGCATCCTGAATGTGCCCAATCATGGTGTCCTGTATACTAATGGAGAGCCAATACATAACTTTCCTGGCTCCTTGGTTCCAGTCTTTAAAGTCTTTCACATCTGTAGCAGTCAAATTTATGTCCGGTATCTCCGGTGCCTCTTCATGCTCACCTTCTATGTAGTCCCAATAGCCCTTTCCCATCAGGAAATTCGTCAACCTAAACCTCCAAGCATGGAAGTTGTTCTTATCAAGCTTCTCAGCCACAATCTGGGTTATGCCATCATTTGACATCTTGCCAAACACACAATTTTACCAGAAACAGCACTCTGGTTTGTCCTGCACAAACTGCTATATTTTTTGCAACGGTACTGTAGTACTCTCAAATGTCACAACCAGTGACCTCAATGTGCATACATACACCCAATGGCAACTGTTAACCTTCTTGCAGCACACACAGTGTCTGAACAGCCAATCTGTCTTCTTGCAGTTCTTAAAATAGAGTTCTGCAGAGAATCGATGACTTACCCACTGCAGTGCTCGGAATCGCCTGCTTTCTGAAAAACGGAGGTCCAGACGCGCCCGAAACGTGTTTTTGGCCCAAAAATTATTGTCTGATAGGATGGTAGAGTTGCCCTATAGCTTTACTCTTGTAAAGAAAGCTCCTCAATCAGAGATCGTTTGCCGATGCCTCCCGTAGAGCTCCCGACAAGGGTGTAGTCACCAACACAAATAGGGAAGAGTAGTTGAAGCTCTTACCCTCGTACTGCTTCCTGTAGTTCTCTTGCTTGCAGCTCAGCCCTTAGCACGAACCAGGCTCTGATACCATGAAAAGATGCAGGGGGGAAGAGAGCTTGAGCTCTCGCAAGCACACACACACTCACAAAACCCTAATAGAGAACACACAAGGTGAGAGGCTGAAAATCTTCTTTTTCTTCACTCAACACTCAACACACCATATACAAGATAAGAGTACACACAATAGAAAGGTACTCAACCAAATACATACAAGGGTTCTCTATAGTGTGAACCCAACTAAATGAGCTGGCGCTATAACTATGCCAGTCTCTAGAATGGCTGTCACACAGCCTGTCATCCCACTGGCCGCATAACACCCATGATCTCACCTACCATGACAGTGGTGTAAGTGTAGGGCCTATCCCCCATGCGGGTCATCAGTGTCCACCGCCTCACTGGATGAGCTCGATATCTCAACAGAAGATATCAGCTAGAGTGGCATGGAGAAACCACTGCGAGACAAACCGTCTCGACCGAAATACCCAAACCTAGACCGATCTCAAGGCTTACCTCAGAAAGAGGTTTTGTCCCTCAGGTTTTCTTGAAACGAAGATGAATGAGTTCTTAGAACTAAAGCAAGAAAACCAGACAATTGAAGAGTACCATCAGGCTTTTGCCCTTCTCCTTAAATATTCCCCTCAATTGGATGAAGAGCAACTGATGGCCAGGTTCATTTGGCGAATGAATGAGCCATTGGATACTTTAGTCAAGAATGCCAAACCTATCTCAATGGCCGAAGCAGTAAGAATGGCGAAGGATTTTTCCAAAGCCTTTGATGTCAAAGTCCCGCCAAAGCCAGCACCATCACCTTTCAAAAGGTTTTTATTCCCAGAAGGTGATTCCAACCTTCCTCCGCCTAAGAGATATCAAGGTCAAACCCAGGATATGGGAAGTTCCAGAATGGAAGAAATGTCCTTTTCTCGAAACTCAATCCCCTGGAATTCAACTTCAAAAGTTCCACCCTTGAACCAGAGAGTGAAATGCTATAACTGTCAAGGATTTGGACATTGCAGTATGGATTGCCCAACTCCTTTTGGATCAAGGTTTCCAGGGTAGGGAAATAAGGGATCAAGACTCCAGACTCCAGCCCCTTCCTTCGAGAGTAATCAGGGTTCTATCCGCCAAAATCAAGGAAATCCCAGAGGTAGACCCTCTATCCAACCTGCAGCTTCAATCCAAAGTAATGCAAGACCTCTTCCTCAGAATAGGGGAAGTCAAAGAGAGTTGTTCCCAAATCGACCGTCCACTTCCAAGGCAGTAACGCTGGAAGTGATTGAAGAAGAAGAAGATGAAAGAGATCATACTCCACCTGTGAGATGAGGACATCTCACGTTTTTTAAGTGGGGTAGAATGTAAGATTCCTCCCCCAGTCCCTCATGATGTCCAAATTCTCCCCTGTAGTCAAATCCCTCTTCAGAAATATAAAAGATCTTGTTTCTACCAGTTTTGGCCTAGAAAGAGAAAATATTCTAGAGAGTGGTAATTCAGTTTTTAAATATTTTTGGATGGAAAAATATCTCTTCTTATTAAAATAAGTTCCCCTGAAATAGAAGTTCGAAAAGATTTTCAGAAGGTGCATTAGAAATCAAGTATAATCTGTGGTCTTCTCCTGAGGGCCAAGATTTTTTCGAAATTTTAAATTAAGGTTCCTATGGGCCAATAAGATCAATCCATGTGTGGGGAGGAGATAAATCCAATTTGTAAAAGAAAAATACCCAAAAATGAGTAAATGCTCACATAAGATGAAGAGTTGACTATTGTTGCATTTTTTTTCGCGACGCCACGCCTTCACCTTGTACACCCGCACTTTGTTTTGACACACGAGTTTTTTTTAGAAACAATGCAAGCTTTCACGACGAGCGTGCATGTGTGAGCTTGAAGGGCTTTGCACCCTTTAACTTTTAAAGGCTATAAACATTAGCTTGAAGGGAAAATTGGTCCACTTTATTTTTTATAAAAGGCTTTAAACCTTAATGCCAATACTAAAGGTTTTAAACCTTAATCCTAATTTTAAAGGTTCTAAACCTTCACGCTTGAAATGAAGCGCCGCCAAACGAAGAGCCACCGCCCGCGTGCGTCTGTTGAAAGGAGAGGAGATGCCATCATTACCTTTGCCGGCCCTTAGTGCTGTGAGCTTAAGAAATAAAACAAAGCCAACCCTTGCTGACTGTTGCGGTCGCCGGCCTATGCGCTGTGAGCAAAAAGAATTGAAGAGTCGCGTTGAGACTGTAGAGACAGAGGTCGCCATCATTATTGCCGCCGGCCTCTGTGAAGGACCTGGATCGCAGTTGCCAGCCCGTCGCATCGAGGCGGTGAAAGAGCAAAGGCGACAGAGTCCCACGTCAAGGCGATTCATTTCAACTGGATCGCTGAAAGAACGCAGAGTGAAAACCGCCTGGATCGCAAGAACGCCGCCTGGATCGCAGCGATCCAGAAGAATTTTGTTGAAGGAAAAAAAATTCTCTCCATACCATTCGTTTTTTTTTTAAATTAAAAGCTTTCCTTTAAAAGAAAAAAAGTATCATTAAAAAAGAGTGTTTCCCATTCTCATTTGATCAAAAGAAAAGGAGTTTTAAAAAAAAGAGTTAAAAGAAGAAAATAATAAAAGCATAACCACATTGTTTTCTTTTCATTGCAAGAGAAGAAGAGAAGAACAGGAAAAGAAAGAGAAGACATTGGCAACAAAGAATCAAAAGCTGATTTTTGGTGGAAAGCAAAATCCTAATTTCACATTCACACATTCATATAGCCACATATTAGCAAACCCTCGTAATTGTTTGTATTTTAAAATTTCAAAGCATTGTAAAATTCAACCCCCTTGAGGGTCGTGAGGGAGTTGTTCATCGTGGAGGCATCATCGGAAAGCACACAAAGGTTTCATCAACACAACAAAGAAGAAGTAGCCAGATAAGATTTCCTCGCTCTTTCTTTTTTCTCATCATAAAGAGCTTCATAAATTTGTCTTGTAAATCAAACACTTGCACACCAAATCCAATAAACAAAGAGTATTTCACACTACATTTTGCTTCCATTGTTATCGTAGTATTCTCCCGATATTTTGTCATTTGTCAGAAAAGTTCATAGCACACGTTCGTATTTACTAGTGTCTTCTCCATTGAGGTATTGGGAGAGTGTAGTATTATTCCTTGTTGGATATCTGGAGGGGTTGTTAGTTTTGCCCCCTTTGCTTCGCTTGTCCAGATATTTCCCAAACAGTGGCACGCCCGGTGGGACCTTGACTTAGTCTTGGTTCCGTGACACGAACCTACTTGAAAAAAGGGGACTTATGCAAAGTGCCAAAGATTGGCAAGAAATCTTGAGGGAGAGTGACCGAGCTAAGAGATACAATAAAAGGGAAAAAGCCAAGCAACATAGTTCACCTCCTTCACCATTATCGACGGGGGGGAGTTCACCTAGAATAGTAATCTCTACACCAATTCCAATTATGGCTCAACCACCAATCCCTCCTCCATTCGCCATTCAATCACCTTTGGTTTTACCACCAAATTTGGCCCGTCCTGATGCACCCCTCATCCCATTCCCCACATTTTATGGGACGCCGTTGGAGGACCCCACCGCTCATTTAAACAATTTTAAAATTGCTTGTTTGACCTCACACATTGTCGAGGAAGGGCATGTGATGAATTACTTTAGCACTACACTCAAGGGAGAGGCCTCAAATTGGTTTGCCAAACAGCAACCAAACTCCATCCCGAACTTTGCCAATTTTGAGCAAAAATTCTTGGCTGAATTTCGCAAACCTCCAAACTTCTTTGCATTTTTTGAGCAATTACGCTCATTCAAGCAAAATCACCCGCATGAGACCGTGGAGCAAGCAGCCACGAGGTTTAGAAACTTTATTGATCATTACACTCCTGTTTTTAACATTGACCCACTTACCATCATGGACTCGTTTCTACGAGGCATACACCCTAGCATCCAAATTTTGGTTAGAGCTCAAGCTCCAAATGACTTGAATACAGCCATCAATTTTGCTATTAATGTGGAGAGTTCTTATCGATGTGTTTATGAGCCACAACAGGCCATGACTCCATCTCCCTCGTATTATCCATGGCTAGCACCACATACTCCAGTTTTGCCCTCCCCACAACAACCTTGGCCAACCTCATCGTATGTGCCTCAACTTCAACCAACTCAACCATTCCAATTCCCACCTACTGTACCACCTCACCTTCAAGTGACCTCACCACCTCTTTTGCCTTTAGCACCCCCACCTTCTTTTAGCGTAGTGGCTCCCCTAACCTCTTCACAAAATCAGGTTCTTGCCCCTCATGCTCCATCACCGTATGTGACTTATCCTGATTCTACTTCTACCACTCCAACCCTAGCAAATCACAAGGGAGGGGATGGGTATGAAAGCACCGCATCTAGTATTGGAGATTTGAAAAACATGATGACAAATTACATGAACCAACTTAATGAAAATGTGAAAGCAGTGACTCTTGATGTGAATTTTTTAAAGCGCCAACAAAACTTATTGTCTGCACGTCGCCCTGAGCCTAATCCCACCAACATGGTGTGTCGGGCTTGTCATGTATCCGGCCATCTTTCCAAAGATTGCCCCTCTGTTATTTGCACTTATGAGAAATGTTTGGGTAGGGGGCACACAGAGGATATGTGTTACATGAAGATGCGCCATTTGATGAATAGGAGCACCACTTTGCCACCTCCCGGCCCCATTAATCATCGTATTGGTGCCGAGAAACCCCCGGGCCCTAGTTGGGCACTTCTTCAGAGGGGGTCTCCTAGTTCTCCAGCAGTTGCTTCGTCTAGTGCACCACCTACCACTACTGAGAATCCTTCAATTAATATGATTGAGTTAGATTCATCACCCGTGCGAGCTATCACACGAAAGGGGAAAGAAAAGATTGTTGATGAGGAGAGAGATCCCGAACCTGTTGTTGCTACCCACCCACCCACCCATGTCGCTGTTCCTGTTGCTGACTCTTTACCTCGACCTCGCCACACTCGTCCACGCCCTACTCCAAGTAAGTTGTTTTCCCCAATTCTTTCTTTTGACCTTGTTTCTGCTCTTAATCGAGTAGAGCTCACCATGTCCCTTCCACAATACCTTCTCACTTCTCCTTCTAGCCGAGCCCTTTTGAGGAGGTACTGCAGAGCTTTGAGTTCTTCCCAAGGGGCGGGTCCTAATCTTCCTGTTGTTCAGAAAGTGGATTCCCTTCTTGCTGAGCGTGAGTGTCCTCGAGTGGAGTGCATGATCCACCAACTAGTGATTCCACACGCTATTGTTGATGGAGGATCAGGTGTGAATGTTTTGAGTTATTCTACCTTTTCCAAGCTGGGATTATCTTTCAATGGAGTTCCTACTAGTAGTTTGCGTATGGGTGATCATCGACCAGTGAGAGCTGAGGGTTTCATCCAGGGCTTGCCCGTCACTGTCGCTGGGCGCATGGTGGAGATTGATTGTTATGTTTTGCGGCTTAGTCCAGGACCTGGCCAGTACCAGCTTCTTTTAGGGCGACCTTGGATATGGAAGACTGATTGTGTTATCGACATTCCTAGAGGGCGATTGCTTCTTGGTAGGGGATCTTCCCGAGTGGTTCTTCCAGCATACCCTTCTTCTATTGTGAGCCCTAGGGTTAACTGTTGCATTTTTTTTCGCGACGCCACGCCTTCACCTTGTACACCCGCACTTTGTTTTGACACACGAGTTTTTTTTAGAAACAATGCAAGCTTTCACGACGAGCGTGCATGTGTGAGCTTGAAGGGCTTTGCACCCTTTAACTTTTAAAGGCTATAAACATTAGCTTGAAGGGAAAATTGGTCCACTTTATTTTTTATAAAAGGCTTTAAACCTTAATGCCAATACTAAAGGTTTTAAACCTTAATCCTAATTTTAAAGGTTCTAAACCTTCACGCTTGAAATGAAGCGCCGCCAAACGAAGAGCCACCGCCCGCGTGCGTCTGTTGAAAGGAGAGGAGATGCCATCATTACCTTTGCCGGCCCTTAGTGCTGTGAGCTTAAGAAATAAAACAAAGCCAACCCTTGCTGACTGTTGCGGTCGCCGGCCTATGCGCTGTGAGCAAAAAGAATTGAAGAGTCGCGTTGAGACTGTAGAGACAGAGGTCGCCATCATTATTGCCGCCGGCCTCTGTGAAGGACCTGGATCGCAGTTGCCAGCCCGTCGCATCGAGGCGGTGAAAGAGCAAAGGCGACAGAGTCCCACGTCAAGGCGATTCATTTCAACTGGATCGCTGAAAGAACGCAGAGTGAAAACCGCCTGGATCGCAAGAACGCCGCCTGGATCGCAGCGATCCAGAAGAATTTTGTTGAAGGAAAAAAAATTCTCTCCATACCATTCGTTTTTTTTTTAAATTAAAAGCTTTCCTTTAAAAGAAAAAAAGTATCATTAAAAAAGAGTGTTTCCCATTCTCATTTGATCAAAAGAAAAGGAGTTTTAAAAAAAAGAGTTAAAAGAAGAAAATAATAAAAGCATAACCACATTGTTTTCTTTTCATTGCAAGAGAAGAAGAGAAGAACAGGAAAAGAAAGAGAAGACATTGGCAACAAAGAATCAAAAGCTGATTTTTGGTGGAAAGCAAAATCCTAATTTCACATTCACACATTCATATAGCCACATATTAGCAAACCCTCGTAATTGTTTGTATTTTAAAATTTCAAAGCATTGTAAAATTCAACCCCCTTGAGGGTCGTGAGGGAGTTGTTCATCGTGGAGGCATCATCGGAAAGCACACAAAGGTTTCATCAACACAACAAAGAAGAAGTAGCCAGATAAGATTTCCTCGCTCTTTCTTTTTTCTCATCATAAAGAGCTTCATAAATTTGTCTTGTAAATCAAACACTTGCACACCAAATCCAATAAACAAAGAGTATTTCACACTACATTTTGCTTCCATTGTTATCGTAGTATTCTCCCGATATTTTGTCATTTGTCAGAAAAGTTCATAGCACACGTTCGTATTTACTAGTGTCTTCTCCATTGAGGTATTGGGAGAGTGTAGTATTATTCCTTGTTGGATATCTGGAGGGGTTGTTAGTTTTGCCCCCTTTGCTTCGCTTGTCCAGATATTTCCCAAACAACTATGTACAAGGGTTATTAATAAAAAACTATGAGTATTACTAAAAAAAAGAGATATTTTGGGTATAATGATTCCATTTTGACACATGTGTAAGGAAGGAGAGTCCCTTCAAGGAGGTGCCTACTTCACATGCTTGAATGAGTTTTAAACTCAAAACTAATGTGATATTTTTATCTCTCCTCTCTCTTGGATCAAAACCGAATCAAAAAAGAACCAAACTAGGTCCAAATCTAGTCCAAATTCAACCAAATTGAATATGGAAAATTCTAGAAATCAGTTGGTCTTGGTTAGAGCCTCCCTCTCCTATAAATATAACCTGAGTCTTTTGTAAAAAAATAGGAGAATTATACTATGCCAGAGTTATGCTGAAATGATAATAATTTTTACTATTCTCTAAAATTCTCTCCAAATTGAAGAAATTGGAGCTTCCCTCCTTCTTCAATCTCCATTGGTGGCTTCATCAACATACCAAACCAATTGATTGGTTGGGGGCCTCTACTGTGATCAAAGAATCAAGTAATTTGTAAGGTAAAGTGTGAATTTTAAACTTTTTCCATAATTTCTCAATGTTTCTCTCTTCTCAACCCCTCTCAAGCTTGAGAAGCTTAATTGGAATGGCTTTTTAATGCTATTGAAGTTAATTGATGAATGGTAGTAAGGAAATACATAAATTTTCATGCTTAATTTTAATCATTTTTATAATTTTTGTCTTCTCTAAAATGATTATGATGTTATGCCTCATTGAAAAAAGGCATTCCCCTCTCTTCTTTAGTAAATCCAACCATTCTTTATCCTAGATGAATGATTAATGGATAAAAGCAAGTTTTTCATAATGTTTCTCTTAAATAAGTAGAAAATGTTTACATTAGAATAATTTAAATACTCTTGGTGAAATTCTAGTTGATTTTAGAGAGTTAAAAATTGAAAAATGGTCAGCCATACAAAGGAGATTATGGTGAAATTTTCTAAAATTGTGTAAAATAAGTTTTATTTTTTATCAAAAAGAGTAATTCCCATTGTATATGTATTCTTAAAGTGTTATTTTTCATCCTAGGTATAAGAAAATACATACTAAAAATATTTTATTAAAAAAGTGTTACTTTCTTTTGAATTAAGTTCTATGCATAGAAGGAAGTATATTGAAATTGTTATTCTGATTATAAAAGTGTGATTTTCATCATGAATAATTTTATGCATAAATTAGATGCATAAAAGAAATTCTTTTATATTAAAAGAGTGATTTTCATCATAAATGATTTGTATGCATAAACATATGCATAAAAGATAATTTTCTTATATTAAAAGTGTGATTTTCATCATAAATATTTTTATGCATAATTTAGAAGCATAAAAGAGATTCTTTTATATCAAAAGAGTGATTTTCATCATAAATGATTTGTATGCATAAACATATACATAAAAGATAATTTTTTTATATTAAAAGTGTGATTTCATCATAAATGATTTTATGCATAAATTAGATGCATAAAAGAAATTCTTTTATATTAAAAGAGTGATTTTCATCATAAATGATTTGTATGCATAAACATATGCATAAAAGATATTTTTTTTATATTAAAAGTGAGATTTTCATCATAAATGGATTTTATGCATAAATTAGATGCATAAGAGAAATTCTTTTATTCTAAAAGTGTAATTCCTACTAAATTGGATTTATGCATGGAAAGATGCATAAAGAATTTGTTTTAACCCAAAAGTGTTATTCTCATCAATTTTGATTTTATGCATAGAAAGATGCATAAAGAAATATAATTTTAGTTCAAAAGAGTTATTTTCATCAATTTTGATTTTATGCATAGAAAGATGCATAAAGAAATCTAATTTTAGTTCAAAAGAGTTATTTTCATCAATTTTGATTTTATGCATAAGAAGATGCAAAAAAAAGATTGAATTTTAATTCAAAAGTGTCATTCTCATTTAAAATGAATTTATGCATAGGAAGATGCATAAAAGATTGATTTTTATTTCGAAAGTGTTATTCTTCTTAAAATGGAATTTATGCATAAATAGATACGTAAAGAAATCTTATATCAAAAATAAGAATTCTCTTGTATTCTATAAATAGATATGAGGATGTGAAATGAATCAGATAGATGAAAATGAACGAAGAGTGGATGTGGATATATGAATGTGGATGTATGGATGTGGATGTATGAATGTGGATGTGGATGTATGAATGTGGATGTGAAAATGGATGTATGGATGTAGATGTGGATGTGGATGTGGATGTGGATGTGGATGTATGAATGTGGATGTGGAAATGGATGTATGGATATGGATGTATGAATGTGGATGTGGATGTGGATGTATGAATGTGGATGTGGAAATGGATGTATGGATGTGGATGTATGAATGTGGATGTGGATGTGGATGTATGAATGTAGATGTGAAAATGGATGTATGGATGTGGATGTGGATGTGGTGGATGTATGGATGTGGATGTGGATGTATGGATGTGGATATATGAATGTGGATGTGGATATGGATGTATGAATGTGGATATGAAAATGGATGTATGGATATGGATGTATGGATATGTATGTATAAATGTCGATATGGATATGTATGTATAAATGCGGATGTGGACGTGGATGTATGAATGTGAATGTGGATGTGGATGTATGAATGTGGATGTGAAAATGGATGTATGGATGTGGATGTAGATGAGGAAATGGATGTATGGATGTGGATGTAGATATATGGATGTGGATGTGGATGTGGATGTGGATGTGGATGTAGATATATGGATGTGGATATGGATATGTATGTATGAATGCGGATGTGGAAGTGGATGTATGAATGTGGATGTACGAATGTGGATGTGTATGTGAAATAATGAATGCGAATGTGTATGTGAAATGATGTGACGCCAATATGAGTGAATGGATGAGATGTGATGACATGTGAATTGGGATGTGAATGAATCTGATGTGATGAGATGGAAAATGATGTGATTGGATGAGAATGAGTACACATATGAATGGAATGTGGAATAAGTAATGTGGACTGATGAGGAATAATGTGAAAAGACGAGAGTTCATTATAGAAACTGTATTTGTGACCCATTTGTAAATGACTGTCTTATGTCAAGAATGCTGGGGAAGCATTTTGACCGTCTTGTGATTAAGGTCGTGGAGACCTAACTGATAAAGTTGCAGCAACTGACGGAGAGTCAACGGAGGACGTCTCACGTAGCAAGTTCGGCCGAGGTCTTGACCAGCCTCGGTTTGATTTAAATGGTGAGCTTCCGATACGGTGGATGAGGGACCAAGGAAGCGGCCTATGAGTGAAGCGCTAGGTGACCTGCGAAGGATCCTAGAGGGTGCTGACCATACAGTGCTCGGGCTTTGGATCGCCGAAGATACCCACACGTGCATCGTGGAAGATATTGGAACAAGGAGTAAGAGTTGTTTTCTGAAATCGAGTATGGATCTGGTTGATTGATCTTACTGGTCCTCAACTGATGAGTCCATAGCTCTCTTATATGGATCTATTGGTTGATCTTGCTGATCTTCAACGAGGATTCTATCTTGATTGTTATAAGTGAATATTTGCCGGGTACTATGAGCTAGGAACTATCGAAAAGGTTCCTCAGTGAACAGGTGGTGAGCGCTCTAGTTGCCAATGATGCCATAGATACTCCGATGAAGGAATGATTAGAAATTAAGATTTAACTGGATACTTGGAAGTTTATGATCAATAACACTATGATTTCATTAAATGACTGATTTAAATACAGTTGAATCTCGAAAAAAGGCAATTTCATATTGGGTGTGTAAGTGGTGTGACTGGAGTTAAATTTGCTTGAAAATCCGACTAGGGGGCCTGGGAACTCTTTTCCCTGGTACCCGGGACAAAACCTAACCAAATTCTAAATTAGATCCCATTACTACGGTGGTGGACTGATGGATCCGTAAAATGAGACTCAATTTCTATTGTAGTACGCTAGATGAAGTAAATCCTGGATAGTAATTGTTCTATGGAAATAGGAATCAACGGCTGTGCCTCTCAATGGGGAAAAAAGCGTTGATCTCTATGATCCAAGTGCAAGTTTATTCCTTGATCTAACCAAGTGACTTTAGATTCGGTTGGATCAGTTTGGTCAGTAATGTCCCTGACTACGTTAGAGTAAAATTTTATCCTGGAGGAATCGCCTGTGCTTTCCGAGAAAGGAAAGTTTTTTCTAAGTTCGGTTTTGGAAGAACCGAGGAATTAGTCACCTATCCGGATATCCGTGGGTGAGGCCCCGAGTGTAGGACCTTGCCCCGCGCAAGATGTGCTACTTCCGCTACTAGCACCCAGAATCCGTTGCGCGGTGGGGATGGGGATCTTACATATGAAGTATGTTTTGTATGTTATACTAGTTATTTCAACATCTAATAACTATTTGTTTTAATTTTCTTATAGGAATGACGAGCAGAGTGTTACAGATCCACCCGAGCAGTTAGTCCCACCGTTGTTGGTGCCACGATCCTGTATAGGGGTGACGTGGGCATAGAGTGCTCCATCGACGAGCAGGGACTAAAAGATCCCTGCCCCCTCCTCGCGAATTCTAGGGTGCCAGCAGCAGAAGTAGCACTTCTTGCGCAAGGCAAAGCTTCTCACTCGGGGCCTTGCCCACGGATATCCAAACAAGAGACTAATCCCTCGGTTCTTCCAAAACCAAACTCGAAAAAACTTCCTTCGCCTAGCAGAGATAGTTAGGCAATTCCTCCAGGATATTTTATTCTAATGTAGTCAAGGTCTTCACTAACCAAACTGATCCGACCGAACCCGTAAGGCTCATGGTCAAATCAAGGAAGAGACTTGCACTTGGAGCATAGAGTCCAACGCTTTTTTCCTCATCAAGAGGCACAGCCGTTGATTCTTTTCTACACAACAAGGGTTATCCGGGATTTACTTCAATTATCGTAATTTAACAGAATTGAGTCTCATTTTAGGGATCCATCAGTCCAACCTAATCCCATCCAATCCCATGGGTTAGCTAACCACCCAACCACTGTAGTGATAGGATCCATTTAGGAATTTGGTTATGTTTTTCCCCGAGTACCAAGGAAAAGAGTTCCCAGGCCCCCTAGCCGGTGCTTCAAGCAAACTTCAAGATAGTCACACCACTTACACACCCAATATGAAATTGCCTTTTTCAAAAATTCAGCTGTCTTTAAAACAATCTTTTAATGAAACCATAGTATCACTGATCATAATCCTCCAAAATATCTAGCTTGAATTCCAATTTACAATCATTCCTTCATCGGTGTACCTATGGCATCATTGGCAACTAGAACGCTCACCACCTATTCACTCAAGGGCCTTTTCAATAGTTCCTAGCTCATAGTACCCGAAAATATAATCACATAAGAAAATCCAAATGGACTCTCCATTGAAGATCAGTAGGATCAACCAACAGATCCATATAAAAGAGCTATGGACTCATCCGTTGAGGACGAGCAAGGCTAATCAACTAGATCCATGCCCGAGTTCAAAAAACAACTCTAACACCTTGTTCCATTTTCTTTCTCGATGCATGCATGGGTATCTTTGGTGACCCAGAGCCTGAGCACCATATGGTCAGCACCCTCTAGGCTCCTTCGCAGGTCACCTAGCGCTTCACTCATAGATCGCTTCCTTGGTCCCTCATCCACCCTATATCAGAAGCTCACCATTTAAATTGAACTGAGACTGGTCAAGACCTCGGCTGACCTTTTGCTACACAAGACGTCCTCCATTGACTCTCCGTCAGCTGTTGCAACTTTATCACTTATTAGGCTCCACGACCTCATTCACAAGATGGTCAAAATGCTTCCCCAGCATTCTTGACATAAAATAGTCATTTAAAAACAGGTCATAAATATTGTTTCTAATGAACTCTCATCTTTCCACATTGTTCCACATCATTTCTCGTTATTCCACATTCTTCTAAATCAATTCACTTTGCTTATTCCTCATCCAGTCATATCCATTCCCATCATCCTTCATCCATTCTCATCCAATCACATCATATTACATCTCATCACATCTATCCACATCACATCACATCTCATTACATCCATTTACATCTATTTAGATCCTCATCACATCACGTCACATCCATCCTCATCACATCTCATCCATTCACATCTACCCATATCCACATCACATCCATTCACATCACATCTCATCCATTCACATCTACCCCGATCCACATCACATCACATCACATCCATTCGCATCACATCTCATCCATTCACATCTACCCCGATCCACATCACATCACATCACATCCATTCGCATCACATCTCATCCATTCACATCTACCTAGATCCACATCACATCATGTTCATCCACCTTACATCTCATCCATCCCTTCACATTACATCACATCCATTTATATTCATTCAGATCCACATCTCATCACATCACATCCATCCACATCACATCGCATCCATTCACATCATATTCACATTCATTTACATCTCATCATATCATATTCACATCCATTCACACCTACCCAGATCCACATAACATCCATTCACATCACATCACATCCATTCTCATCTCATTATGTCACATTCACATCTCACCACATTCATTCAAATATCATTACATCACATTCACATCCATTCATATCTCATCGCATCCATTCCATCCATTCACATCTCATCACTCTCATTCACATCCCATCAATTTCATTGCATCCACATCACATCACATACATTCCATCCACATCTATCCATATCACATCACATTCATTCCATCCACGTTACATCACATCCACATCTATCCATATCACACCACATTCATTCCATCCACGTTACATCACATCCACATCTATCCATATCACACCACATTCATTCACAGCTCATCACATTCATCCACAGCTCATCACATTCATCCACTTTCATTCATTCATATGCACATTTATCACATTACATCTCATTCTCATCCATTTTCATCACATCATATCCTTTCACATATCATCACATCTTATCACATTCACATCCACATCCATTTACATCCCTCACATTCACATCCACATCCATTTACATCACATCACATTTCATCCACATCTCCTCACATTCACATCCGCATCCGTTTACATCACATCACATCTCATCCACATCACATCACATCCACTCACATCTCATCACATCTTATCACATCACATTCACATCTCCTCTTTGTGAGAAAGAACAGATGAGAGAAGAGACAATGTACTCAAGAACTCATCAATGAACCACTAGCCAACTTGATTAGAAATGAACTACAATGCCTCATATATATAGGAAAGTTCCTCCACCCTTTCCTCCACCCAAAAATGTGTGTAAATAGGAAAAAATGGAAATGAATGCTATAAATCCCAAAAATGCCTAGAGGCTAAAGAGTGTGCCACTAGCATGACACCATCTAGAGATGACACCTATCCAACACCTCCTCTTTAGGTCCAGATGGGAGGACCAACGCCAATGCGCTGAAGAATATAATCCAAGGTAGGTTGAGGAAGAGGCTTAGTAAACAAATCAGCAACATTATCTTTGGTAGGACAATACTCAAGCTGAATGCGACCTTCAGAAATCCAATCACGAACAAAATGAAAATGAACGTCAATGTGTTTGGATCATCCTCGAATAACTGGATTTTTGGCTAGAGCAATAGCACTCTGTGAATCTGAGTAGATGAGTGTCGGAGTAGACCAAGGTGATTCAAAATTTGCTGAAGCCAAAGTGCTTCAAAAGTGGCATCAAGATATGACTTGTACTCTGCTTCTGTCGATGAAGAAGAAGTAATTCGCTGCTTTTGACATTTCCAAGAAACAAGTCCTTTACCAAGCATAAAGCAATAGCCTGACATGGAACGCCTAGTATCAATACACCCTACCCAATCAGAATCTGAGTAACCAATAAGTGTATCTTCACCTGCATAAGAAATGCCATATTCAAGAGTTCCATGAAGATATCGAAGAACCCTCAAAGCTGCCTGCTAATGAGATCGATGAGGCTGTGAAGAGAATTGGCTGAGAATACTCATAGCATAGGAAAGATCTGGCCGAGTGTTAACCAAATAAAGTAGAGAACCAATAAGTTGGCGATACTCTGTAGAATCAACCTCAGGGGAATCATCATCTTTGGATAATTTTGAATTAGGATCCATGGGACAAGTGAGTGATGCACAATCACGCATGCCATATTTCTCAAGCAACCTTAAAGTATACTTCTTTTGACAAAGAAAGATGCCAGAAGCAAATTGCCACACTTCTAAACCAAGAAAATAGTGGAGTAGTCCAAGATCAGTCATGGAAAATGATGTTGTGAGTTGAGTTTGAACCCATTTGAGTAGATCCAAATTAGAGCCAGTGAGTGTCAAATCATCCACATAAAGCACAAGAATGCATATATCATCATCCACAATAAGCACATAAAGATTAGGATCTGCATGAGTCCTCTCAAAATGTAGAGAAAGGAGAAAACCGTCAATCTTCTCATTCCAAGCTCGAGGAGCTTGCTTAAGACCATAAAGAGCTTTTTGTAATAAATACACATCATGTTCATGACCTTGTGCAATAAAACCTTCAAGTTGTTCCACATAAACTTCCTCCTCTAAATCTCCATTCAAGAAGGCAGATTTAACATCCATTTGATATATAGGCCAGGCATAGTGAGAAGCAAGAGCAAAAACAACACGAATAGTAGAATATCTGACAGTAGGAGCAAAAGTTTCATCAAAGTCTTCACCTTCTTTTTGAGCATAACCTTTAGCACAACAAGGCGTGCCTTGTACTTATCAACAGTACCATCAGAATGAAACTTGACTTTGAAAATCCACTTAACACCAATGACCTTTTTATGTGAAGGTCGTGGAACTAACTGCCATGTGTTATTAGATTCAATAGAAGAAATCTCTGCTTGCATTGCTTCACACCAATGTGGTAAGGAAAGAGCTTCCTTAACCGTTTCAGGCTCAAACACATCACCAATATGAGACATCAAGGCAATATTTACTAAAGGGCGTGTACGTAAGACACGTGTAGTAGATTGTTGAGCATCTGAAAGTGATATACCTGAATCTTGAAGTAGAGAGCGAACCCATTTTGGAGGACTAGAAGTCCGTGTAGAATCTAATGAAGTAGTGGGTGGCGCAATCGAAATGGATGAAGGGGATGAAGTAGGAAACTGATGGTGTAGATGAGGATGAGACTGTAGGGAATGAGAGAGGCCCAAGCTCAAGAGATGGAAATGGATCTGAGAGAGATGTAGAAGGTGGTAACTCATCAAGACCAAAAACATGCTCATCAAAGATTGCATCATGTGAAAGAAAAATATCCTCACGAGAAGGATCCCAAAAACGGAACCCTTTGGAGCAAGAAGCATATCCTACGAATATCATAGGTTTGGACTTAGCATCAAGAGTCCTCCTCTTAGAAGAAGGCACATGCACATGAGCAACACAACCAAAGACATGAAAATGAGAAACAGTAGGCTTGTGGCCTGTGAAAGCCTCCTCTGGAGTCATGCCATCCACTGCTTTCATAAGAGAGCGATTGAGAAGATAAACTGAAGTAGCTAAGGCCTCACCCCAAAAGGAGGAAGGTAGCTTCGCATGATGTAAGAGGGAGCGGGCCATTTCCTTCATCGTTCTATTCTTTCTTTCAACCACACCATTCTGCTGAGGAGTGTAGGGTATGGTGGTTTGTCGTTGTATGCCTGTTGAAGCTAGAAAATCCTCAAATGCTATAAACTCACCTCCATTGTCAGTCCTGAGAAAAGATACCTTTTGACTTGCTTGATTCTCCATTTGGGCAAGCCAAACCTTAAAATGAGAAAGAGCATCAGACTTCTTAGGTAAGAAATAAACCCATGATTTACGAGAGAAGTCATCCACAAGAAGCATATAATACTTGGATCCACCAAGCGATTATACTTCCATAGGTCTTGCAAGATCAGCATGAATAAGCTCAAGTAAATGTGTGGCCCTATGAGTAGCCTCCTCTGGAAAAGAAGCCTGATGTTGCTTTCCTTGAGCACAAGAAGAACAAATATGATGGCGAGGTTTCTGAAGCTTTGGTAGACCTGTAACCATGTCATGTGAGACAAGATGTTGCAAAGTAGCAAGAGGAACATGGCCAAAGCGAAAATGCCATAGATCACTATCTTCATTAGAAACAAGTGCTTTAGGAGAAGCAAATAATTGATGAAGATGAGACTCATGTGGTGGCAACTGTGCTATAAAAGAGCTTATATGATAAAGCCCAGCATTTTGATAACCATGTGCCACACAAGAAAGTGACTGTCTATCAATGATTTCAATCACTTCATCATCAAAGTAAACCCCAAGACCTTTAGAAGTAGCCTTAGAGATAGAAAATAATTTGGCAGACATCATAGACACATGCAAAACATCATGTAAGATAGCATCTCCAAAAGAAACATCACCAATACCAATCACAGGGAGAGACGAAGCATCACCAATGTGTACTGATGAAGAGATAGACTTATAGTTTTCCAATAAGGAAGAACTATTCGTCATGTGAGAGGTAGCACCACTGTCGGCAATCCACTCATCCGCAGTATGCGTATCAAGATCTTTGATTACCACAAGTGATGTGTCACTGTCTTATCGTGTGGAGAGACAAATCTAGGAATGCTGGTAATATGGTTGACCCTATAAACTATTGTCATTTATTGTGACAACACGAGTGGCATACATCTAGCCCACTAACCCAAAGTATTATACCATGTTAGGACGAAGCACATTGAGATATGAATATAAGGAAAAAAAATAGTGAGATAATAGAGAGCGAGACATAGTGATAAAATATTGGGTGCACAATTACCTAGATGAGCACTATCCAAGTTGTGAGCTCTTGTTATGAGATTAGTCGCCCGTTACTATCTAGGCCTAGGCTAAGAGGTGTCATGTGTTGGCCTACATATTTTATAAAACCTACTATGCAATCTTGGGATTACCGTCTTCCGTCTTGTCTTTGTTTTTATCGTGAGAAGATGATGTAGAAGAACCCTTAGATTTGGATTCAAGTTCAGCTTTTACCTTCTTGGATGCCGCCTTCTTAGCAAAACAACGATCCTCCGTATGGCCACTACGACCACAGAAAGTGCACTCCTTGGAAGAATCCTTTGATTTGTCCTTGTCGCCTTTGGTTGAAGAATCTTTAGCATTGGAATTAGAGCCTTTGCGTTGATCATTCCCCTTGCCTTTGCCTTTGCCCTTGCCTTGGCTTACAAAAGCCGAGTCCTTTTTGTTTTGCTTGCGAGAGTAAGGCACTTATCATGAAGAAGACCCATAGTCTCTTCAAAGGAAGGGAAAGGAACTCGAAGAAAGATGTTATCTTTGAACGATTCAAAAGAAGAAGGCAATTTACCAAGTAGCTTGTGGACCGGATTGCTTACCAATGTACCAAACTCTTCAAGTTGCCGCTTGATTCGATTGAATTCTTCAAGCTTCTCCACTATGTTGTCGGATTCGGAGGTAGAAAGCTTATCCAAATCTTCTTCCAACTTAGCCATCTTAACCGTTGAAAGTCTTCCATATTACATTTGTATAGCGTGCCATAATTGTTGAGCCGTACTCTTGTAGAGAGAAATTGAGATACAACCGATGTAGACATGCCATGCACAAGTAAAGCTTTGGCACGTGCATCCATATAGGTTTGATATTGAGAAGGCACCATATGAGGAGAAGTGATTATAGACTACACCCCGGCACTTTCCAAAAGAAGTTGCATAAACAAGGACCAAGTGTGGTAGTTGTTTGGGGTAAGCTTTTGTGAATCGGAAAGACTTGGAAGGCTCAAAGATTGAGTGAATGGGTTAAAGGGCTGATATGATTGAGTGGGGAGAGGAGTAGTAGTGGAAGTAGTAGAAGAAGGAATCATAGTAGATGAAGTTGCCATAAAAGGCATAGATGATGTAGGGGGATATACCATAGAGGGCATAGAAGTATGTGGATAGGAAGGCATAAAGGATAAAGAAGAAAGAGAGAAAGGATCCGTAGAAGGTAATGGATATGACGGAAAAGAGAAAGTAGAAGCACCTACAGTTGTCGGTCCAACCGTCGTAGGAGATGTAGAATCCATAGTATCTTCAAGTTTGCCTTTGTCTTTTGAAGTAGAGGACTTCCGAGATCCCATAGGGAGAGGAGGGTGGGAAAACACAAGGGAAGAAGTGTCGTATCTCCAAAAACGTAGCCAATAGATGGGCTGTCCACCAAGGAAGTATCTCCAAAATATGCACAAAGATAGTGTAAAAACGCATCCACAAAATGCAACCGATATATGAACCAATAGACTCCGTAGAAACCACCAAAAGAGGGTTGAGAATGTAGCCTTAGGTAGAAGGAGTATGGAGGAGTTGATTGTCCACAAAAACGAAAACACAAAGTGTGTAGCAAAGTGGAATTTTCAGCCAGTAGAAAGGTGTAGAAAAGAGGATGAATATGTACCTCAAAACACCATGAAGAGGGCTGAAGTTGATGATGAAAACGCAGCCAAGAAATCTCTCTACAAGAAGCCTCCCCAAAAAAAACGCTACCGCATGTAGGGAAAACTAGTTGGCAATGTTTTCACCGCAAGTAGAGTTGTAGGACTCGGATTGAAGTGCTTTAAAAACACACTTGTAGAGGATGGTAAGGGGCTGGTAGCAGAAATTCTGCATGCAGGAAGAATAACTCAAAAACAGTGAGGAATTTGCGAAAACTTTCTTCTACAAAGTTGTAGACCACGATGATTCCAGTAGGTCGCTCGGGCATAAATCTCAAAAACGCATTCGTTTAGCAGATAATCAAAGAATTAAAAAAACGCAATTGAAAGGCGGGGTTGTTGAAGAGGACTAGAGGTAGAGAGGAAGAAGGATAAGGAGGCTCTATGTGCGTCACCACCTTGCTCTGATACCATGTGAGAAAGAAGAGATGAGAGAAGAGACAATGCACTCAAGAACTCATCAATGAACCACTAGCCAACTTGATTAGAAATGAACTACAATGCCTCATATATATAGGAAAGTTCCTCCACTCTTTCCTCCACCCAAAAATGTGTATAAATAGGAAAAAAATGGAAATGAATGCTATAAATCCCAAAAATGCCTAGAGGCTAAAGAGTGTGCCACTAGCGTGACACCATCTGGAGATGACACCTATCCAACACTCTTATCACATTCACATCTCATCTAATCACATCGCATCCATTTACATCCCATCACATTCATTGAAATTCACATCACATCTTATCACATCCACTTTTAGTACCGTTTTCTACTTTCGATATTGATAAGACTTGTCTAAGTTTCTAGTTAAAGGTACTTTTTCTCAATCCCATTAAATCTACGTATCAAAGTGTTGTTTTGAAGGTTTATAAAGGAAAAATATACCTTATCAGAATTGAATAGTAAAAATTCAAAAAGAGCATTTAAGTATTATATTTTTATTCCTTAAGCTTCATTAATGAGAATTAATTCTAAACTTCCGTTTACTCATTGGACTCTCGATCCTCCCAGGGATTCCAGATTCTCGATGGATATTTTCATATTCTTTCTCAAATTTCTCAAGTAAACTATATTCAATATTCTTCTTTTCAAGTAAAAGATTCATGGGATTTACAAAAATCAATTCTACCCATATTTTCCAATAAAGTTAATAATGCTCAAAATTCCACTTTTGATAAATACTCATAATTTGAATTATGCCAAAATTTCCTCTTTTACCATTTAATTGCTTGGATCTCAAATATCATGGGAATTCCTCTTTTTACATAAAAATAAATTTACCAAAAATTACTCTTTTCTCATAGTCAATTAATTATGCATAATTACAAAAAATTATTTCTCATGAATATGATAAAAATCATTCTTTTTGCATAGGATGTCCAATCCTAGAATATGGTAGGAAGTCCTCTTTTAGCATTATGCATAAAAATAAGATATGTATTATTTTTTAAAATTTTACCATAGCTTCACTGCTATTATTGATAATTCTCAATTTTTTTCTAAAGAATAAAAGCTTGTAATGAAAATATGATAGTAGTTCCTCTTTTATGCTTAAAATCAAACTATGAATTTAAATCATAATTTTAAAATTAAACATAACTATAATTATCCCACTAGATTGATCTAATTTCAACATTCCTCTTATCTCAATTTATTAGGATAATCCATTTCTCATTTAGAATGAATTAGAGTAGTTTTCAACTACTCATAAATAATCAAAAATAATTTATCATTATTTTAATAGCACAAAATCATGAAAATATCATTTGCTTAATCTCTAGCTTATCAAGCCTAGAGTTTAGCTTTGAATTAAGAGACTATCATTTAGAAGCATCCTTTTTCAAGGGATTTAAAGATGGCTATTCTTTTAGAGAGAGAGATTTACTTAAAGAAAGCATTACAAATAAGCATAAAGATTAACTTTCTCTTAATTAAATATTAAGACTTTAAGAAAAATCTTGATTTGAATTAAAACAATCATTTAGAAAGCTTCTCAAGCTTGAGAGGGGTTGAGAAGAAGGAAGTTATTGAGAAAATTAGAAAAAACCATAAAAATTGATTTTACCTCCAAGTTTGGCTTGATTATCTAATTGCAGTGAAGCCCCCGACCAATTAATTGGTCCACCAACAAGAGGAGAAGAGAAACTCCAAGAGTTGTTGTAGAGAGAGAGAGCTCCAAGCTCCCAAGAGAGAGGAAATTTTAAGGGATAATACAAAATATGATTATTTTAATATAATATTGGCATGGTATAGCTCGCATATTCCATTACAAATGACTGAGGGTCTATTTATAGGTGAGGGAGGCCACTAACCAAGTCCAACTGGGTTCTGGAATTTTTCAGGTTCAGTTTGACTCAATTTGGACAAGATTTGGACCAGTTTAGCTCCCTTCTTTAGTTAGTTTGATCCAAGAGAGAGGAGAGATAAAAATATCACAAATTTTTTGAATTAAAAACCCTTCCACACATGTGAAAGAGGCGCCTACCTCAAGATTCCCCCTTTCCTTATACGAAGGTGTCAAAAATGCATCATTATTCCAAAATATCTTATTTTTTAGTAATATCTCATAATTTTTAACTAATAAACCTTCTCTTCATCTTATGTGAACATTTACTCATTTTTAGGTATTTTATTTTATTCTTTTGGATTTATGTCATCCCAACACTTGGATTAATCCAATTGGCCCATTGGAATCTTAATTGGACCATAATCCAAAAATTTCTGAAAATGTAGACCCTTAGACTAAGGTCCCTTATACCATTTTCAATTAATTCCTAATGCACATTGGAAAGTTCATTTTGAACTTTAGTTTCAAGGGAATCCATTTTAGACACTAGGAGGATTTTTATATCCAAAGATATCTCAATTTTGGATTATCTCTCTCTAGATATTTTCTCTCTCTAGGCCAAAACAAGGTAAAACAAGATCTTTCTTCTATTTCAGAAAGGGGAATAATTACAAGAACATAAGGGGAGGTTCTTACACCTTTACACCTCAAAAGCTAGAGGAAGGAATCTTATATCCTACCCCACTTAAAAAACGTGAGATGTCCTCATGTTGCAGCTGGAGTGTAAGATTCCTCCTCAGCCCCTCAAGATGTCCAGTTTCTTCCCTTGTAATCAATCCCCTTTTCAGAATAAAAAAAGATCTTATTTCTGCCTGTTTTGGCCTAGAGAGAGAAAATGTTCTAGAGAGAGATAACTCAGTTTTTAGATATCTTTGGATGGAAAAATATCCTTTCTTATTAAAATAAATTCCCCCGAAACAAAAGTTTAAAAAGAATTTCCTAAGGTGCATTAGAAATAAATTATAATCTGCTCAAAAGACCTTAGCCTAAGGGTCCAGATTTTCTAAAAATTTTGGATTAAGGTTCTCAGGGACCAATAAGATTAATACAAATGTAGGGAGGAGATAAATTGAAGAAATAAAGAAAAACCCCCCAAAAATGAGTAAATACTCACATAAGATGAAGAGTGGACTAAGGACCAAAGGAAACATTAAAAAATGAAATTTTGGCACCTCAGAGTGGGGATTCCCCCTCATGAAGGAGGTGCCTTTTTTCTCATTATTGCTTCCCATTTTAAATCAATAAAATGAGATATTTCATCTCTCCTCTCTCCTATTTCAAGTCTAGTTCCAAAAAGTAAGCTGAACTGACCCAAAAATGGTCAAAAATTGACCAAATTGATCTGGAAAATTCTAGAATCAGTTTGCTTGGTTTGAGGCTCACTTTTTCCTATAAATAGAAGCCTCCTCCTTTTGTAAAGGCTTAATAGTGTTTATGCACTGTTACTCTACCCCTCCCTAGAGTCAAATACATTGAATTCACTTGATAATTCAATTGTTTTTAACTAAATCCTCTTCAAAAGAATCGGTGGCCACTCTTGATCCAAACAAGAGTAGAACCCTCAATCCCTCAAGCCAAAGGAAAGTTCACAAAACTCCATGTAAGTAAAAAACTCTACTTTTTAATTTCTAATCTATGGTTTTCTGATTTTTTTGCTTTTTTAGTGAATCTTGATAGTGAATCTTGATGTGATAATGCCTTGATGAAAAGGCTACCCCCTTCTCTTCCTTAAAAATTCAGCCCTTCTTTATCCTAATATGTGTAACAAATAAATTGATTTAAACTTTTCTTATTGTTTACTCTTTAGAAAGGAAAATTGAGTAGATTAGAGTACTTTACTTCAAATTGGGATTAATTTTAAAGTGTTATTAGAATGTAAAAATTGAGAAATGGTCAGCCATACAAAGGAGGTTATGGTAAATTTTTCTTAAATTTTATGGAAATAAAGTTTATCTTTATGTTATTCTAAAAGAGTAATCCCCACCGTTTGTGCATTCTAAAAGGAATATTTTTATTTACTCCATGTATATATTCATCTATGAATATGCATGGATATCATTTATATAATTATTGAATTAAATTCTATGCATAGAAAGATGCATATTGGAAATTTTTTTATTATAAAAGTGTTATTTTCATTAGATTTAAATTCTATGCATAGAAAGATGCATACTGGAAATTTTTTTATTATAAAAGTGTTATTTTCATTAGATTTAAATTCTATGCATAGAAAGATGCATACTGGAATTTTTTTATTATAAAGGTGTTATTTTCATTAGATTTAAATTCTATGCATAGAAAGATGCATATTGGAAATTTTTTATTATAAAAGTGTTATTTTCATTAGATTTAATTTCTATGCATGGAAAGATGCATAATAGAAATTTTTTTATTATAAAAGTGTTATTTTCATTGAATTTAATATCTATGCATGGAAAGATGCATAATAGAAAATTTTTATAAAAGTGTTATTTTCATTGAAATTAATTTCTATGCATAAAAAGATGCATAAAGAAATTCTTTTTATTTTAAAACTGTTATTCCTATTAAATTAATTTTATGCATAAATAATTTTTATATCAAAATTAGATTCTCTTTAATTCTATGTTTAATTTCCATGAATATTTGATAAATGAATAAGTAAATACCCTGAGAGAGAAAATTCTATCGTTTCATATTCACTCGATTTGTAAAGAGAAAATTCAGGAAATCTATCGAAGTCAAAATATTCAGATAAATGATTAATTTATTCCTCATCGAAATTCGTGATTAATTTGAAAATCAGTTAAGTGAATATTCAATGAATGAAATTCAGTAAATTAGTAATTGCAATATCACATCCTTTTCGAGAAAGATAATTCAGGAAGAAAAAGAGATGTGAGGTAAATAGATGTGATGAGATGCATAATGTGAATCAGATAGATGTGAATGAAGGGATGAATAGATGTGATGTGAATAGAGGTAAATAGATGTGAGGTAAATAGATGTGATGAGATGTGTGATGTGAATCAGATAGATGTGAATGAAGGAATGGATAGATGTGAGGTAAATAGATGTGATGAGATGTGTGATATGAATCAGATAGATGTGAATGAAGGGATGGATAGATGTGATGAGATGTGAGGTAAATAGATGTGATGAGATGTGTGATGTGAATCAGATAGATGTGAATGAATCAGATAGATGTGAATGAAGGGATGGATAGATGTGAATGAAGGGATAGATGTGATGAGATGTGAGGTGAATAGATGTTGTCACGTAGGCTGTAACGCCTGTGACCATCGGCGGACCGGATGGCAGCGCTCGGCCGAAGTGTCGAGGCCATCCGGGGTTCAGTGGGAGAGGACGCCGTGCGGAGACATGGGCGGCCGGGCTAGTGTGGACGGCAGGCCACACACTTTATAGCCCGGGAATGAGGAGGTAATCCTCATTCTCCTCTATGGCTGGGTGGTGGACTGGTTGCCGATCCCTCCGTTTGTGAGGGCACCCGCAGTGGTGCTACACGCACGTCACATTGGTATCAGAGCGAGGTTGAGTGATTCGTGACCATCACGTACGAAACGGCCCCATGCAACTGTAAGGTTGTGCTACTCTTTTGCAAAAAAGGTGAGTCAACTCCTACTTTGCACTGTTCATCTTCTTCTCCAATTCTGTGTGCTGGAGAAATTGGAAAGCTAAAAAGGTGCACTTCTCTCTCTCTCTCTCTCTCTCTCTCTCTCTCTCTCTCTCTCTCTCTCTCTCTCTCTCTCTCTCTCTCTCTCTCTCTCTCGTTCCTCCCCCACTCCCTCTCCTTCTTCGTTGTTGTGACACGGGGAGGAAGCGGGCTATTTTACGGAGGCATACATGATGTGAGCCTGTTGTGTTTTGTGAGAGAAGCACAAGAGGGGGGGGAGGGAGGCGGCTGTCCCAAATATCGAAACGAGGAGGGGGGGCGGCTATTTCTGTCCGCAAATTTCAGAAAGGGGGGAGGGGGGTGTGGCGCTGTGTGTGTGGCTGGCGACAGTCCAGAACCAAAGGGGAACTGGGCATAGGGGGTAGATCTGTTGCGGCAGCATTGTGGCAAGACAATTTGGGGGCATCAGAGCACCCCCCGCCGCCCATCTTCTCTTTGGAGGACCAGATTGAGCGCTCCCCTGATGCAGCATTTGGCGAATCACCTTCCAGATTCTCCTCCGATTCCAGGTTTGAAGAAGCCAGGTCCCCGCCTTCAAGATCCCCTTTTTTGAACTCGGGAAGCCGGACTCCCATCACTTCTGTGACGCCAAATGGAGAAACGGGACCTGCCTCTTTGTTTGGCTCGCCACCGTTCCAGAGTTGTCAGCAGTACAAAAGCCCTGGCAGTCTGAATTGGTGGTCCTCTCCATTCAAAGAAGGCCAGAGCCCTGACGCAATGTTTGGGAGGGATGGCGGCAGCCCGGTTTCTGGCGTTGTGCAACAGCCACAGCAATCGAGCGGTCTGCTTACGTTGCCAGCAATGAGAGAGATCGTGAGACCTGAGTCGTGCTTCCAATTTGACGGAAATGCAGCGGGGATCAGTGATGATGGCGATGAATGGACACGTCCCTGGTCCGGGAGGCGCAAATTGGATTCATGTTCGGTTTTAGTTTACTACTTACTCGTGCCGTCGACCTTCGTGGATCGTTGCATCGCGGACGTTTTTTCGACGGGGACGAGAGTCTTGTTGCAGGGGGTGACTATTACTCTTTCTTTTACTGTTGCTGTTGTGTATTTCTGGTTTATTGCATTGTTTACATTGCAAGTAAATAAAAATGTCTGCTCGTCCCAGTGTGTCCCCACCTACTAGTCCGGTAGGTTTTTCAGGACTTCTCTCCTCGATCTCACGGGCCTTACCCCGACCGAGTTGGCTGGTCGTAGACGCCAGGCCGTCTCCCGTTCGGAGGGGCGCTCTTCGGGCACGTCTCGTGACCCGCAGGCGTCTTCCACGTCTCGTGACCCTGCCCTTGACCTTGGCATGCCCGTAGAGGCCGCCGACCTGGCTGACCCCACTCCGGTCGATGAGCTGGATTATATGGACAATGACGTCGCTGAGGGGGACGCTGACCTCTTGGCAGACCATGACTTTGACAGGTACCTTACTGACCTTGCCGACATCCTCACGGAGACGGAGCACTCTAGTGGGATGCTGCAGAGGGTCCAGAATGACGTTGTCATGATGCTGCAGGGCATCTCCACACACCTAGACGTGTTGTCCGCTATTTCGACATCTTTTCCTCTTCCTCGTGATAGACGCCCGCCTACGACACGCGTGAGCGCAGCCTCACCCGTGGTCCCGAAAGGACAGGCCGCAGTGCTTGCGTAGAGGCAGCCTCGGCGTTACTTAAAGATTTTAAGTTGCCTAGTTTTGGCGGCGAGGAACGAGAGCGTAACAAGGATTCTGTTAATATGTTCTTAGCGAAATGGTCGGACATTCATGAGCTGCGTAAGCAGCCTAGTCATGTGCAGCCCGTAGTAGAGGCTAGTTTCTTATTGTCTGGCAAGGCATACAAGTGGTGGTGGATGAGTCTTACCACTTGGGCAGCTTTCGAAACAATGTTTCGAAAGGAGTTTTTGCTAGGCAATGAAGAAGAGAGAAGTTGGGATGCGTGGGACAAGTGTTCGATAGAACACAAGACCCTCACCCAGTACATCTCTGACTACAGAGAGCTCATACTCAAGTTGAAGGGAATCGATGCATTCCAAATATTGAGAGGCTTCAAACGAGGCCTAACAAATGATTATCTTGAGTATGTAGAGCCCTTGCAACCTAAGGACCTCTCTCAGGCCATCAAGTATGTGCAAATCTATGAAGACATCAAGCGCCGTGGTACGCGAGATGGGCAGGGAGATCAGTGGATAAAGAAAAAAAGGGGTCGGGGGTTTAAAAGAAAGGGGTTTCCGTACTGAAAAATCAGGGGAGAGGATGGAGGGGAGTCAGGGGGTCGTTGGTCTAAAAAACCAAGACCCTTCAAGAAAAAACGAAGTTCTGAAACCCACAAAAAGGAGCAGTACTTGCAAGCACAAAAGGAAAATCGTTGCTTCAACTGCAATGAAGTGGGGCACAACAAGGCTGATTGCCCAAAGTTAAAAGCAAGCACTAGTGGCAAGGCGCCTAAGAGCGATGGTAAATCCTCTAGGCAATTGCACACGGTGCAGACGCTACCTCTCAGTGCCGGAAAGTTCAGATAGGTTACGGTGAGTCATTGTGACGAGCGTCACGCTTGTTCAGTGACACCAGCTATGTGGCAGCCTAGTGTTGGTCCGCATGACATGGTGCGCATGTATGGCACCATAGGTGGCCGTAGAGTCACTGTCTTTATAGACGATAGGGCCAGCCATAACTTTTTGAACTATTCATTGGTCAAGAAGTTGAAATTAAAAGAGACTGCAAGTGATCATGAGTATACCGTTGGTTTGGCCAATGGTTATGATAAAAGGTATGGAATACCGTGGTCTTGGGAGTCCCTTTGATCATGCAGGACTATGAGGCCATGCTTGACTTCCAGGTCATGCATTTGGCTAGAGCCGATGTTGACTTAGGCAGGGAGTGGTTGTATAGCCTCGGTCCTAGCCTAGTTCGGAGTTATTTACACAACACATTACAGTTTGAGTCTGGGGGTAATATCATCACCCTACAGGGAGACCGTAGTGTCCCCTTTTCACCACTTATATCATCGCTCAATTATGCCACGCGGTCCGCAGCGGCCAGGTAGCACAAATATACGCTTGTTACCCTCTTGTAAATTTTGTTTCCGTAGCTGAAACTGAAAGTAATGTTTGCGTAGACAAACATGGAAAACAAAGCCTTGGAAGAGACCCACTGTTTTCTGAAAACCCTGTTTGGCATGCATGTGATGATGAAACAACAAAGTCCAAGGCAAAAGAGACTCTAAAAACAAAGCACGTAGATGCTTTGAAAAGTTTATTGCAGGAATTTCAAGATATCTTTCCTACAGAGCTTCCAAATGGTTTACCACCATCAAGGGAAGTAGACCATGGCATCGAAGTTATGCCTGGGTCCAAACCAATAAGCAAGCCTGCTTATAGGTTGAGCCACTCCGAGGCACAGGAGGTGGAAAAGCAGTTGACCGAATACTTAGAGAAATGGTTTATTCGCCCTAGTTCGAGTCCTTGGGCATCACCGATTCTTTTGGTAAAGAAGAAAGACGGTTCTATGCGCATGTGCATAGATTATCGGGCTCTTAATCAAGTCACGATTAAAAATAAGTACCCTATGCCACGTATGGACGAGTTGTTTTATCAACTCTATGGGTCGAAATATTTCTCTAAGATAGACCTGAGATCTGGGTATCATCAGGTTAGAATTAAGATCGAGGATGTTGCGAAGACAGCATTCAGGACACGATTCGGTCACTTTGAGTTTTTGGTTATGCCATTTGGGCTAACCAATACTCCAGCGACTTTTATGACGCTGATGGACAGTGCTTTACGTCCATACTTAGGAAAATTCGTAGTAATTTTCCTAGATGATATTCTTGTGTCCAGTTATTGCGACAACACAAGCTATTTGCGAAGGAGAGCAAATGTGAATTTTTTTGAAAGAGAAATTCACTATTTGGGCCACATTATATCCGCCCATGATACGCGGAAGGAACCTGAGAAAGTGGAAACTATTCTCAAGTGGCTAGCCCGAAAAATCTCGAAGAACTGCAGATTTTTCTTGGCATGTCGGGGTTTTACCGACAGTATGTAAAGGATTACGCGAAGATCGCAGTCCCGTTGACGGATCAATTGCGCACAAAAACAAAGAATATATGTTGGGAGGGAGACCAACAAAAGAAGCTTCGAAAAAATTAAGGTAGCCATAGCAGCTGCACCTGTTTTGACTATAGTTGACCCTACTGAGCCGTTTGTCTTGGAGACAGACGCTAATGGTGAGGCCATTGGAGCCGTGCTTTTGCAAAGGGGACGCCCTGTTGCATTTGAGAGCAAGAAATTAGATAGGGCTCAGCGTAACTACTCGGCTTACGAGCGAGAGTTACTGGCCATCGTTCATGCACTTAAAAAGTGGAGACACTATTTATATGGTGCCACTTTTGAAGTACGTACGGATCACGAAAGCCTGACATGGCTTTCGAGTCAAAACGAGTTGAAAGGTCGGAAAGCTCGATGGGCGGAGCTCCTACACGAGTTTGACCTTCAGATTCGCTACCAAAGGGGTAAATATAATGTTGTGGCGGATGCGCTTAGCCACATGCCACAAATCAATGAGTTAAGCTTTACGGTTTTCAAGAATGAGTTCTTGGAATCACTCCGTGGCTTGTGTGAGCATGATCATGTCTTTACAGAGGTCTGGCGCACTGTACGCGTACGCACTTTGTCACAACCGCGCCCACCTTCCTCGTCGGCACGTAATGCTAGTTCGGAGAGACTGGCCGTAGGTGCGGTGGGTAGCGAGGCGAGAGTTAGTCCGGAGAGGCTAGCCGAGTCTTCGGGGTATAGTTTTGAGCCGGAGAGCTCAGACGTAGGCCCTTCATCACCTTTGTATTCCGACACGGTTTCAAAGGATGATGCTAAACTTCGTCGGGGGGAGAAGTATGCTAACTACTCCATTGACGACGGGTACTTACTCTACAAGGGTAGGGTGTGTGTACCAACTATTGGTGACTTTCGAGCATGCATTTTTAGAGAAAGTCACGATAGTCCAAGTGCTGGTCATCCCGGGATACAAAAGACCTATGCACTAGTCAAACGACAATTTTATTGGCCTAGTTTGTTTAAGGACGTCCAGACTTATGTGCTGCAATGCAATAAGTGTCAGGTCAATAAGCATGAAAAGCTAAAGGTTGGGGGCTTGCTCCATCCTTTAAGCATTCCTCAAGGGAAATGGGAAAGCATTTCCACGGATTTCATCACCGGTTTACCCACAACAAGTCGAGGGAATGACTCGGTCTAGGTGGTGGTGGATAGGTTAACCAAGATGGCAAAATTTATTGCCACCAAGAAAACGGTAAAAATGCCAGAGTTGGCAAAACTCTTTATTGAACATCTCTACAAGCTATATGGCTTGCCCGCAGATATAGTGTCAGATAGAGATAGAAAGTTCAACAGCCACTTTTGGAGGGAAGTCTTCAAAAAGCTGGATACTACTCTGAGTATGAGTACGGCGAACCATCCGGAGTCTGATGGCCAAACAAAAAGGGTTAACCAAATACTCGAGGATATGTTGCGTTCTTATGTAAGTAAGAAGCAATCAAATTGGGAAGAATATTTGCCCATATTGGAGTTTGCTTATAACAGCTCCAAGCATTCAACAACTGGCTTTACACCATTCATGTTGATGTATGGTTTTCAGCCGAGGTCTCCGTTGGCTGTAGGCCCAGATAAGAAGAAGATTCAATCTGTCAAGGAGTTCCTTGAAGATATGAATGATATGCTTAAAGCTGCATGCGAGAGCATTCGTAGCGCACAAGATCGCGCTAAAACATTTGTCGATAAAGGACGCAGACAAGTGACCTTTGCAGCAGAAGGTGACTTTGTATTTTTAAAGGTTCCTGCGCAGTCAGCAACCATGAAAACGGGAAAGTGTGATAAACTTTCTCCTAGATATTGCGGTCCTTTCAAGGTCCTTAAGAAGATTGGGGACGTAGCCTACAAACTTGAGTTACCGGAGAGTTCTCAAGTTCATCCTGTCTTCCATGTTAGTAAACTGAAGAAATCAGTTCACGGGTTAGAGAACGTAGTTTCTCTAGATATTTTGGTGGAATTGATCACTCTACCAAAGATACCACATGAACCGGAAGATATTCTTGGGTATCGAGATCGACAAAACCCGCCATACACTTTACCCTGAGGTACTAGTTAAATGGAAGGACAGAGACAAAGGAATCAGCTACTTGGGAACGCCGTAGTGCAATTTCCAAGCGATTTCCCCTGTTTGTTTTCGAGGACAAAAACTCTTCTTAAGTGGGGGGTAATGTCACGTAGGCTGTAACGCCTGTGACCATCGGCAGACCGGATGGCAGCGCTCGGCCGAAGTGTCGAGGCCATCCGGGGTTCAGTGGGAGAGGACGCCGTGCGGAGACATGGGCGGCCGGGCTAGTGTGGACGGCAGGCCACACACTTTATAGCCCGGGAATGAGGAGGTAATCCTCATTCTCCTCTATGGCTGGGTGGTGAACTAGTCGCCGATCCCTCCGTTGTGAGGGCACCCGCAGTGGTGCTACACGCACGTCATAGATGTGATGAGATGTGTGATGTGAATCAGATAGATGTGAATGAATCAGATAGATGTGAATGAATCAGATAGGGATGGATAGATGTGATGAGATGTGAGGTAAATAGATGTGATGAGATGTGTGATGTGAATCAGATAGATGTGAATGAATCAGATAGATGTGAATGAAGGGATGGATAGATGTGAATGAAGGGATGGATAGATGTGATGAGATGTGAGGTGAATAGATGTGATGAGATTTGTTATGTAAATCAGATAGATGTGCACGAATGGATGGATGGATGTGATGTGAATAGGGGTGAAGAGATGTGAGGTGAATAGATGTGATGAGATGTGATGTCATGTGAATCAGGATGTAAATGAATGATATGGGATGTGTGGATGTATGTGAAAGAATGGATGTGAATGTATGTAAAAGAATGTGATGTGGATGTGTATGCAAAAGAATGTGATGTGATGTGACATGAATATATGTGGATGTGAAGTGATAGATATGAATGTATGAATAGATGTGGGTAGTCGTACAGGTGAACGATTGGATGGATGTGTATGAATGAGATATGATGTGGACAGAAGTGATGTGATATAATGTGGATAGAATGTATGTGATAGGATGGTTATGAGAATGTATGTGGTGGTATGAATGAACGAATGTGACGGATATGAATGAATGAGATGTGATGGGTGTAAATGTATGTGATGTAATTGAATGTGATGGACGAGAATTGATGTGGTGTCATGTGAATTTGATGTGAATGATTATGATGTGATGAGAAAGGGAATACAGATGAAATAAATGAGGATTGATGTGGAACAATGTGGAAAGACGAGAGTTCACTATAGAAACTATATCTATGACCTGTTTTTTAAAATGACTGTTTTATGTCAAGAATGCTGGGGAAGCATTTTGACCGTCTTGTGAATGAGGCCGTGGAGATCTAATCTGATAAAGTTGCAACAGCTCTAACGGAGAGTCAATGGAGGACGTCTCGCATAGCAAGGTCGGTCGAGGTCTTGACCAGCCTCGGTTCGATTAAAATGGTGAGCTTCCGGTATGGTGGATGAGGGACCAAGGAAGCAGCCTATGAGTGAAGCGCTAGGTGACCTGCGAAGGATCCTAGAGGGTGTTGACCATACGGTGCTCGGGCTCTGGGTCGTCAAAGATACCCACACGTGCGTCGTGGAAGACATTGGAGCAAGGAGTAAGAGTTGTTTTCTGAATTCGGGCATGGATCTGGTTGATTGACCTTGCTGGTCCTCAACGGATGAGTCCATGGCTCTTTTATATGGATCCGTTGTTGGTTGATCTTGCTGATCTTCAACGGAGATTCCATTTTGATATGCAAATATATTGCCAAGTACTATGAGCTAGGAACCTTCGAAAAGGCCGCTGAGTGGACAGGTGGTGAGCGTTCTGGTTTGCCAATGATGCCATAGGTACACCGATGAAGGAATGGTTGGAAATAAGGATTTAACTAGAGATTTTGAGGATTATGATCAGTGACACTATGATTTCATTAAATGATTATTTTAAAGACAGCTAAATCTGTGAAATCTATGAAAAAGGTAATTTTATATTGGGTGTGTAAGTGGTGTGACTAGTTTTAAGTTTGCATGAATATCCGGCTAGGGGCCTGGAACTCTTTTCCCTGGTACCCGAGACAAAACCTAACCAAATTCCTAATTGGATCCCATCACTACAGTGGTTGAGTGGTTGGCTGACCCATGGGACTGGATGGGCTTAGGCTGGGCTGATGGATCCCTAAATTGAGACTCAATTCTGTTATGGTACGATAGATGAAGTAAATCCCGGATAAAAATTGTTCTATGGAACGATTGTGCCTCTCAATGAGGAAAAAAGCATTGGTCAAGTGCAATCTTTTCCCTGACCTGACTATGGGACTTTCAAGTTCAATCAGATCAGTTTAGTTAGTTAAGACTTTTTGACGACGTTAGAGAAAATTTATCTTGGAGGAATCGCCCGTGCTTTCTGGGAAAGGAAAGTTTTTCCAGGTTCGGTTTTGGAAGAACCGATGGATTAGTCTCTTGTCCGGATATCCGTGGGTGAGGCCCCAAGTGAGTAACCCTGCCCTGCGCAAGAAGTGCTACTTCCACTGTTAGCACCCCTAAATTCATTGCGCGGTAGGGATAGGGATCTTTCATGGAGGATAAACTCTTTCACCTTAAGATCCGATTGATTATGGGGTTCCTTATAGTCTAGAATCCATGCAGAATTCTGGGATAAAGATCCCTTCTACAAGAAGAACATACAGAACTCATTATCAGAGAAAGAACATATCATTCATATCCTTAACACAATAATGGTCCATCAGACCGAAAATTCCATCTTAACATTCCCCACAAAATTTTTAGTTATGCAAGTTCTCAATTTGTCATTCCTTAATTAGATCCACTGGATCAAAGGTTAGACATCATCAATCTGTCAGCACAATCCACTAATCTCATAGTGATCTACTGGAAGTTATAATCATCTTCTAGTTACTAACATCATCACACTAGGACTCATCCCATTCATCCTCATTGTGGCTCTATTCAACTTATCTTCTTTCAACCAGAATTCAGAAATCATCATCTTTCAATCAGAATCCAAATCAATTCATCAATTCTCAACTAGAATTAAAAAATCATATCAACCAACATTCAAATTCATCATCTGGATAGTATTTTTGCTTATAACTTCAAGGGCTTAGATTTACTCGTATATATTGTCAGTAAAGAGCTGTAGATATACCCATGGTATATACGGTAGTCACGGTCCTTGGAGCTATAAGGTAAATACCATCATATCTAGGCCTCAAGCAAGTCAGGGATTCCATACAATTGCGGTACTCCACACCTTCTTAGGGCCTTGGGCTGAAGACCACCAAAACAATGAAGAGCTACCTGGTATGTTATGCGGAAGCCTTGAGCTCGAATCGGTAACTTCAATGCTCAGAATTCAGCAATCTTTCATGATAAACATAATGCACAAAACTAAAGTAGATGTGCAAAAAATATAGAGAGGGAGAGAGGGAGAAGAGGACACAATATTGGGTCCCTAATACCCATGGGATTGGAGCTTCCCCTTGATTCTATATGGTTTGGTCACCCCAAGCAAACCGGCTAGTTGTTGGGCAACCACTCGGCTAGCTGTCTGGCTGTCCCATAGCTCACCGATAGCTTCTCATGGGCTATAGAGCTGGCCGGACAACCCCTCCTACCCAAGCCAAGGCTAGTGGGCATAGCCTGGGGCCCTCCTGGCCCCTTGGGGGTGGTTCTACACCTCCCCCATGCCCATAACAAGAGCACAAGTCTCTATCTTGGGGTAGCCTCATGGGCTGGCCCCTTCTCTACATGCAATCCTACATGCACCTATAGATGTTCGGCACCCAGTCGCAAACCTTATACAATGATCACCCCTTCTCTACATGCAATCCTACATGCACCTATAGATGTTCGGCACCCAGTCGCACAAACCTTATAGAATGATCACCCCTGACATCATTCAAGGCTGTTGGATAGCCATGCACAAATAGTGCGGGACTTCCCCACACTCAGTCGACTGGTTGGGCAGGGCCCTGGCCCTATCGGTAGCCTAGCCATGGCTCCTAGGGCTGGCCGACAGCCTGCCCAGCCCATGCAAGGGGGCTGGTGGCACAGCTTGGGGCCTTCCTGGCCCTTTGGGGTGGCTCCTCTAAACTACCCCATGCCCACTGCAAGAGCCTTAGGCTCTGCTATGGGGTAGCCCTATGGGCTGGACCCCTTTTCTACATGCAAACCTACATGCACTACAAAAGTCTGGCATCGAGTTGCAAACCAGATTGTCTGTGACATGTGAGGGATTGATCGTAGTAAAAAAAACCTTAGTCTTAACTAAACTACACTTAGAAATATACTTAAGAGATAGAGAATGGTTTCAATGTTTACAGCTCAGATCTAAAAAGATCTGTGATGCTGATGATGCTTACTTTGACTGAATGCTAACTTATGAATGCTAAACTGATATATTGCTGAATGCTAAACTCCACACCTTCCTAGGGTCTTGGGCTGAAGATCACCAAAACGATGGAGAGCTGCCTAGTATAACATGCAAAAGCTTCGAGCTCAAATCGGTAACTATAATGCTCAGATTTCACCAATCTTTCACAACAAAAATAACGCACAAAACTGAAGTAGATGTGCAAAAAATAGAGAGAGAAAGAGGGAGAAGAGGACATAGTATTGGGTCCCAAATACCCACGGGACTAGAGCTTCCCCTTGACTGTGTATGGTTTGGCCACACCAAGCAAACCGGCTGGTTGTTTTGGGTAGCCACTGGGTTGTCCCATAGCTCGCGGACAGCTTCTCTAGGGCATGGGGCCCAATTAGCTAGTTCATAGGGCTAGCCAACAACCCCTCCTGCCCAACTACGGCTCATGGGCACAGCCTCGAGCCTGGCCCCTTGGGGGTGGTTCTACACCTCCCCCATGCCCACAACAAGAGCACAAGGCTCTACCTTGGGGTAGCCTTATGGGCTGGCCCCTTCTCTACATGCAATCCCACATGCACAAATGTCTTGCACCCGGTTGTAAACCAGATACACATATTACTTGAAATCATTCTAGGATTCTTGGGAGCCATGCATAGAGTGTGAGACTACCCCACACTCGGCCGACTAGCTGGGCAGGGCCCTCTGGCCTTGTCGACTTCCTAGCGAGGGCCCCTAGGGCTGGTTGACAAAACCATGCAAGGGTTGGTGGGCATATCTTGGGACCTTCTTGGTCCCTTGGTGTGGCTCTAAGCTTCCCCATGCCCACTGCAAGAGCCTTAGGCTCTGCTTTGGGGTAGCCTTATGGGGTGGTCCCCCTTTTCTACATGCAAACCTACATGCACTGCAGAAGTCTGGCATCCAGTTGCAAACCAGATACATAGATCATATGTGACATGCAAGGGATTGATCATGGTAAAACAACCTTAGACTTAACTAAACTGCACTTCGAAATATACTTAAGATATAGAGAATGCTTTCAATACAAATGCAATGCAACCATATTATATAAGATGGTTACAATTGAGATCTAATAAGATCTGTGATGATGATGATGCTGACTTATAAATGTTGAACTATTGTAATGTTGAATGTTGAACTCCACACCTTCATAGGGTCTTGGGCTGAAGACCACCAAAATGATGGAGAGCCACCTTCTATGACATGTAGAAGCTTCAAGCTCATCGAATTGGTAGCTTCAATGCTCAGAATTTAGCAATCTTTCATGAGGAAAATAATGCACAAAACTGAAGTAGAAGAGGACATAGTATTGGGTCCCGAATACATGGCACTGGAGCCCTTGACTGTGTATGGTTTGGCCACCCCAAGAAAACCGGCTGGTTGTTGGGCAGCCACTAGGCTGGCTATCTCGACTATCTCATAACTAGCCGAGAGCTTCTCTAAGGCTTGGGGCCCAGTTGGCTGGCTATCCATGGGCCATAGGGCTAGCCTACTGCCCCTCCTGCCCAAGCCAAGGCTGGTGGGCATGTCCTGGGGCCCTCTTGGCCCCTTGGGGGTGGTTCTACACGTCCCCCATGCCCACAACAAGAGCATAAGGCTCTGCCCTGGGGTAGCCTTATGGGATGGTCCCTTCTCTACATGCACCTATAGATGTCCGCTGGCCACAATCTCACAGACCAGATACACAGATCACCTGACATCATTCCCAGAGGGAAACTCACAACATGGATTGGCAGTGCCTCATGCGCAAGACAATGCAGACCTGACCTTGGATGCATATAGTGTAACCGTGGTGGCTGACTTGTCCCGAACTGGACTCACATGGCACCAGTTTTCCACTCCAAGTCTTGCACCTTCTTGTTCAGATATGTCCACGTGACATGCGAGGGATTGATCATAGTAAAACAACCGTAGTAGTAAATCTATATGCTATTGTTGCTGTTGTTGTTGTCGCCCTGCCCTACATTAGCACATCTTCATTGATAGCATATCTACAGCATTTTCCTTTAGCAGCATACCTTGGGACAGCAGCAGCCCACTCTTGGTTACATATCATCAGTGGCTTTATCCTCAACTTATGGGACAGTAGGCCTCTCTGCTACACTTAACACATCAGCTTTTTTATCCTCGGCTTATGGGACATTAGCCCTCTCTGCTACATAGAGCACATCAACATTTTTATCTTCAGTTCATGGGACAGGAGCCCATTCTGTACTACACATTATAGCACCTCATCGCGTTTTATCATCAGTACACCACTTGGGATAGCAAGCCACTCTCTGCTACGGTCATCGTTTTTCTTCCACCACTCAGGTATTGCAGCACCCTTGTTTCCCAAAGCTTGCAGCACTTCCACCACTCGAGACAGAAGCCCCCTTGACTATATATAGAATTACCTCTTCATTCAGACTTTTGTACCACTTCATAGACATATCCGGTACCGCATCATCTATATGCTCTATTGTTGCTGTTGGCACCTAGCCTGCATATCAACACATCTTCTTTGTTGATAGCATATCTGCAGCATTTTTCTTCAGTAATATACCTTGGGATAGGATCCCACTCTTTGCTACATATCATTAGTGTTTTAATCCCTCATCTTATGGGATAGTAGCCCTCTCTGCTTCACTCACAGCACATCAGCATTTTTATCGTTATCTTATGGGACAAGAGTCCTCTCTGCTACATAGAGCATATCAGTGTTGTTATCTTCAGTTCATGGGACAACAACCCACTCTTTGCTACACAATACAGCACCTAAGTGTTTTATCATCAGTACACCATTTGGGATAGCACCCCACTCTCTACTACAGTTTATCATCGTTTTTCTTCCACCACTCATGTATTGCAGCACCCTTGTCACCAGAGCTTGCAGCACTTCCACCACTCACGATGGCATCTCTCTCTGCTCCTCACAACCACTCAAGTATTACAGCACCCTTGTCACCAAATCTTGCACCACCACCACCACTTTGGATGGCAGCCCTCTCTGCTCTTCATCACCATTCAAGTATAGCAACACCCTTGTCACTGGAGTCTACACCATCATCAAACATCAGCATCACTTCACCTTGCGCTACCCACCACCACCTCGGAGTACCTTTGCCTCACATTGATGCGAGCCTTTGTCACCATCTATGCTTCAGCTCTAACATCGTCTTTGCTTCTACACTAGTCTTCTTCTACTCAAAGTCACCTCACATCAGAGGGCTCTTGTACATATGGTCACTCACCATTATATATAGACTCACTCACCTACTATTTCATGTTGTGTTGTTTTGCTCTAATCTCAATGTAGGGCAAGAAGTAGGATTATACCTAAGTTTCAAGGACTAGACTCGGGAAAATGTCAATGTAAAAGAGTGGTTCATCATTGTCCTTGCTAGCTTCTTGTAGTTTCTCTTCTGTTAGATCTAGGCCAAGTGGTAAAGGGAAAGTTTATGTTACAAGCTTAGTTACTACTCAATGCCAAACTCAGGTAGGTCTACATCCCCCTCATCCTCGTCTTCCTCCTCTCGTTCCCCATTCACATTCGATGGTCCTAGTCTATCTCCTAGAGCAATCACCATCACGATGAGGTCGGGATGTGTATACTCCTCCTTGGCCAATGATTTATCTTCCTAGATATCAATATGGTTGCTATCCTCGCACAAGGAGGCCAGTGTGCTATCAAAAATCCGTTGACCTCGAGGATTGACTTGCACAATTTGCCACCATGGATTGCCATTTGGATTCTTGTAAAAGAATGCTTGTTCACAATGCATTGGAAGAAGGTAAGGTTATTTGCTACCTCGTAGCAACTTGGAGGAGTCGATAGACTAAAAAACTATGGGCTCTCTTTTCACGGTAGCATCTTTGCCTTCGTATTGTGTACAGAACTAGTGAACCTTCAAAATGACCTATAATAAACATATTCTCAAATTAGCACCAAATACACCAACATGTGAGAGAATAAATCAATTTCTAGAATGAATATACCTGTTTCATAAAATGATAATTAACTTCATATATTCTCTATAGATCCCCAACGTAACCTAGCTCGTCTCATCGACAAGGTTCATGTCACATTCACTTGCATAAGATTATTGTTGAAATTATGCAACAATGCACGACTCTTTAGTAAGACACATATCATCAACCCTTTTGACTCAAAGATGTTGGCCATAGGCCCACATACTGCTATATGCCCAAACCTAAAATCACAAGCATAGAGAATATTAACATCATAAAGGCATGCACATAGAATACTGGAAGTGTGGGCCATGCCATATCTTACCTCCATGTATCACACCTAATACTGAGCTCGAACTCGTCACACGAAACTTGTGCACCTTCTTCTTGCACCTTTTTTATTCACTCTTGTATCCATGTCATTAACATGGTGGGGGTCACCCGTTGCCTCTTCGATGTTCTTTTCATATTCTCTTGCCATTCTTTGTCGTTCTCTTCGATCCATTTTAGCATACATTCTAAATTGTAGTTCACAAAATACTTAAATTCTCTCGTTCATCGTGATCAAGATGTACTGGGAGTCCCTTTCCACATAACACCTCTTCTGATAATTTACTTGATTCTTCCACCGTCCAAACACGGGGAGCTTCCTCATCAATAAGCTGCAAGTACTCAAAGAGATAGTACATGTAGTCATGTTGCAACCATCCCCCTACCATAGATCCTTCGGGCCTTGCCCTCTGATGCACAAAACCCTTTAAGACTCCCATGAATCTTTCATCCCAAAACATCCATTGTGTGCTTACAACTCTAGCAAGCTCCAGCTCCTCAACGAGGTGGATAAGCACATGGACTTGGATGCCAAAAAAGGACGTAGGCAACTCTTTTTCTATCAAGCATAGGATCTCTACGCACTCCAACTTTTTTTTGTGGAATCTCCCAACAAGTGTCTATTTCCTTTGACGTGATCCACCTAGAAAATGATAAAACACCAATCGATAACTAACTTTAATTGAAAAGAAGAATCCTAGACACATTTTGAAGGAGCAGTACCTTACGACCCCAAATGGTATATGATATCTTGAATGCCCTCGGTTAAGCATTCATCAATTTTACAAGTGGCAAGATATGCTGCAAATAGTCCACCTTTGACTTTAGTATCCCTACAAATTAACAAATGTTAAGAATAAAATAGAGCCATAGCCTACCTTTAGAAAGTTATGCCAATCATATGTCTTTAATCCAGAAAGACTGTTATCGTCATAGTAAACATGTTTCGTAATGATGCACCATAGCTTGTAGGTATACGAATTGATCTCATCCTATCATTGATCGTACTCATCTCGTCCTTTGTCCAGTACCCATGGTGCGCGACGACGATAAGTTGTCTTTCCTGTTTTAGGACTTACTATAGGAAATAAAGATGGTTTATAGTTTTGTTCCTTTAAATCCGCCCTCGTAGCCTCTGTATCTTTGATACCCACAAGATTTTTCCAAAGAGAGTGTCCAACATTTTTGAAAATATGCATGGGGTCAATTCAATTCTTTCCAATATTCCAAACTATACCATATTGAGATCTAAGGTGCCATCGATTTTTTCCCTTTGTCTTTGTGATAATCCTCATCTTCCTCATCACTTGTGAGCTCAATAATCTGGATCTATGATAGGTCCAATTGTCCGTTTTCTATACCAATCCATAGGAGTCATTCGTATATACGGACCGCTCCACTCTCATTCCTTCTATTGAAATGTCTTGCCACCAGTTCTTTCGATCGCAATATGTGTCCTTCCATTTTCTATACCAATCCATAGGATTCATTCGTATACGGACCGCTCCACTCTCATTCCTTCTATTGAAATGTCTTGCCACCAGTTCTTTCGATCGCAATGTGTCCTTCCGACAAAAATCTTCTATGTCGCAATACGGACTGCTCCACTCTCATTCCTTCTATTGAAATGTCTTGCCACCAGTTCTTTCGATCGCAATACGTGTCCTTCCGGCAAAAATCTTCTATGTCGGAGATATATATTCTTATCAAGATTCTTGCTATATTTTGATTGTAGCCAATCTCCACATGGTGGACATGCCTTGTATCCCTTTGTTGATAGACCTACAAACAATCTAAGTCTTAGTGCAATTGTTATTTCACGTCACTTCAAATCCAAACAAAGTAACTACAATCATGTACCTGAAGAATAACCATAGTCAGGATAGTTTCGTGAATAGTCCATGTTAGAATGTCGCGAACCTCAAAGCCTCATTCGCATGTAGGCTTGGACATACTTGGAATTAGTAAACTGAATAGTAGATGCTCCTTCTTTATGGACATGAATGGTGGTAGGTTGTAATAGATCAGCACCACCGGCTAAGTTGAGCACTTACATTATGAAAAATATGGACTCTCCACTTTGCCCCTTAAGGAGTGAATAAAAAAGATTGGCCTGACCAATGAGAGAGCTCGGATTCTAGATCCATGTAACATGGATCTTTTTGTCATATCTTTGCCCAAATCTCTTAAGACAATAAAATAATAGAGCCCATATCTTTAAAAAATAGAAAAATGTCAGATTCCATATCTTTCATGTCAGATGTACCTTGTGGTCAGCACATGGAAGTTTGAAAACCGAATTTTATTTTTTCCCTTTTTTTATGTTTAACTTTTTACTTTCCCTCCTTTTGCATTTCACTACCTTTTCATTTCCCCCCTTTTTTTAGCAGAATTCAATTTTGTCGTATCTTCTTCTGCAACTCTAGTTCTTTCTTCCATGAAATTTTACAGGTATGTTGTTCTCCACCATAGCTCTCTCCTCATAAAATTTCATCTCATTTGGACAAAACCTCTATGAGTTATGTACATTTTCTCACATGAACTTTCTCTTCTTTGCGCCACAAATAGCTATCTTAATATGAAGTGGCATCAAATTCTTATGAGTAATGATCATATGTTTAGGGTTTGTCTATTTTTGTCTTGATGTAAGATAGGTTTGTTTATGTTTTGTCTTGATGTGTTGTTGTTTATTTTCACAGGCGCAGGGCTTTGGCAATAAGATTGTGCAAATGAAAGCAGTAAGTTGATGTTTATTTCGTGTTGTTTTAATCTTTATTTGTTGCTTATAATCTTCTCTACACCACAAATAACTATCTTGACTTTAAGTGGCATAAAATACTTGTGAGTAATGATCATAGGTTTAGGGTGGTTTGTTTATGTTTTGTCTTGATGTGTTTATGTTCATTTTCATAGGTTGTAAGCAACAAGGTTGTGTGAATCAAAGCAATAGGTTGCTGTTTATTTCTTGTTGTTATAATGTTTATTTATTACTTTACAATCTTAACATAGATATTTATTAATCATGCAATCAGTCTTTGTTAATGGTGCTTTGTTTTTTATTGTAGATGCCTTCAAGTAGGAGGAATATCAGTAATATTCACATAGTGGAGGTGCTGAATAGGAGAGATGATGAAGGTAATTGGATCCCTGATCAATAAAGTAAGTTAAATTGGATTTTAATGAGACCAAGTACCCGTGGGAGTTTCAAGGTCAAGCTCAAAGATGTAACAGACCCCAACAAACAATGGAAAGATAGAATCATAGAGTTCAGGAGAATGCACCAATGGTACAATAACAAAGGCTTTCATTTAGCATGTTTATATGCACGAAGTGCTGCAGAAGTTGCTCCTGAGTATGATATCTCAGATGCAAAATTTGAGAGGCTGCAGGAGGAGCTCTTTGGACCTCGACCATGCATTGACCTCTCGGACCCTATACATGGTGATAGAGCGATCCCTAGGGGTAGACCTAGATGCACTGGACGGGAAACAGAATGATGAGGCTGAGAAGTTAGGTTTAAAAAAATTAATATTCTTGAAAATTTTGGTGCAGGGCCTCAGGGGCATGGGGACCCCACACATGTAATCTGGGATGCATCAAGGCCCCTCCAGGCATGCCAGCCAAAGGCTAGCAAGGATGGCTTGAATCTGCACAGGGGCATGGGGACCTGCCACATGTAATCTGGGATGCATCACGGCCCTCCAGGCATGCCAGTCAAAGGCTGGCAAGGATGCAAATGCCAGCCTTTGACTGGCATGCCTGGAGGGCCCTGATGCATCCCAGATTACATGTGTGGGGTCCCCATGCCCCTGAGGCCCCGCAGAAACAATTTCATCTCATTTGAAAATATGTTTTTCCATGCAATTGTATTTTGAAATAATTTTTGATATTTTTATTTTTGCATGCAAATATTTTCTTTAGGAAATTGTCTATGTCATGAGTTTGCATCTAGAGCTAGTCGAAGAAGGGGTGGTGGAGGAAGATTCCATGATGCAGCTTTGAAGGAGTACATTGGCAAAATCTTCCAAGACATTATTGTCTTTCACAAAGTATGCTCCCCTGATGGAAAAGTCTCTCTCATGAAGATCAAGACTTTAACAAAGGGTGCTGCATTCAAGTCTATGCCTGTGAAATCAAGCTTAGAGAAGGTGATGCTTGTGAAGCACTGTAGCTCAGCGCGTGGAGGGAAGATTCATTCACTAGTTGGCCTAGGCCTTGCCACTGGGAATATTGATCTTCATGCTATCCAACTCGAGCTCGAAGGAAATTTTGTTGTAATTCCTTCGCTTAAACCTCCTACTAACTCTGCTGAGCCTAGTTGGCTCTCCATATTGAACTTGCAATCAATATATGGGTTGTCTGATACGAGTGTTTCAAAACTTATGGGGTATGTGTCCCTTCCCCTCTCTATCTTTCACATGCTTGCATGAATGTCTTATCTTTCTCCTTTACTATTCATTCTGTTATATGTAATAGGTTATTGAAGGATCAAATTATACCAGAAGACAATGAGATGCCTTCGGACTATGCACGAGCAAAAGAAATGTTGCACTCCATAGGGAAGGACTATAACACACACCATGCTTATTTAAATAATTATATTCTCTTTCGGCATGAGTACGCCACTCTTCACGAGTATCCACAATGTGGTTCATCGAGGTATAGGCAAGATGTCCAAGGACAAAGGGTCCCTGCTAAAGTCTTAAGACACTACATATTCAAATAATGTTCAGATTCAAATCCATTGCATGTTTAATGACTTGGCATCGAAACACCATATCCACAGATGACGTTATGTGTGTGCCCCTGCACTGATTCTTTAGCATGGAGGCATATCGAAGAGAAGTGGGTGGACTTTGGGAAAGAGCCTCGTCATATTCGTCTCGGACTAGGAATGGATGGATTCAATCCATTTGGCTTACAAAGTTCATCATGGAGTACATGGCCCATTTTCCTAGTGAATTATAACCTGCCACCATGGTTAGCAATAGAGAAGGGGCACCTTTTAATTTCCTTGATAGTTCCATGGAAGTACAAGGTTAAAAACATGGACGTCTACTTGGCTCCATTAGTTGACAAGCTATGCACGTTATGGGATGGTATCCAAGTTCATGATACTTCTAAGCGGTTTGGAGAAAGGGTTGCAACAGTGCGAGGAATACTTATGTGGACCATGCATGATTGACTGGGCTATGGAGAGTGCTCTGGTAAGTTAATTATTCTAAGATTTCTTGATCTGATTTAATTTCACGATTTTGGTATTTTTGTATTATTTTCATACCTCATCACAATAATTAACATGTTTGGCAGAGCTTTCAATATATGGTTATAATGCATGCCCTATATGTGGGCCTAGACTAGAGGCCCGGTACTCAACAACTTTGAAGAAGGTTATCTACGAGGGGCCACAAAAAGTATCTCCCCGACAACCATAAGTTGCAAGAGAGATTTCTAGGGAGGCCTCCTCGTGTGCAAAGCCAAGTGATTGGAGGAGGGTATAGGAAGTGGATCCAAGTTGTTCACCCCCTGGAATGAAGCGGCTATCCATCTTCCATCTACTCCCATATATTGGGGTGATCTTCTAGTCAATCATCTTCTTAACCTTACGCACATTTTCAAGAACATAGCCGATATGCTTTGGAAATCATCATAGGTGTGCTAAAGAGAGCAAGGCACAAAGGGATGATCTACAAGAGGTGGACCTCATGTAGCACTTATGGGCACAGAGCAGACCTCTGCTGATGGGAAATTGATTCTCCCTAGAGAACCTTGGGTCTTAACCAAAGAAGAGCAGTGGTGTGTAAAGAAGTTCATCAATGAATTTTGTACTCCCACTGGTTATATGCATTGCTTGAAGGGAGCATTCACAAAGGATGAAGAGCTTAGTGGCTTGAAGTCTCATGACTGGCATAGGGGTGCACATCAAAGAGGTGGCTCTGTAAATAAAGTAAGTTATATAATGCCATGCATTAAAAAAGCACAAACAAATATGAATAAATAGCAAAAAAATTGAATATAAAATTTCAACCCTCAATTCCAACATATCCAACATATAATGTCATACATTCTTGTCCCTAAAACAAAACAAAAATTTTTAAAGTATACACATAAAAGAAAGAACAAAGATCCATGGAAACTCATTTTGGCATGCATCCTCCTCTTGTCATATGGCAGGGGAAAGGACGTGCTTAATAGGAAAGATACACATACATACAAAAAGACACACATACAAAAAATTAGAACACATAACTTTAATACAATACTTGAAATTATTACCTAGAAGCATCTAAGATCTTCTTATAAACAGTATTACTTGTTGTAAGCCAAGCAATGAGGTGGACATCCTCCCCCCAAGATTGAGACCATAACTAAAAGGTTCTAGTAAAAAAACTGCAGCTATCACATTAGGTCGATCACATGCACACTATTTCGATGGAAGTAAAGCATCTAATACCTCTTTTGCCAAATTAGATTGCCATTGTATCTGATATATTTTCCAATCCCACACCAATAAAACTCGATGGTAAATGGTAACAATGTTGTAGGTAACAAATTGCTTCAGGTAGTTCTTGTTGCCAGATGCAAAACTTCCTTGTATACAACATTAGTAGTATAAACCATCTCTGGACCACTCACATTGGTCTCACATGTAGTATCTTGAAGAAATACCTTGACAACATTCAATGATCGCACATGAGAAAGCAACATATAATTGTCCATGACTAAACACTAGAGTTGCCAAATATAATCCTAAAAGAGACATTGTTTGGCCTTGTGATTTATTTATTGTTATGCCAAATGCAAGTCAAACAGTGAACTACCTCCACATCATATCGAATGGAAGCTACAATGTACTTGGAATGAAAGTTGTCCTTGGAATGAAGACCCTATCTCCAATGTTAGTGCCAGTAATAATTTCCACCTCTAACACCTTTGTGTGGAATTCCTTGCATATTAATCGAGTACCATTACACAATCCCTCTCGAGGATTTAGATCATGCAATAAAATTATTGGAGCATTTCTTTTCAAAATCAATCGATGAGGTGGATAACCACCACCAAGATCTAAAAGCATTTTTGGTGGAATTGACACGATACCTTCTTTTATCCCCCTTGTCCATTCCATTGCCAATGTCTAGAACCCACTGTATGAATTCATGCTCTGTTAAGTTATTACCATTTTGAAGTACCCGCATGTTCTGTGTAAGCTTCAATACTTTAGTTTCTCTCCATATTTGTGAGTGACATAATGCGACATTAACAATGTCCTCTCGTCCTCCCTTTGGAACAACCGACAAAATCTTCCTAAAATCTCCACCAAACAATATGACCTTTCTACCAAAACTCCGATCACTGCCCATGATTTCTCTCAATGTCATGTCTAATGCTTCAAAGTCATATCGATGGGTCATGAGTGCCTCATCCCATGTTATTAGCTTAGCTAGCTTCACAACATCTGCAAGAAGCTGACTGTTAACTTTTATATTATAGGTGCTAGCTACATATAGGTCTAATGGTACTTTAAACCGTGAATGAGTTGTGCGACCATTGCCTAGTAGCAAGGTTGCAATGCCAAAAGATGCACATGCCAAAGAAACATGCCCCTCACCATGCAACTGACAGAAAAAAAACAATAATAGAGAAAGGTCTTGCCAGACCCCCGTGGACCATTAAGAAAAAACACTTCACCAACACCTACATATACTACCTCCAAAGCTAGTTGACAAGCATTTAGAGTTGTTTTCATTCGATCGGCAATTTGTTCCTGTTGCTCAACATTAAACATTCTCTCTTCTTGTAATAATCCATTTGTAACTATGGACACAGTTGATTTGTTTTCCCCACAGGAGGCATTCCCTCAAACTCAACCAACCTTCGGCCATGTTGTTGAAGAATGTGCTCTAAATGCAATAGATCATTTAAATTCTCTATAGTCAATTGTAATACATGAAATAAATCGTCTGAAAGTTTCAATGAAAATCTTGCCCATAGAAGGCCGAGAGAGGCAGGCTCACAAAACAGCAAAATTGTGACAAATAGGTGTCTCAATTTGCAATCCGGTTTGATGAAATGCGGCCTCTTGCAGACACAAACCATTCTTCATCACTTTCCAATAAACCTCTAGCTATGCATACTCCCTTGAAAGTAGGATAGACTTGCCCATCAAAAGTGTGCGTCATCAAAAGACTTACAACCTTTGCAAACAATAAACAACATATGCAAGAAATATTGCTCACCAACAGACGGAGAAACATTGCACATGCGACCAATGCCATTGCCTAACTTTCTTCTAGTCCACTTCTTAAGACTGGTGTTCCAAACCCATCAGCATGGAAAGTCACTGTAAAGCAAATCTTTTGCATCATCATGCAACTCATTACATGCAAACCACTTTGTAAGGGTTGTTTTTTTGTTGCTTTCTCTATCTATTATACTCTATAAATCATCATCATCGCAAAACATGACTTTATTATTCAGGGGAAGATGAACTTGTAATCTTTGAACATCTGGCTTTTCATCATGCATATCATATTCATAAATTTGCCAGCATGCTTCTAACGCTGACACATAACGTGCATCCAAGTACCTACTGATCTCATCCACCACACCATCAGTTGAATGTTATAGTTCTCATTTCCTTTCTACATGATTTACCATTTGCATTCTCATTGTTGCTCTGTCTCATGACCCTTGTGCACATATTTATACAAATACTTATTTGCTATGATTGTGGAGCATACTTTAACATTGATGTGTGCCTTGTATTTCATGGAGAGGAAAGGATTAAATGGAACTATCCAACGATTTTCTACAACAACTCCTTTCACTTGTATGTTCCTGTCATCATCTTGACGCATGTAAATAGGATAGCCATCGTTATCACCACAGTAGATTGAGAGAAGTCACGCGGATAATGATGACGACTACATTTCCCATCAATCATGCAAGGAGCAATGGGATTTAGTGCACCACATGGGCCATGAACATTGCATTGTCTAATAATCTCATGCAACTCAAAATACATTTCCCTATCATGCAGCTTTGCGTATACTAATTGATCATAATGACTAATCTCAGTTGCTTTAAATTCATCTGCCAAAATTAATAGCATATGTGAGTGCGGAAAACCTCTCTTTTGAAACTCAATCACATAAACATAACAAGCCACTTTTCTAAACAAATTATCCTTTGTAACCAGTCACTCTTCCAAACAAATTATCCTTTATAAATTGTAATTGACCTCATTATATCCTTATGTTTTTGATAAATCATATCCTTATGTTTTTGATAAAGCACGTGGGTTGTCAGATCCGGTTAATCATGTGCACTCTGCCTTGGGTGCAATGCTTCAAATATTTTAGACCAATGTGGATTGCAAGTGAATGTAATGAACATGTCAAGCTTACCCTTCTTCTTTACAATTGCCATTGCATCCTAGTATAATTGATACATATACCGTGGCCCTCCTGTAAAAGAAGATGGTAGCACAACTTTACGCCCTACATTGTTGTCTAGTACAGTCCTTGCACCATCAGCTGCATTAACCATGTCCGCTAATCCTTGATACACTTCTGCATGCAAAGTTGTTTGATTATTATGTATCCATACCAACCTCAATTCCTCCATGCTACTATATGCATTAACAATGTACTGTTGCAATAATCTTCCCCCACGTAGAAGGCAAGCATTGGTATCAGGTCTGATCTACAATCGGTATGCGTAATATTGTCTTTGAGTAACACATTTTGTACTCTGAATTTCTTATAGTGATGCATGGTCAAGAACACCAGCATTTGGGATGTATACATGCCAACCATCCTCCCCTCGTAGAAATAAAAGAACATATAAAAGTGGCATGTATGATTGATGCAAATTAGATATTCTTCTCACAAACCCATCGCGCAAATAAATTTGGATGTCTCGATAGCCAACATCGGCATCATCTCCTTGCCCTGACATGATAGCAACAACCTCGCTAGCTATGGGCACCAAGTATTGTTTAGAAGCCGGTTCTCACAAATTATCATCTTTAAATCCACATGTGGATTGCTTCTCAATACTTCCCCAACAGCTCGCAATGCATGGGCATATGGATTGCATGCATGTATCATCCTCTGCAACAATGCTAAAACACCAAGATCCAAAGCAGGCATGCCATCCAAACGACTTTACAGTTCATGCTATGTGTCATACACATATAGCTGTGCAAAACGTGGGCGCTCTTCTCATCTTCCATTAGGCAATAATGTTCCAACATGATGATATACATTTCCATGAACTTGAAAGTTATATATACCTCTATTTCCTAAAAACATTTCATCAATATGAGCACCCACTAATACAAAATCTAGGACACAATGGCTGACCACAACCTGACGTAAAGTTGTTTTTGTCTCATGTTTCCACAATTGAGCATGGAAAAAACTACAAAGGGACTCCTACCCGCCATGTGGCAAGCCACAAATAAGGTATGTATACATGAAAGTCACAAAGCTTTTACCCACAAGCTTCCTCTTTAAAACTTCCTTCCATTTTGGCTCACTAAAATCAATTTACTTAATTTTTCATCATCCCATTCTTACTTACTATGCCGATTGTTGTTTTAATTAATCATTTGCCTATAATCAAATATCATAGTTGGTTGTTAGTTTTCTTCTTTAAATCTCTATTAGAATATGAGATGCAAAACTAGATGGAATTTGGTTTGTTAACTTTAATATTTCATTTAATGAAGTGGAGTTTTTATCCCCCAAGGAAAATTTGACAATTTAACCCCATTTTGCATGCTTAATTATGTACACTGAGAAATTTAAGTTTTTGTTAGTGGATTAATAAAGTAATAAAGTAAAACACTCATAATCTATATCATTTGATATTGCTTGGTTGAAATATGTAATATTGCTTGAAGTATCCACATTTGGAGGAAAAAAAGAGTTTAAATCAATCATGAGAAACAAAGTCATTGGAAACTGATAGACTTTCACAAGTAAATGCCATTGGATAAATTATTTATATTTTTAAGCTATGTAAAATCCCAATAAAAGGCCTTGTGACATAAAATAAAATTTTGTGGGATTGGTCTAAGTAGAGTGCTTTTGGATGTTTTTAAATGATTGCTTTTTCCATTTGGGCATTTAGTATTTTTAAAAATTAAGATAATCACACATAACTATTAAAAATAATGTATAAGACTTTTAGATTGTTTTATATGCTGTTGACACCAAAAACAGGTAGGCTCTTATAGCCTAGCAAATTTAGCTTTATAACAAGGTGTGGAGGCACGTTTCTTAATATTGTAATGTGGCATGTTGAAAGTAGTTATTAAATTAACATCATGTATGTCACTATGTTGACTTTTTGGCTATCGGCACAACCTTTTAAAACTTTAGTCATAAGCATATGAAAACAAAATGAATTGCATAAACTTCAGAGTGAAAGGTTTTGCAAAGAGTGTAAAACACACTGATATGTATAAATTTGAGGCAATTGTATGATTTAAATTGCATGCATTGTGGCTTTAAATGTAAGGGTAACAAAATTATAATGCATCATCAAACTCTTGTTTCTTTGTTTTAAACCAGCTACACAACTAGGAAGGACAAATCTCTCTCTCTCTCTCTCTCTCTCTCTCTCTCTCTCTCTCTCTCTTATAGAACTCAAGAAGTCCCCTATAACCCTCCAGGATGAGTGGAAAATCTCAACAATGTGGCAAAGAGAAAAGAGATGGCTTTGTACATACACTCGTATATTATTAACATTAGCAAACAAGCCAACTTTAGAGATTGAGACCCAACAAGAGGAGATCATCACAAGGTCAAACAAAGATTTGTGAGAGACACTTGGTGGGCGCATTAAGAAGAATGTCACAACCAAAGTGAGGCTAAAGTCGAGGAAAATTGGCTAATGTCATCCAAATCCACATTGACAATTAAGTGGAACATGTAACAAGGCTTGGCTGAAGAGGTAACTAGACATTAATATTTTGACATTGGAGGCAACAAGACTTGAAGTTCTCAAGCAATCAAAGCCAGTAAAGGGCACGAAACTATGAATAGAAAAATTTATGTAAGTGAAGCAAAGGGTGCAAAATTGGCTAAATTAAGCCATGATGAAGATCAATCATTGAGGATTTTTGCAAACCAGAACCAACCGAGCCTCCAATTATTGTAAATCATGTATATCTTGACATCATAGCCTAATCAACTAAGTAGTAGGATTTCTCTTTTCATTTCAAGCCTATATATTTAGCTAAGGACCTTACTTGTCTTCATGTTCGTACATGGCCGCATAGCTCATTTAGCCTCCAATAAACATTAATAATTCTCTATGTATTTTTGTGTGTGTGTGTGTGTGTGGGAGCGTGCGTGTGTGCGTGTGCGTGTGTATGTGTGTGTGCGTGTGTGTGTGTGTGTGGCAAGTACAATGCATAATCTTGTGATCCATTTAAGGGTGTTAAGAAAAAGAAATGAATGTTAAGTGATTCTTTCTAAAGATGTGTCTCAAGCATATATGTTTTTATTTTGTGAAAGTTGTAGGAGATATTTAACGTTTCAACAAGCTAGAACATTCAAAAGACCCCAACACATTGCACACATCAAATTGCACATCAAAGTGTTATTTTATGGCTTTTTCCTACTCATGTGTATTTTGTTTTTGCCTCCTCTCTATAGATGCCAAGACATATGATTGAACTTGTCAAGAGCCTTATTAGTTGGCTAATAGATTGGCAAGTATCAAGCGGATCAAGGTAAGAAGATTAATGTCATGGCAAGGTTTAATCGAGGTCGAGAGATGAAGCAAAACACTTGATGACAAGGGGCCCAAAGGGTAGCAATTTATATGGCACACGAGGATACACACACTTATTTGCAAGCTGTAAGTGTGAACACTGAACACTAGTGTGAGGCAAGTAGCCAAAGGAAGGATGGGCTTATGGGTTGCAACAAGCTGGCAAAGTGTGTATGCACAAGGGAACTAATGACTGAGGTAAATATTAGGTCTTGAAGGATAACTGGTCAAAATTCGATACAAGATGAATGCTACTTGCATAAATCCTTTAGTGTGTGAAAAGCTACCCCAATTAACAACTCACGCTAAGGGCCTTCATATATGTACTCTCACCATTCTCAAATATCTTTAAAAAATTGACATTGGTTGTGGGCTAGGAAATATTACTCGATCATAACATAACTTGTCGATAAGGGGTCCCATGCCTATTGAAAAAAATACTTTAGGTGTGTGCAAATGGCTCCACCTAATGTGTCCTTTTTCTTGTGAAAAGCCTAGCTCTCAGAATGATGATGAAAAGTATTGAAATTAACATGTCGGTGTTCAAAAAAATCCTTTGAAAAATCAAATGAATTTGGAATGTTCGAAGAAGGAGAAGAAGAATACGAAAGAAGAGGAGGAGGAGGAGGAGGAGGAGGCCTTCTTAATCACAACTTTTGTGTTTAAAAAATCCATAGAAAAATCAAATGGATTTGGAATTTTTCCAAAGGAGAAGAAGAGTAAGAAAGAAGTGGAGGGGGAGGGGGAGGAGGGGAGAGAGAGAGAGAGAGAGAGAGAGAGAGAGAGAGAGAGAGAGAGAGAGAGAGAGAGAGAGAGAGAGGGAGAGAGATTAATCGGAGCACAAAGAGAATTATTAATGAGGCCGACTCTTTGGTCCCTTTGGTGTGCACAAAGCTAACACTATCCAAGGATAAGTCAAGTGATCTTTACACCATGCTTGGGGCCTTTACAGACCAAAGCATGCGCCCGCCAAGCTAAACTTTTTTGCTTTTGGCGGGCATGAGAGCTTTACACACCAAATGTGCCCGCCATAGTCCATCGGTTGGCTACGTGTCGTGAGGTGTTGGGTTCAAGTCCCACCATCTACCTTTTCATTAAAGGCTGCAAAGGGAAAAGAGCTCACCCACGGCCTTGGGCAGGGGGTCTTGGCTGCCCAGCATTGTCCACCCCACGGAAAAGGCGGGCACAATATCTTTTTGCTGCATGGCACATTACCCCTGTAGAAGAAGGCTGGCGGGCGGGGAAGCCTCCGGTCTGTAAAGATCCTCAGCCAGCTCCAACCATGAAGCTTGCTTCTCAGTCCCCCACTAATTTGCATAACAATTGTGGCATAAGCTAAACCTGCAAACAATATACAATGGACCTACAAGTTTCTCTCTTATTGACTTGTAAAAATTATTTTCCCAATTTCAAAAAATCTTCAACATTTAAGATTATTTAGTGTTCATTTAGCTCAAAAATAAGTTTTTATGATCTATGGAGAAATATTTTCTATGAAAATTGCCTTTGTTCACACAGACTTGTAATCTTACTTGGAGTTTTTTGCTATTTTTGTTGCAGCTTCTTTGAGAAGATTTGTTGTTTTTAAGCTACTTTTTATATGTTTTCACCTTTGTCTCCCTCCACTAATAAAATTGATTTAGTAATTAAATCAAATGGTGCCACGAAGGGATCTTGCAAAACTTTTAAGCTGTCAGGGAGCTTTGAAATGAAATGAAATGAAAGGAAAGGAAACGAAACGAAATGGGGTGTGCGAGCGACGCAAGCTTCCAAGAGCGCCAACCCAAACCCACTAAAGCATATTTTAAGCACTAAGTCGCTTGTGAAGCGGGGCTGCGGGGCTGTAATTGTCGGTGAACCTCTAAAAAGGGGACGGGCCAACGACCCGCGTGACCCCACCCCTTTTGTGCAAACGCAGGAACGATATGAGCCAGCCAAGCGTCTCTGTCTATCACACACTCACACTCATATACACACACACACGGACACACTTTCTCTCTCTTTCTGTGTACATACAGTAGGTTCCTTCCCACGCCCTTCACACAAGGGTTTTCACTCTGCTCTTGTTTTCCTCTGTCCGCTTTGCTCTTATGCGTGCTTCGACGACCATGGCTATGGCGCCTTTGCTCTTCATTCTGCTTTTTTGGCCCTGCATTGTTGCTGCGGGCAAGCACGGGAAGTCTTCCGGTGCTTTGCTGTTGTCCGGCAGCTCTTCTCCGTCCATCAAAAGGTCCGGCAGCTCGTCTCCGTCTGTGATCAGCTCCGATTCGGTTCTGGTGGCCTTGCTGGACTCCCCTTACACAGAGCTTGCAGAGATGGCGGATGAAGCTTCTCTGCTGCAGACGCTGGAGCAAACGGTCGGCGCCCGCAGCATTACTATTCTGGCGCCGCGCAATTCCTTCCTCGAGCGCAATCTGGACCCCGACTTCCGCCGCTTCCTGCAGGAGCCCGGCAACATTGCCTCTCTGCGAGAGCTCCTCCGCTTCCACGTTATTCCGGATAAGATCTCCGCCGCCCAATGGAGCAACGGCTCCCTTCACACACTCGCAGCGGACGCTCTCGAGCTCTCTTCCACCGCCGGCAGGCTGAAGGCAGATCTGAGCAATGTGGTGGCGCCGGACGCGATCGTGCGCAGGGACGGCATTGTGCACGGCATCGATCGTCTCCTCATACCCAAATCTGTGCAGAGTGCTTACAATCTGTGGAAGGAAGACAAGGCGATGGCCAGGATGCTGGCCGTATTGCCCGAGGAGTCACCCACACCGGAAACCTACCGCGCCCAGAAGGCGGCAGCGGCGGCCAAAGCTGCGGCTAAGGCTAAAGCACCTTCACCTCCGACAGAGTCGATTTTTTATGCCCTTGCTCCGGGTCCTGCCCTGGCGCCGGCGCCCGCGCCGGGCCCTTCATCCGGGCACAGATGGTTCGACGGAGAGTCAGCCGTAGCGGATTTCATCGCCACTCTTGTCCGCTATGGGGGGTACAACGAGATGGCGGAGCTGCTTGTTAATTTGACATCACTGGCGCCGGAGCTAGCCAAGCTTGTGAGCGAGGGGTACCGGATGACCATTCTGGCGCCCAATGACGAGGCGATGGCCAAGCTAACGGCGGAGGATCTGGCAGCGCCGGGCGCCCCAGAGCAGATCATCTTCTACCACATAGTGCCGGAGTATCAAACGGAGGAGAGCTTCTACAACGCCGTGCGCAGGTTCGGAAAAGTGTCGTATCAGACTCTGAGGGACCCTTACAAGCTTGTGGCGCAGGAGGAGGACGGAACGGTTGTGTTTGGCGACGGCGAAAGCAAAGCGCATCTCATCGACATCGACATTTTCAAGGACGGCCGCATCTCTGTGCAAGGTGTGGACAAGGTCTTGTCTCCTGCGGAAGGAACCAGCAGCAGCAAAAGGGAGGGCAGGAAGCTAGGTGAAGATGGCGATGAGCAAGACGATGATGATGATGAAGCCGAGGCGCAACCCATTGCAAGCAAAAGGAGCAGTCAAGGTGAAGGAATCTTCACTGTTTTTCCAGTGTTTCCAGTGCCTTCCAAGCTTGTGGTTTAGCTCAATTGTGGTGAACTTCATGTGGCTTGCAGGTTGGCTCTGCTGGGTTTTGGGACGATTCTCATGGGCTTGTGAGTGACGGGCTGGCTTTGCACGTGATGCCATTCCCATTTCTTGTGAGTACGTTTACCTGTCTGCTATTGTCTGTTGTCTTCTGAAAGTTAGTCTGTCCTCTAGCATCTGAAAATTTCTTTAGGGCTGCACCAAAAATTGATTGTAGGCCTGTCTTGAAAGGTTAATTTGGACTATTTTCTGGGTCTCTTCGTTCCCAAACGAGCATGTGGACACGGGGCTATTATAAACATGAGGGGCAAACTTTTTTTTTTCAAAGAAGAGACTTTACTCACACCACCCCATCTTGTGTATTGAAGAGAGGTGTGGGGCGTTGACCATCTTGGTTAGTGGCGAACACTCTAGCCAAAGATAAAGATAAGAAGAGACTTTATTCACACCTTGTGTATTGAGGAGAGGTGTGGGTCGTTGGCTATCTTGGTTAGTGGCAAACACTTTAACCAAAGATGTACAAGTATGCAAACTTTCCAGATTTGGAGAGGCGTGGAGCGAGGCCATCTTGGCTAGTGGCAAACACTCTAACCAAAGCTGGCGGGTACTGAGGAGATGTATGGGGCGTCGCCATCTTGATTAATGCGAACACTCTAGCCAAAGATGGTACAAGTAGGAACACTCTAGCCAAAGATGGTACAAGTAGACAAACTTTCCAGATCTGGAAAGGGGTGGGGCGTCGACCATCTTGGCTAGTGGAGAACACTCAACCCAAAGATGGTGCAAGTAGGCAAACTTTCCAAATCTGTCTACAATCACAAGTTCAAATTTCCTTCTTGTCTACACCTATTAGGCAGCCTAGAGATAATTTAATTCCTCGAAGGTTAGACCTCTAATAATACCCCATCGAGCTTTGAGTGCAAACACACCTCTGTGGCCATGAAAGGCACAACTTGCTTGTAAGCCTTTACAAAATTGAATGAGGTCCATAGTCCCAAACTGTCACCTGCCGACCTGTAACCAAAGCTTGGGCTAATATTACCTCATGTCTTCATGTGCACTAGGTCATTCATCTATCTATTGTTGCACTCCATTCTTGAGGTAGTTGACTCATGCTGCCTGTTACTTTGCTTTGTCTTCTACTGGTTGGTTGCACATGACTATGCAGCAGATTTTAGCACTATGCATTGTATTCTATTCAACTTGTCTAGATAAAACATGATGCATATCTTCTTCCTAACCATAGCCCTGATTTTTGCAAGGTGTTCAGAAGGCGGAAGGTAAGAGAAGGGTTGGCAGGCTTGGCAGGCTGGCCCCTTCTTCACAAGAGCTTTGAAACTGCCACAACATTTTAAAAAAAATGACCTGTTATTGGTAAGAAGAAGGATATACCAAATCATAACACTCTCAACCCCCCCCCCCCCCCCCCTTTTTTTCCAAGCACCTGTTATTTTGTGTACCAGATGCCCCAAGTATTTATGTAGTGACCCATCTTGTGCATAGTACACTGCGTTCTATATCTACATATGTTTTTTTTTTTTTTGAGAGCTCCTGGGTGCGGAGAAACATTTTTATTTGCGCTGCTTAGTAATAAGCACCAAAGAAATAAGAGGCAACTTTTTGTCACTTGTGCAACTTTTTGTCACTTGAGGCTTGTGTGTTCAGTAGTTAGTTTTATTGTGCTTTATAAATAAATTTTATAAATAGTTAATTTTAAAAAAATATGAGTCAATTTATTTATAAATAGTTAATTTTAAAAAAATATGAGTCAGTACTTCAATTAGATGCAACTAGGGTAGATTCAAACCTAGTACCTCCTATTTGGGAGACGGGTGTGCTTCTAACCTATGGTCAAAAACCCTCCAAAAGAACACTATGAAGTGGATAATTAGATTAGGAAAATGGTTATTATACATAATTATCTCATGGCCTTTGTAAACTAATGGAATTTTGGCCAATTCAAACTAACATTGTAAAATGAAGACTTAGGAATGTATAAATTTGGCCAGTTTAAATGAACTTTTAAAAAGTGTGCCCCTTCAACACTTATCACCCCTTGATGTTTATCATTCATGATTTTACCCTCCTTGATTTGGTGTTCTTTTGGTGCCCTTTATAAATTTTGTTTATTTTGCATTAGTGCATTCTATGTTATGATAGGACAAAACCCCAATGTTTTCACGATTTGCATGAAATTAGATCCCAAGAGGCTAATTTAATTGCTTTGATCTACGAATTAGCTTTAGCAATAGTGATTAGGAGTGAAAGCCACTCCAAAAATATGAGCATTGAGCTTCGTTAGGTTGAATTACATTGAAATTATCAATTTTTGTTCATGTATTTCATAATTTTTCGTAAATTGTTTATACATTATGAAATTGGTAGAGTAGAAGTATGCTAGATCATGTAAAAATAATTTTAAAAAATACTTAATTAGTTATATCACAATCCTTAATTCAAATTAAGAACACTAAGTATATCTCATCAAGTCCAAAAAATCACATAAAACTAGGCCAAACTAACTCTCAGATAGGAGAGGTGAGCCCATAATTTCATACAAAAAGATGTGAATCTGGACACATGAACCGTGAGGTATGACATGTGAGTCGTGAACTTGGGGAGAGTAGACAGAGAGAGAGAGAGAGAGATAGCTGGAAATTCAATATTTTATATGGTACAAAAAGGTACATAAATCCTTGCAACCCTTGATTACCTTCCATGAAAAGGTAGATCACCTAAACAAAGCCCTAATTCTATGACCCAACTCAAAGGAGTTGAATGAATGAAACGATGAGCAACTATGCCTATTTATAGGCCTTGAAGTGACCATGTGAATTGGCCGACTGCTGGTCGGCCAGCACTTGGACATAAATAAACATGCTGTAGCTGATTGGATCCTCCTCTTCTGTGTATTGGCCGACAGCCCCCATGTCCTCTACCGGTCAACTCTCCTTTCCAAAACAGCAAACAATGCTCCAAATCTATGTTTTCTAGTGAGTCTTTATCATGTTGTCTCCAGGATTAGCCTTGAGATTAGCATGTACATGTGTGTGCACATGACATCCCCCTCTACTAAACTTGATGATGGGATTCCAATATACATTCTATTCCCGGAGTCCCTCTGTCATCCTTCCTACTCTGGCAACCTTTTCACTGTGAATACCCAGCTCGGTCTCCAAATCCACTCTCACTTCGAAGAAGATTTATGCATCTGTTCCATCCAGTCCCCATTCCGTTCCTGCCCTGTCTCTGAACACTGCCTTGGTCTTCATTCCTGAGAAATGAGTCTAGCACTCTCACTCCACCCCTTGGAGGATCATCCTCCCTTGGAATTGTTGCTCAAAAGCCTTTCCTGGCTCACAGGACTGACATCCCCTTTGGGCTTTGTGGAACATCACCAACCAACCTCTTGGGAGCTCTTCCCTGTCTTATGTTCTTGCCTTGGGTCTCTTACCTGTGCACGTTCTTGTACCTTGGACATATACACCTTCATATGGGACTGAATCACTGTTTAGCCTTGCTAAACCTGATGCTCTGATACCAATGTTACATGCGGAAGCTTTGAGATGCTTCTTTCAACCCTGAATACCATCTAGAACATGCTGATGCAAAAACACAAACAGAAGAGAGAGAGAGAGAGAGAGAGAGAGAGAGAGAGCTAGAAATTCAGTATTTCATATGGTACAAAAAGGTACATAAATCCTCGTAGCCCTTGGCCGCTTTTCATGAAAAGGTAGATCACCTAATATGACCCAACTCAAAGGAGTTGAATGAATGAAATGATGAGCAACTATGCCTATTTATAGGCCTTGAAGTGACCATGTGAACTAGCCGACCAACAGCCGGCCAGGTCCTGGACATAAATAAACATATGTTGCAGCCAACTAGATCCTCATGGGCTGACAGCCCCCATGTCCTCTATTGGTCAACTCTCCTCGCCAAAACAACAAACAATGCTCCAAATCTGTGTTTTCTAGTGAGTCTTTATCATGTTGCCTCCAAGATTAGCCCTGAGATTAGCATGTACATGTATGTGCACATGACAAGTATGGTGATGTTGGCAAGGGTTTTGATGCTGCTATGAAAGCTACAGGGGCACGAGTGGTTGTCATTAAGATGGATCCTATATGTGCTTTGTAAGCCTTGATGGAAGGACTTCCTCTCTTAGCTCTTAAAGTTGTTGTTGGGACTGTTGACATCTTTATCACTACTATTGGTCACAAGAACATTATCATAGTCAGCCACATGATTGATCAAGCTCATGAGCTAATGCATTTCCTCTATTGCATGTTGTATTATTGGGTTGTGCATTTTATCTTGGGACTATTTACACAGAAACCTTACACCTTTTATTGACGCTTCGATTATGCAGAATATGTGTGAGTAAAAGCGCTACAAAAAACTTAAGAACAAGTTCAATAAAGAGCTGCACTCTTTCCAGATGTCCACATGCTAGCTCCCTAATTTGTGTGTGAGCGCACGGCATTGAGAGGATAAAGGGAACACTTTTTCTTTGAGAAAGTGAGAGAAAAGAGCACCTGTCTTTCCAACTTTGTAGGCCACCCTAGTTTTGCTCTCTTTACCAAACAAAACCCTCGGCCTCTCTTTACCTCACCAAAACCTCCATCAGTATACCCACACCAGCCAACCAGGTTCTTCAACACCACCACTCACCATTTGCCCCACCAGGATGCTCAACTATCTCACCAACCGACTCCCTTACAAAGCTGTCGAAAAAGCCCCAAGCCCGATAAAGAGATCGAGACATCGGACCCACAACGCTGAAGCTGGCCCCAAAGCACACAATCCCATCAGCAACTTCACAGCATCACCACACCCGCGATGTCGGCATACCAACCTCGAACCAATGCAACCACAAGAAAATGCTGGCAACAATACAACACCACCATCAACAAGACAACACCGACATAGATAAGAAGCCATCAATTAAGAAGAAGATCACATCCAACTGCTACACCGACAATCAACAATCAATGTAATGCTAATGTCTGTGTTCTTCTCGATAAATCTGTAAGTGTAGGTAAAATACTTATCACCCTTTACTTACTTTGGCTCCCCACTAAGTGGATAGAGCACTCCCCACAAAGGGTAGAGTTGGTACAGCTAATTGTTTACAAGTACTTTCCCAATTTGTGCAAAACACTCTCCACTAAGTGGATAGAGCACTGTTATGGCTCACCCTAACCCTCCTTGAAACATATCCAAAAAGAGATTACCTAGTGAACCGCAACTGTCGTGAGGATCTTTCCAATGACCGAGCTCGTAACCCTTGAGGTCTCCAAGCTCTACAACTCCTTAAGAAGCAATTCCACCGCGTCTCCCGCCGGCGTTGTCACACCGTCGTGTTGCACTACGGGTCCTCGTCCCTCCTCTCACCTCACTTCACTCACACACACTCACTAGCATGCATTAGGGAGAGAGATTAGCAAGAGCAAGACTCAATTGCACAATGGGAGAGTATGTTGTATTATGAGAGAAATTCACTTATATACATGGCCATAAGTGTTCACACTCACTTACACTGTGGCTAACCGGGCACTTTAGGCTCATAAGAGGCCTAATGCTATTACAATGACTACTCTCATAATATATCCATGAAATACATCACTTAGGACTTCATCCTAACTTGCTACCACACGCTCTTGAAGCGGGAATTGCCATAAATACTCCGTCACACCATTACGGTTGCCCGTCCAAGTTGTAGCTTTGGACACTATTGCTTTATATCTTGAATGTATAACCCTTTGGTGTATCTATCGTGACTCCTTAATGTAAGATAATGGTGGTAGCTCTTGTTAATCCTAGAATTGGATTAACATTCTCCCCTTCCTGATGACGATCGCGTCCGCATGATCGCATTGAAGACCTTTGGGTGGGGAGAATAAACAAGCTTTGTCGCGATGGCTTTGATGTTGAATGACGTTCAATGGTCTTTGTTCCTCTAGAAGGAATAAGAAAAGCTAGTTAATGAATGAAGAGGTTAGTGGTGTATTGGAAATTCCTAACGGGTGGGGGTTTTTACGAATGATTGCGTTTTTATATTTGTGTGAGCCCCTTTTGTTTGTTTTTTTTGGCTTACTTTGTTTTTGGCAATCATCGGCAAGGTTACATGTGATTTTTATTAGTGGGGGACACTAAGAGATATTAATAATGGGAGAGAAGAGAGAGAAGGATCTAGAGGAACGTAGACTTAATCATCAAAATGAGATGATAATTGTCAGTTTCTCATTTGATTCCTTGAAGCGACATTCATCATTTGAAGTAATTGGCTTGTGATAATGTCCCTTTGTGTGGCAGGATTCTTGTCAAATGTTTGTTGAGTAGGACCTGATCCTGTCTTCTTCTGCCCATGTGCTTTTTATGTTTTTATGTATATTTAAGTGCTCTTAGAAGTAGTTTTTCATGAAGTATAAGAATTGAGTCATATAGACTCTTATTGAACTACTATATGTTGAAGTAGCCACTTGTTGGTAAGGATTGAAAGAAGTACGTCGACTTACAAGGCTAATATAGAGATCTTCACTAGGGATTGAAAATCATTAAGTTGTGAAGATTGTGGCGTCATTTGGAGAGGTTTGTAATTTGAAGGAAATTCCAGGCGATGGGTTGTACCATTGACCAAGCTTTCACCCACCATGGCGTCCCCATCCAGAGATGTACCTGAAGTTGTTGATGGTGAGGCTTTGGTGCAAATATTCTCCAGTGCATGAGTATGGATTCATACTCATGGAGCAGCTGCTACATTAATTTAGCCAAAAGAATAGTAAGCGATAAGCTTAACAAATATATAGTGGCTATTGTGTGATATGGCTTAATCCATGATGAGACTTAAATCGTGAAAGTGTCTTTTATTTTTATTTTTATTTTTATTTTTATTTTTATGGGTCATCTAGGTCATGATTTGTAAGCAGCAGCTTCTTATGCGCTCATTTCTTACTTCCAGAGGGGTGACAAGAGTATTGTTATTTTGTTCTTGATGTGCTCCTGAGTCTCTGTATTTGATCTTGAATTTGTTTCTAAAATGATGTCAAGGCAGTAGGGAAGACTGTTGATTGTCGAACTATAGGTGAAGTTTTTGGGGTTGAAGTCGGTGTGGTGAGGTTTTCTTCACATTGTTCGATTGTGGCAACCATATGAGAGAATTACCATCATAGTATCCTTGTTGTTGAAGTACATGCACATGCACCCATTTGTGAACAAACACTGTAATTTGGTAGCCGATGTGCTTGGTGCTGAGGCTTTTGTCTTTGTGCAAACTTAGGGGACTTTGTGATGCACTTGGGGACCCAAGCTTTGGTATTTCTTTGTGGTAGTACCCTTGTGCTTGCAACAATGTTTTTGGTAACCACACTTGTTGCATTGGTTGAGTTCTTTGAGGAACTCGCATAGGCTTTTGTGGATGGTGTTGTGGAGTATTCTTCTTCCTTGGCTTTGAGTGCTTCATTGAGAAAGAGGTTTTGACTGTCGAGGTACCCAAATTTGATTGGCACCTTCATAGTAGCCTTGGGCTACAAGTAACTGCTTCTCCACCCACATTTTGATACTATTAAGATATCGTGATTGTGGGAGTCTTGGTGGAGTTTTCTTTAGGGTTGATGTGGAAGGTTTGGGGCCCTCCTTCACTTTGGTTGGCGCTGAGGCTGCAGGTTTGAGACTCATTGGCATTGTTGATGATGATGAGTAGAGTCTCTTATGGAGTGACTGTGGATGGTGACGAGGCCTTTGAGCATGTGGTTATCTCCATTGGTGAGGTTTGTTGATGAAGATGCATAGGCTCCGGGGTCTTTCCTTTAAGTTCCTTGTTAGAGATAGATGGTTTGGCTATGGGAACTTCTTCAAGAATAGCTGCTGATTGCGAGGTTTTGGCACATCAAACTTCGTACGTGAGGATGGGGTTGAAGGCGTAGAGGCTTTATCGGAGTTGGTTGTTGATGCATATGGTAGGTCATTGTGTAGAGGGGCTTTTGTGGAAGAGGCTTGTATCCTTTTGCGCTCAGCATCATAGATATCCATTAAAGTTGGATCCTCTTCCTTGCAGTATGGTATTGTCAACTTCTTGTCGTTGACCGTCATGATAACTCTATCGCTAGCAAAGCACAGTGGTGCTTGGGTAGCACCAGTCCATTTATGGCCCAATATTAAATCTGCATCCAACACATACTCAACCACAAAAAACTTGCAAGTGAGGGGTTTAGTTTCAATATACATTGTATGTTCAAAGTACCGTAGACATGGCATGTTCAAGTCTTGTGTAAAGGTAATCCTTTCAGGATGTGCCGTGAGTGTTGGTTGACCTAACAAATCCCATAGCTCGAGGGTCATGAGATTGTGTTCTCGTGTTGGATAAAGCTGTGCTTGAGCTATGGTGATTTTATTTACAATTTCCAATCCAACCAAAATCCTAGGGATCTTTTCAGTAAGATATGTTGGAAATTCCAGCTCCTTGCAAGGTTTCTTCCTCCCATAATAACAATTGTACATTGTCGGCAGGAGTGTTCAAGGTGACTGTTTGCATGGATTCATCTAGTGAATACAATGATTCACTTATCCAAGGTCCACCAAAGATGACATCATACTCAAGGGAATCTAGGGTAACATGAAATGTAAATTCCATATCGCTATCGATTGTTTGAGTAGCGTATCTAAAGTAACCTAGAACTTCAATGTTTTGTTCATTGGTTCCTTTTGCAAGACTATGGCTTGTAAGGATGAGTTTAGGCTATCCCAATGACACCCAAGTGTCTATTGTCATGATGTTATGACTAGCTCGAGGGCTAATCAATGCGCGTTTGCATTGAACATCATTGCCTGTAGGGAAATCCAACCATACCATGATAGAATCTTCTAGAGGAACCATGGATGTTTCGGTTATTGTTTCAGCTTCAAATCCTGTTTCTGTTTCATATTCCCATTCACTTTCATCCTCTGTTTGGGTCTCAGCTTTTTCAAGAGTACCTAATGTGTAGAATGGCACACTTGGCCCTTTGACAATTCTTAATGAGGGCTATTTGGAAACTTGTGAATCCTGACATTCCTGTTTTATATAGTTTGTTATGTCCTTGTGTATAACTCAGGTTGAGCCATTAAAGGTGCAAGTGTTGATGTGATGCTACTAGCTTTACCATGAGAGAATTGTGTGTGTGGGTGTTTTGCAAGACACCATTGTTGACACCATCGCTGCAACCATTGGAGCCCTCGAGCGTCTGCTTGGAGCTTTTGCTTGCAGTCTCAAATCCAGTTTTTCTTCCTCCCTCTCTCTCTCTCTCTCTCTCTCTCACTCTGTCTGTTTTTACCTTAACAGAGCAGGGGCATGTTGTTTGTGTTCGTAGTCAGAATGCACAGGGCAAAGAGAGAGAGATCTTTCTCTCTCTCTTTGGCCCTAAACAGGGCACGGCGCCGTGCCCTGTTTAGGGCCAAAGAGAGAGTCGACAGGTATCTTGGAAGCTCACCCTCTTGTGTGACGGGGCTGCCACCGCCTGCTCCCTGGAGAGGCGCACCACCGAGAGGGTGTTGTAGGTATCACCTCGCATATACTCTTTCCGAAAAGAGAGAAGGTCGTTGGTCCACACGAAGTGATTCCTTGCCGCCTTGATTAGCTGCTGCATCTCCATTGAGCTCCAGAAGTCTTCTGGCATCTCGATGCCTAGGGAATAATCTGCGAGCATGAAGAGGGGCATGGAATAGGCTATTTTGGCGCGCGAAGGGATGAAGTTCGACAGCTCTTAAATCAGCTGGACCTCGCCGCTGTTATCGGACTCCCGCTGCAGCAAGGCCTAATGCAGCATTGCATAGTTGCAGTCCTGAAGGAGCTGTACTATCCGCGTGTGCATTCTGGACAGCGTGAGAGACCAGCTGAATTTGGCCTTGTCCAGGCTCTCAGGCCTGGGCCACCTAAACAATGTCGACTCTCTCTCTGGCCCTAAACAAGGCATGGCGCCGTGCCCTGTGTTTAGGGCCAAAGAGAGAGAGAGTCTTACGGATATGTAAGGCAATCTCTTGGATATTGAAGCTGGCCTGGATATGAATAAAGATGGCCTTGTTGGCAGCCATCTTTCCTTTGTTCCAATGATGGCCAGTGTTCAAGACCAAAACGTCTATTATCTTAAGGTACCTCTGTAGGAATGTGGCCGGCCGGTCTAAATGCATTGCATATTCGGTGTTGGGGTCAGTTCTATTGAGGGGTTGGAGCTCACACAAGCTTGTAGAGACCAGAAGTATATTATGGTGGTGTTGGTCTCGATGAATCTCTGTGCTGTTCCATCAGCTCGTATAGCTCCACGTGGCTTCACTAGGCCATATAAGTTGCTCACATCTTCGACCAACAAGGCTTCATCATTCCCACCTATGAGCATGCACATTAGGGATTGTGAAGTGTATGGACATACAAAACAAAAAAATGAAAACACATTCATATCTTTTTTCCTAGTGGCTCTTCATAACTTTTTTATTAATTTTTTCTATATGCCTTCCAGATACAATTTCATAGAGAGATTGAAAAAATAAAAGTAGTCATGGCACCAAAGGCTTCCAGGAAACCACCATTGAGGTATGTCTTGATATAAGAAATGGATGGTTGAAATTGTCGTGAGTTATTTACATCTCCTTTATTTCATACACTATTTTATTATAACTTTGTGCTTTCAGCCCAATCTCAAAGGCTTAGCTCGAGGAATATTACTTCGACCTCTTTGGATATTGAAGATTCCCATGCAAATACACTAGACACTATCAGTAGAGTGGCTGAGACTAATATCCACGATGTAACAGACATTGGATTGGAGGTAGAGAGTCAACCCGATGATGGGCTGGTAGAGGTAGAGAGTCAACCCGATGATGGGTTGGGAGAGGTAGAAGCATGTTTATACAAATTGTACCTTATATTGTGCAGCCTGAGATTGCACCATTGGATGATAGTGGAGAGGAGGTAAATATATATATGGATAAGGGAGAGGATATCTTAAGGAAAACTAGGTTATTTAGCTGTTTCGTCTACCCTCCCATTCCTCTTTGTAGATTGATACCCTATGCCAAGGTTAAAGGTTTGAGAGATGATGTGAGTGGATTAAAAACAGCTTTTGGAAGAGAGGGGTATGTTGCAGAGAAGGGTGCATTTATTGTCTCTGTATGGACTTGTTCCCATGAGGAGAGAGTTGTTTCTGAGGATATTGCGATGAAATGGGATGGCATTTGGCAAGAGGTTAATATGCAATTTGAAGAGGAGTTACAGAAAAAACAAGAATTACAAGTTTTGTCTGGAAAAATGTTTTTTGTCTGGGAGGGCAATCACCGCACAGCTGCATGGATGCAGGCTATCAAGGAGTCATATGAAAGAAATAGAGGTAAACACTATCGAGTCCTTTGCACAGTGATTGATCCCAGACAAAAATGTTTTTTGTCTGGGAGGGCAATCACCGCACATTTGCATGGATGCAGGCTATCAAGGAGTCATATGAAAGAAATAGAGGTAAACACTGTCGAGTCCTTTGCACAGTGATTGATCCCACAAAAGTAAGCGAAATTGCTCTTCTATCAAGCTTGCAAAGGATGAATGTGTAAGTGTTTACCACTTTTGTATTTTGTTTGAATGTTGCTAATGAAGTCTCTTCTTCCATGACTCACTAAGTCTCTTTGGTTGAGTAGTCTAAACACACATGCATTAGTTACAACAACCTTGAGGGACGAAATTGTCAATTGTGCAAATATCTGTGAGGCAAGTGCAGATGACTATTTGAGAGACTTTCCAGACAGAGATCGGAAGTTGATTGCACAAATCAGGAGAAAGAATGCAAAAGGTGTCGAGCCTTGGTACCCTTTGACAAGGTGTTACTTGGCAAAACTTGTTTATAATGTAAGTATACAATACGTATTCCTATGTTTTCATTGCTTTCAATCATCTTAAAATTTGAATGGTTCTTGTTTATCTTAAAAAGGTTCAAATAAGTCAGGCTCTTGCAAAGAAAATGGATCAAGTAAAGCTTACTTTGTCTCAAAGTGAGTTGAAGAAGGCAGAAGAGACCTATGTCAATGAGCTCGCTTCACGTTATGGAGAGAGGATATCAAAGGTAAAGACTTCTGCTATTTTTACATTTTTAATTGAGTGTATTTTTCATTTTTGGATAAATTGAGCAAAGATCTTCTAATTGATGGCTCTAAACTTAAACGATTGATTGTAGATTCTTAATATCATTGATCCCAAGCTACGAGGTGAGTGGCGAGAGAAACTATTCTCTCTCTAAAGTGGGATTCTGACAGCTGTGTCACATTGGAGAAGTTAAACATGCTTGCCCTTTGTAATATTTGTTTGGCCACAAAGACATATTGGATGTCCTTGCTTGAGTCAAATAAGGCTACTAGAATCTCCTTTGGCCTTCCTCGGGGTGATCATCATTATAGATTGTGCGTATTATTATGCTTCCTTTGAGAATCTCAACTGCCATATGTTGTGCCTTTAAATTTGAGAAACTAAAAACATGTTTTTTTATATTACTATAGATGGCTAAAAAGAGAGGTGATGTTGGAGAGAATATTTCAAAAGGCCCAAAGTATCTTACCTGACTTTGTGGATGTCCCTAGGGATGTGAACATTCCATGCAACATCACATTATTTGACTACTTTGAGGAGGTCAAGCTTGAAGGAAGAAAACATTTGTTTTCTTTAGAAGTTCGTGCAGATTCAAAGGAGAAAGGAGATGATTTAAAAGCGTTGAAGAATTTAGACTTGGTGCAGTTGGCTGCACAAAGACTAGTTTATAGGTATATTTGCTATTCTTAGATGCTAGTTTTTAAAGACCTTTACACATTGGTGTCTAAAAATGTTAGCCTTAAGTCTATAGTGAAGACCTCAAAGCATTAAGAGAATTAAATTTGATTTAGACAGTGTCTCAGTGACTAGTGTCTATAGTTTTGCAATGGTTAGGAATTATGCAATTCAATGTTTTCCTTACAGTACTTTGTTTGGGAATGTGGCTATAGGTACTTCAACTATTTGATGGGACAGGGGTTCATGGATGCTCTTCCTATCAGAGCTAGAAAATGGGCTGTATTGGCTGAAAACGAGGGGGTTTGTATGTACCCCCCTCCCATGCACACACTATCCGAATGGGAGTTGCAGCAGTGTCCATGGTGGATCGATCTAGACTCTGGACACACACTTGAGAGGGAAAAGGAGATTTACAAGAAGATGAAGATGGACCACAAGAAGGACGAGGCACGCATGAAAAATGGTAAATATCAATGATCCCATCCAATTAATCATGTTTTCGTTTGAAAATAATAAGAGCTAGCAATAATGCTAAATAAGCAAATTTTACAGAAGTAAAAGGAAAGGAGAAATTGAATGATGAAGCAGAAGATGAAGACCTTATGGCTTCCTTTGCAGGTACTTGCAATGTAAATGTATATGTCATGTTTATAGTTTTAACAAGTGCCCATCAACTACATGGCTCCAAGCTTTATTATCTGTGCAGGGGATTCTATTGGATGGGTGGAGAGATACACCCGTGTTTCAGATCTAGATATACATCGCGGAGTGGTGGTAGAGCATGAGCCTTCTTTTGGGTGTTATGATGTTGGTGGTTCCCAGGTTGAGGTATATTTTTTTAAGTTTGCCTCATGGTATTGTGTATTTCTATGCATTTATCTATCTGATACACCTTATGTTTTCTTAAGCAAAGCTTTCGATGTTGTTCATGATACGGCATCGTGGAACGGACCCCCGTGTCTACATGGCAGAGAGCATGCCACTATTTCAGTCTCTTCGCATGCATCCGATGGACACTGTCATGTGTCATTATATGCCAGTTGTGGTGAGGGCCAAGAGGCCTGATGGTAGAGATTGGAGAGTAGGCATGGAGAGGAGCCATGCTTTTATGGCATGCTTCTTAGAGCTCCTGTGTCCCAAGGAGGGTGTTTGCCTTGAGTTGGTGGGTTGTGGTACTGCACCCATTCTCAAGGCATGCATCAGGACTCGTCGTGTGTGCGGCTCCCTTGACATGGACAATGACATCATTAGCTCTTGTGTGCAGCCATTATTGGCACAGGCCATGCAAGGGCCAACTATGGAGGCCGGTTCTTCAATGCTTGGTGAAGAGGTGGACGAGAGAGCGGGTGAAAACCTGCATGACTAGTCAGTATTTGATCTCTTTCATGTAGAAATCACTTAAAGTTTTGGTATGTTGATACAATTGATAGTAGTTCTAACTATTATTTGTTGTATTGATGGACTTACGTGAGCTCAGTTTGTGGACAATTATACTGAATGATGGGTAGATTACCTTGATGAGAGATCAAGGATCCTCATTATTATGAAACTAGGAATTATGGAAAAAGGGTTTTTGGAACCAATCTCAAATTGGAATTCTACTTGCATTGGAACCTCTGTTTTTTATTCAAAGGACTATTTTATGCCAAAATGCTAGAGGAAGCATTTGGCTTATGTTTTTCTAAGAGGAGGTTCGTTGGAACAGCTAGTGGGGAGTCGTCACTCAAGGGACATTGCTCGCAACAAAGCCTGTCGAGGTCTTGACCAGCCTCAGTACGATTAAAATGGTGCGCTTCCGATACGATGGGTGAGGTTTGACAAAGCGGTTCCCTGAGTAAAGTGCTAGGACACCTAATGAGGATCTTAGAAGGTTCTGACCAAGCGATGCACGAGCTCGCGGTTGCTAGGACACCCATGCGTACGTTGAGGAAGATTTCGGATGGACTAAAAGGAAAGATTTTTGGGAACCAAATTTTGATACTGGATCTCGTTGGTTAGCCAGCTGGTCTTCAAGGGAGAGTCTAGATTTGGAAAATGATGATAAAAAATATTATGATTTCTATTAAAGGATTGTTTTAAAGCCAGTCGAATCTGTTATAAATGGTAATTTCATATTGGGTGTGTACGTGGTGGTATGCCTACCTTAATTTTTGCATGAATCGCTGGCTGGAGGGCTTGGGAACTCTTTTTTTCGGTACCAGGGCAAAAACACAACCAAATCTTTATAAAGAAATCCCACCAATACAGTGGTCGGGTGGTTGGCCAACCCATGGGCCGGATGAGGTTAGGCTGGATCGGGGGATTCCTGAGAAACAACTAGATACGATTAGTTACCTTAATTAGTTTAAATCCTGAGAAGACCTTGTTCTGTGGGAGGGAATCAGCGCTGTGCCTCTCGTAAATGAGGAAAAAAGCGATGATTCCATGGACCAAGTGCAAGTCTCTTCTTGATCTGACTATGTGACTTGGGGTTTGGTCAGATCAGTTTAACTGGTTAAGACTTTGACTCGTTATAGTAATTCCCCCATTAGAAGATTTTTCCCTTGGCGGAATCGCCCGTGCCTTCCGCGTGAGGGGAGTCTTCCGAGCCCCTCGGTCTCGGAGGGACCGCCCGGGCTAGCCTCTCATCCCGGATATCCGCGGGCGAGGCCTCGAGTGTGGATCCCCGCCCCGCGCAGGAGGCCGGCGCCGCTTTCGCCCCGCCGGCATGGGCACCGCAAAGGGGGCAGGGACTTCACAGAGCTGGTATCAGAGCTTTGTTGAAAGCTAATAAAGATAAACGAATTCTTATCAGAAATTGATAACAAAAACTCAGAAAAAGCATTTTTCATAATAATGTATTTTCATTTCGTAAGTCTCATTAATAAAGAATTTTTAATCAAAGAAATTGTTTTTTTAGATGAAAGTTCCATACTTATCTAGTATTCTCGACCTCACCCAGTCACACAAGACATGACTGCGTTCGCCTTCGAACATTTCATCTCTTTAGCTGCAACTCGAACAAGCCGAGTCAGACTCGCACATCATTTTTTCAAGGATTTATATTTTCCTGACCCAGAGGAGAGATGACAACATAAGTGGTTTGCAGGGCAGTATCTCTATGCCTCTTGCGACCGACGTGCAATGCTGAGACAGAACCTCTCATTGGCCATGCTGAAAGTGGTACATGGTGTCATTCTATATCATTCAACGCCTTGCAATTTCAGACTTTCATGCCAAATCTACAGACTCCTTAGTCGCTTTATTCCTAAGGAGAAGATAATAGCTCCCTTGGCAGTAAGTGAACGTTTGTATCAGGGCATGGCACCAGTACCACCGTCTTATGCGTCTTTTGAGGAGATTTTGATTTTTGGAGCCGAGCTGCTCTATGTACATATTGCAACTTTTATATAAATAAAGAAATATTTTCTGGAGAAAAATTCCCCTGCTGTATAAGTGGTTGTTTATGGACGAACTAATAAAGAAAAATCTGATACCGGACATATGTCATAGATCTAAATCATTTATCTTGTTTAAGAACTTGTTTTTTGAATCCCTTAAGTCTTAGGATCTTTGTGGATGATATCAACATAAAAATTTAATAATATATCATTTTTGGTAGAATCATGAGGCGACGAAACCGTGGTGGCCGTCAGCTAGACCCTCTCTCTAAAGATGATGGGCTTGACCCCGACGTTCGCAAGGCTCTTCATAGAACTCAGCTAGGACCCTTCAAAGAAAAAGGGGAGAACCTGGGTGAGGCTGTGGAGAAATGGGTGGAAGCTATGGGAAAGAATATTTTGACATCACAGGCTACAATGAGCGGAGCAAAATGACTCTTGCCAGGCTAAAAATAGTGAAAACAGCTAGGGTGGCATGGAGGAACCATTGTGACACCAACCGTCTGGACAAGAATACTCAGTCCTGGAACGACCTTAAAACCTATTTGAGGAAGAGATTTTGTGCCCCTGGGTTTTTGAAAACCAAAATGAAGGAATTCTTAGAGCTAAAGCAGGGGAGCAAAACCATCGAGGAATATCACCAGGCCTTCGCTCTGCTACTTAAATATTCACCACCTCTAGAGGCCAATGTCCATGACTGAAGCTATCAGAATGGCAAAGGACTTTGCCAAATCCTTCATTGTGAAAGTCCCGCCAAAGCCAGCTCCCTCATCCTTTAAAAGATTTCAGACACCGAGAAGTTCTTCCAACTTTCCGCCTCCAAAGAGACACCAAGGTCCTAACCATAATGTGGAGACGGGAAGCTTTCAAAATGAAGGAAGACCTTTCCCCCGAAGTACATTCTCCGGCTCTCTCCAGAATGCAAAGGGAAGAGCTTCCAAGCGAGAACAAATGCTTCGGGCGGATGTCAACGATTTGGGCACCAGCTCAAGGATTGCCCATCTCCTTCAGTGGGCCAAGGAAGCCAGGGTCCCAGAGTTCAGAGATCGACTCCTTCTTATCAGTCCAATCAAGGTCCCCCGCGCCAGCATCAGGGTAACCCAAGAAGAGTGCCAGCTCAATTTGCAGCCTCCATGCAAAGCAGTTTCTGAACTCCCTCCCAGAATTGGAATAACCAAAGAGAGAGAGTTCCACCTCAGACTGCAGCAGCCAGAGCAGTCACCATAGCTGAGGAAGTAGAGGAAGAGAAAGGACAGATTTATGCAGCAATAGAGCATCAAAGGAATAACCGTCAATTCTAAGTCCTCCAGACTCCAGCAGAGTACCAAGGTAAGCAATTCAAGCTTTTGATTGATTCAGGCAGTACTCATTCTTTTATTTCCCCAGGATGTCTGCGTAAATTAGTCCTAAATCAAAAATCAGGGAAACCTATGCAAGTGGAATTAGCCAGTGGGAAGATTCTTTTCACTCACCTTGAGACTGACCTTATTCAGTTGTTTAGCCTAGATGGGAACGTAACAGAGTGCCAGTTCTAGTCCTACCCCTAGGCATATATGATGGAATCCTTGGAATGGATTGGCTCCAAAAGAATCAGGCTGACATTCATTGTCACGAACCATCTTTTTCCTTGACCTTCACGGGAGTAAAGTTCAAGGAATTGGAATTTCCGGATCCCCAGTGCTACAATTAGTCAAGGCTTCCAAATTATTAAAAGGGCTAAGAAAGAGGCAAGCTGTGTATGTCGTTAAAATGAATCCAGTAGACATAAAATGCAAGGCTAAAGAACCAAAGTGGTTAAGTGAGTATGCAGATGTGTTTCCCGAAGAGCTGACTGAGATGCCTTCATCTCGTGCAGTAGATTATGAGATCGAATTAACCCCTGGAGCTCAGCCAATAGCCCAGCGTGCATATAAAATGCCAGTCCCTGAAGCCATAGAACTTAAGGAATAGTTAAGACAACTGTTAGAACAGGGATTCCTCAGACCCAATGTCTCACCTTAGGGTGCGCCCGTTCTCTTTCAAAAGAAGAAAGATGGAACGTTAAGACTCTGTATTGACTACAGAGGACTGAATCAATTAACAATTAAGAATAAGTATCCTATTCCTAGGATTGCCAAACTTCTAGATTGGTTAAGTGGGACCCAAATGTTCACAAAGATAGATCTCAAATCCGGGTACTACAAGATCAGAATCAAGGAGTAGGACATCCCAAAGACAGCATTCAATACTCGCTACTATGAGCATTATGAGTTCACAGTCATGCCGTTTGGATTGACTAATGCCCCGACAACATTCAGTCGTCTTATGCAACATATTCTCAAAGAATACTTGGATGATTTTGTTCTTGACTTCTTTGTGATGATATCTTGGTATACTCAAAGAATGCTGCAGACCATGAAGATCATGTGCGCAAGGTCCTAGAAATCCTAAGGAAACACCAACTCTTTGCAAAGAAGAGCAAATGTTCTTTCTCTATTGACCAGGTGGAATACTTTATTCATAGTGTCAAAGGATGGGATTTCTCTTGACCCCATAAAGATCCAAGCTGTGAAACACCAACTCTTTGCAAAGAAGAGCAAATATTCTTTCTCTGTTGACCAGGTGGAATACTTGGGATTCATAGTGTCAAATAATGGGATTTCTCCTGACCCCGCAAATATCCAAGCTGTCATAGAATGACTAGAACCCAAGTCAATAAAGGAAGTCAGAGGATTCCTAGGGTTATCCGGATGGTATAGGATCTTTATACCTAGGTATGCTCAGAGGAAGAGGATTCCTAGGGTTAACTGGATGGTATAGGATCTTTATACCTAGGTATGCTCAGATAGCATCCCCCTTAACTAACCTTCTTAAGAAGAGTACACTTTTTCAGTGGACTGCAATGTGTCAGAGTGCCTTTGACAAGCTAAAGATAGCCTTAGTAACCAACCTGTCTTTAAATTGCCAGATTTTACCAAACCCTTTGAGGTAGTTACTGATGCCAGTGGGTTTGCCTTAGGCGGTGCTCTGATGCAGGAAGGTCATGTAGTGGCCTATGAATCCAAAAAACTCAGAACACATGAGAGGAATTATGCCGTCCATGACTTGGAGTTACTCTCAGTAGTGTATGCTCTGAAGTTGTGGAGACATTATCTTTTGGGACAAAGGTTCACCTTGATGACAGATCATCAAAGTCTGAAGTGGATGACAGATCATCAAAGTCTGAAGTGGATCTTCACCCAAAGGGATCTCAACATGCGTCAAAGGAGATGGATGAAAACCCTGCAGGAATTTGATTTTGAATAAAGTATCGGCCGGGGAAAGAAAATGAGGTTGCAGATGCGCTCAGCAGAAAAGCCTCCTTGCTTGTTGCAAACAGCGGTGTCAAATCCATCGATCAATGAGGCAAAGGAGAAAATCTTGCAGGACAAATTCTTTGCCCCTATATTGCTACCCTTCTGATGCAAGAAAGCAAGACTCCTCAGGAAATGAGTCGAGTTCTTGGATACAAACTGGATGAAGGATGCAAACCCTGTAGAAATTTGATTTTGAAATAAAGTATCGACCGGGGAAAGAAAATGAGGTTGTAGATGCGCTCAGCAGAAAAGCCTCCTTGCTTGCAAATAACAGTGGTGTCAAATCCATTGATCAATGAGGCAAAGGAGAAAATCTTGCAGGACAAATTCTTTGCCCCTATTGCTACCCTTCTGATGCAGGAAAGCAAGACTCCTCCAGGAAATGAGTCGAGTTCTTGGATACAAACTGGTGGATACAAACTGGATGAAGGATGCATGTATTATAATAATTGGCTATGTATCCCCAATGATGTGGGAATAAAGGGAAGAATTCTGAGAGAAGCCCATGATAGCCTGATAGTTGGACATCCAGGGTTTATAAAAACCTATATGTCTATGTAGAAAAGCTTCTTCTGGCCACCAGGACTCAAAAAGGATGTACTTGATCATGTGCGGAAATGCTTGATGTGCCAAAGAGTCAAGGCAAAGAGAGTCAATATGCCAGGGAAACTGCAGCCGCTAGACATTCCACAGATGAAGTGGGAATGCATCTCAGTATGGACTTTGTCACTGGATTACCTTCAGTGCAATCGGGTTACAACTCTATTTTTGTAGTAGTTGACAAGCTAACCAAAGTTGCGCATCTAATTCCAGTGAAAGAAACATACTCTATAGTGGATGTTGCAAAAGTTTTCCTTAAGGAGATCTTCAGACTGCATAGTTTACCCAGGAGGATAGTAAGTGACAGAGATCCCAAACTCACATCGAAATTCTGGACTGCGTTCTTTGAAGCAGTAGGAACTTTCTTGGATCTCAGTGCACAGCCTATCACCCCGAAACAGATGGCCAGACGGAAAGGGTGAATCAAGTAATAGAAGATATCCTTCGGTCATGCTACGGCAGGGAACCCAAGAAGTGGTTAAGTCATCTACATTTGGTCGAATTTGCTTACAATGCTTCTTATCATCGGAGCATTGGGATGAGTCCTTTCAAAGCTTTGTATGGACAAGATTGCCTTACACCGTTGACTTGGTCTGGCCCATTGATCAGAGTCAAAATGTCCAGACAAATGCTTTATGACATGGACCAGCAAATGCAATCAATCCATAGTAAAGATATAAAGGCAGCCCAAGACAGACAAAAGCATTATGCAGATAAAAGGAGGTCAGAGAGAGTTTGAAGAGTCAGATATGGTCTTCATTCAAGTATGACCAAAAAGAAGTTCCTTATCCTTAGGGAAGTACAAGAAGCTCTCTCCCAGATACTATGGGCCACCGTATGCTGTCATAAAGAAAGTGGGCGATCTAGCCTACAAACTTCTTCTGCCTCCCCATCTCAAGGTACATGATGTAATCCATGTCAGTTTATTTAAGAAGTATGTACCTAGCCCGAGTCACATGCTTGATGGATGAACAATTGATCTCTCTGACTTAAGGCCAGATGGTACTCCAACCTGAGGAAATCCTTGACGTTCGGGAGAAGATTCTCAAGAGCAGAGTCCTCAGAGAATTCTTAGTAAAAAGGAAGTTCTTCCCTCTAGAAGACGCCACCTGGGAGAAAGAAGAAGAGTTGGCGAAGGATTACCCCCACTTTGCGAGATGAGGACATCTCGCATTTTTCAAGTGGGAGAGGATGTAAGATTCCTCCTCAGCTTGAATAACAAATAAGCCTCTACTTCAATCCCTTGTAATCATTCTATGTTTCTGAATACAAGAAAATATTATTTTTCCTTGTTTGGCCTAGTGAGATAAAAATTTCTAGAGAGTGGTAAATCAATATTGGAATATTTTTAGATAAATAAATTCTACAAATATCAAAAAAATGTTTCCCTAAAACAAAAAATCAAAATAGATTTTCCAAGGTACAATTGGAATTAATTAAAAAAGATTTAGAAGACCTTAGCCTAAGGGTCAAGATTTTCTGAAAATTTTGGATTAAGGTTCCTATGGACCAATAAGATTAGTCCAAGTGTTGGGATAAGATAAATCCAAAGAATAAAAGAAAATACCTAAAAATGAGTAAATGCCCACATAAGATTAAGAGTTGACTAAGTACTAGATTTATTAATTAAAAATTATGAAGTATTAATAAAAAATGAGATATTTTGGAGTAATCATTCATTTTTGACACATTGGTAAGGAGAAGAGGGCCCTTCAAGGAGGCACCTATTTCACATGTGTGGATGAGTTTTAAACTCAAAAGTAATAGAATATTTTTACCTCTTCTCTCTCCTAGATCAAACCAAATCAAAAAGGGAGCCAAACTGGTCCAAAACTTGTCCAAATTCAGTCAAACTGAAGCTGGAAAATTCTAGAACTCAGTTGGACTCAGTTAGTGGCCTATAAATAGACCCTCATTGTTTTGTATTCTCATCTATGAACTAAACTATGTCGATATTACTCTAAGATAAGCTTATTTTTTATTATCCTCTAAAAACCCTCTACAAATTGAAGAGATTGAAGCTTCTCTCTCTTTTCAATCTTCCTTGGAGACTTCATCAACATACCAAACCAATTGATTGGTTGGGGGCCTCTACTTGGATCAAAGAATCAAGCAATCTAGGAGGTAAAATGTGGTTTATGGTCTTTTTTCTTTAATCTCCAAATGTTTCTCTCTTCTCAACCCCTCTCAAGCTTGAGAAGCATTTAATTGAATGGCTTTTGAATACAATTGAAGTTCTTTAATGAATTGTAATGATAAAACACATAAATTTTCATTTATGCTTAAATTATAATGTTTTTTAAGCATGCCTCCCTCTCCCCCAAAGAATGGTCATTCCTATGACCTATTCTATATTCAAATGAAGCTTCTCATGAAGCAATTCTCTAATCTAAAAGTAATTTCTATGGTTGTCAAATTGAGGCCAATAAAGTGGCTTTTTAATGCTTTTATGCTATTTAATTTATGGAAAATTTAAGAATCAAGCCTATAATTGGATATTGATCCAATTAATGGTTATTCTAATCATAGGGATATTACTAAACTTTATGCTTTCAAATTATTAAGAATTATCAGTAATAGCAGCGGAGCTATGGCAAAAATTTTGAAAAATTAACACATAAATCATTTTTATTCATAATATGAAAAGAGGACTTCCTACCATATTCCAAGGTTAATCATCCTGGATTAATTGAATGATTCTCATTATAATCATGGAAAATTGATTTTTATGTTTATGTATATATAGGTAATTAAGAAAAAGAGGAATTTTTAGTAATCCATTTTTATGTTAAAAGAGTAATCCCCCCATGACAATGGAAATCCATGTATTCCAATGAAGTAAGAGAAAAATTGTGATGCTAAAATAATGTATATTTTATTTAAAAATTAAAGAAGGATTTTAGTTAAATTTATCTTTTTGCATAGATAAGTTAAAATGATGAAAGAGGAATTCCCACCATATTGGAATTCAAATATTTAAATGAGAAAAGTGTAATTCCTAGTGTAAGGAATTAATGGAGCTTTTTTAAGAGAAAATTTAGTTAAATTTATCTTTTTGCATAGATAAGTTAAAATGATGAAAGAGGAATTCCCACCATATTGGAATTCAAATATTTAAATGAGAAAAGTGTAATTCCTAGTGTAAAGGAATTAATGGAGATTTTTATTTAAATTTTAAGAGAAAATTTAGTTAAATTATCTTTTTGCATAGATAAGTTAAAATGATGAAAGAGGAATTCTCACCATATTGGAATTCAAATATTTAAATGAGGAAAGTGTAATTCCTAGTGTTAAGGAATTAATGGAGAGTTTTTTTAGAGAAAATTTAGTTAAATTTATCTTTTTGCATAGATAAGTTAAAATGATGAAAGAGGAATTCCCACCATATTGGAATTCAAATGTTTAAATGAGAAAAGTGAAATTTTTAGCTTAATGGAATTAATGGATATCTTTATGTAATTTTTAAGAAGAATTTTAAATAGATTTAATTTATGATAAAAGAGGAATTCCCATGATAATTGGATTGCACTCACTAAATTGAGAAAAAGAGGGATTTCAAGTTTATTAAAAAAATAGATATGATATTTAGTTAAAAAGAAGAATTTTTATGATAATTAAGATGGATTTGAATTAAATTTTTATGATAATTAAGATGGATTTGAATTAAATTTTAGTGTCAAAAGATGAATTTCCACCATAAATCTACCTAATGAATTAAGGTTGAGAAATTATGTGATAGAAGGAATATCTTTGGATATTTTAATTGGTAAAATCACTAAATGGATATTTACCCAAATCTAGATGTTTATCTGAAGGTGTAAGATCCATGTCCCCACCGCGCAACAATTTCAGGGGTGCTAGCAGCGGAAGTAGCACTTCTTGCACGGGGCAGGGTCCCACACTCGAGGCCTCGCCCACACGGATATCCAGATAAGAGACTAATTTATCGATTTTTCCAAAATCGAACCCAAAAAAGCTTCCTTTGCCCGGAAAGCATGGGCGATTCCACCAGGATAACTTTTCCCTAGCGTAGTCAAAAGCTTTAACTAACTGAGCTCATCTGACCGAACCCGTAAGTCCCATAGTCAGATCAGGGAAAAAGATTGTACTTGGATCATAGAGACCAATGCTTTTTTCCTCATTGAGAGGCACAGCCGTTGATTCTTTTCCATAGGACAATTTTTGTCCGGAATTTACTTCATCTATCGAACTAAACAGAAATTGAGTCTCGATTTACGGATCCATCAGTCCAGCCTATCCATCCAGCCCCATGGGTTAGCCAACCGCCCAACCACTGTAGTGATGGGATCCAATTAGGAATTTGGTTAGGTTTTGTCCCGGGTACCAGGGAAAAAAGTTCCCAGGCTCCCTAGCCGGATTTTCAAGCAAATTTAACTCCAGTCACACCACTTACACACCCAATATGAAATTGCCTTTTTCCTAGATTCAAATGTATTTAATTCAGTCATTTAATGAAATCATAGTGTTACTGATCATAAACTTCCAAGTATCCGGTTGAATCTTAATTCCAATCATTTCTTCATCGGAGTATCTATGGCATCATTGGCAACCAGAACGCTCACCACCTGTTCACTCAGGGGCCTCTTCTATAGTTCCTAGCTCATAGTACCCGGTAGATAATCACTTATAAAAATCAAGATGGAATCCTCGTTGAAGATCAACAAGATCAACCAACAGATCCATATAAGAGAGCTATGGACTCATCAATTGAGGACCAGCAAGGTCAATCAACCAGATAAATACTCGGTTTCAGAAAACAACTCTTACTCCTTGTTCCAATATCTTCCACGACGCACGTGTGGGTATCTTTGGCGACCCAGAGCCCGAGCACCATATGGTCAGCACCCTCTAGGATCCTTCGCAGGTCCCCTAGCGCTTCACTCATAGGCCGCTTCCTTGGTCCCTCATCCACCGTACCGGAAGCTCACCATTTAAATCGAACCGATGCTGATCAAGACCTCGGCCGACCTTGCTACGCGAGACGTCCTCCATTGACTCTCCATCACAGCAGTTGCAACTTTATCAGATAGGTCTCCACGACCTTAATCACAAGACGGTCAAAATGCTTCCCCAACATTCTTGACATAAAACAGTCATTTATAAACAGGTCACAAATACAGTTTCTATATTGAACTCTCGTCTTTCCACATTATCCCTCATCAGTCCACATTACTTATTCCACATTCCATTCATATGTGTACTCATTCTCATCCAATCACATCATTTTCCATCTCATCACCTCAGATTCATTCACATCACATATCATATATTCACATCCCAATTCACATGTCATCACATCTCATTCATTCACTCATATCGACGACACATCATTTCACATACACATTCACATTCATTATTCTACATACACATCCACATTCGTACATCCACATCATACATCCAATTCCACATCCGCATTCATACATACACATCCATACATCCACATCCACATTCATACATCCATATCCACATCCACATCCATACATCCACATCCACATGCATACATCCGTTTCCACATCCACATTCATACATCCACATCCACATTCCATATCTACATCTATACATCCACATCTATACCCACATCCATACATCCACATCCACATTCACATCCATACATCCATATCCACATTCCACATTCATACATCCATATCCACATTCCACATTCATACATCCACATCCACATTCACATTCATACATCCACATCCACATATATACTTCCATACATCCACATCCATACATCCACATCCACATCCATACATCTACATCTACATCCATACATCCATTTTCACATCCACCTTCATACATCCATTTTCACATCCTCATTCATACATCCACATCCACATACATACATCCATACATCCACATCCATATCCACATTCCACATCTACATCCATTTACATCTATCTGATTCCTATCACATCTTATCACATCTATTTATAAGATGTAGGAGAATTCTAATTTTTTTGATATAAAGATTCTTTACACATCTAATTAGGCATAAAGATAACTTTAGTAGGAATAACACTTTTATAAAAATCCTTTTATGCATCTATTTAGGCATAAGTTCAATTTTAAGGAAAATAACACTTTCGAATTAAAAATAAACCTTTTATGCATTTTACTATGCATAAATTTCATTTTAATGAGAATAACACTTTCAAAATAAAATAAATCTTTTATGCATTTTACTATGCATAAATTCCATATTAATGAGAATAACACTTTCAAAATAAAAATAAATCTTTTATGCATTTTACTATGCATAAATTCTATTTTAATGAGAATAACACTTTCAAAATAAAAATAAATCTTTTATGCATCTAACTATGCATAAATTTAATTTCAATGAAAATAATACTTTCGAAATAAAAATAAATCTTTTATGCATCTTTCTATGCATGAAATCAATATTGATAAGAATAACTCTTTTGAATTAAAAATAAAATTCTTTATGCATCTTTCTATGCATAAAATCAAAATTGATGAAAATAACTCTTTTGAATTAAAAATAAAATTCTTTATGCATCTTTCTATGCATAAAATCAAAATTGATAAGAATAACTCTTTTGGAATAAAAATAAAATTCTTTATGCATCTATTTATGCATAAAATCAAAATTGATGAAAATAACTCTTTTGAAATAAAAATAAAATTCTTTATACATCTATTTATGCATAAAATCAAAATTGATGAGAATAACTCTTTTGAATTTTTAAAAAAAAATCTTTATGCATAAAATCAAAATTGATGAGAATAACTCTTTTGAATTAAAAATAAAATTCTTTATGCATCGATGAGAATAACTCTTTTGAATTAAAAATAAAATTCTTTATGCATCTATTTATGCATAAAATCAAAATTGATGAAAATAACTCTTTTGAAATAAAAATAAAATTCTTTATGCATCTATTTATGCATAAAATCAAAATTGATGAGAATAACACTTTTGGATTAAAATAAATTCTTTATGCATATTTTTATGCATAAAATCAAAATTGATGAAAATAACTCTTTTGAAATAAAAATAAAATTCTTTATGCATCTATTTATGCATAAAATCAAAATTGATGAGAATAACACTTTTGGATTAAAATAAATTCTTTATGCATCTTTTTATGCATAAAATCAAAATTGATGAGAATAACACTTTTGGATTAAAATAAATTCTTTATGCATCTTTCCATGCATAAATCTAATTTAGTAGGAATTACACTTTTAGAATAAAAGAATTTCTCTTATGCATCTAATTTATGCATAAAATCCATTTATGATGAAAATCACACTTTTAATATAAAAAAATATCTTTTATGCATATGTTTATGCATACAAATCATTTATGATGAAAATCACTCTTTTAATATAAAAGAATTTCTTTTATGCATAAAAATCACTTATGATGAAAATCACACTTTTAATATAAAAAAATATCTTTTATGCATAGGTTTATGCATAAAAATCATTTATGATGAAAATCACTCTTTTAATATAAATGAATTTCTTTTATGCATCTATATATGCATAAAAATCATTTATGATGAAAATCATAATTTTATAATCAAAATAACAATTTCAATGTACTTCCTTCTATGCATGGAATTTAATTCTAAAGAAAGTAACACTTTTTTAATAAAATAATTTTAGTATGCATTTTCTTATACCTAGGATGAAAATTAACACTTTAAGAATACATATACGATGGGAATTACTCTTTTTGAATAAAGAAAATTAAAACTTATTTTTCACAATTTTAGAAAATTTTGCCATAACCTCCTTTGTATAGGGCTGACCATTTTTTAATTTTTAATTCTCTAAAATCAATTGGAAGTTCACCAAGAGTATTTAAATCATTCTAATGTAAACATTTTCTACTTATCAAAGCGAAACATTATGAAAAACTTGGTTTTATCCATTAATCATTCATCTAGGATAAAGAATGGTTGGATTTACTAAAGAAGATAGGGGAATGCCTTTTTTCAATGAGGCATAACATCGTAATCATTTTAGAGAAGACAAAAATCATAAAAACCATAAAATGAAATAGAAAAGAGAAGAATCTCCAACTTACAAGGAGAATTTGACAGCTTTCCTTTGGCTTGATGTTTTGAGGGATCTACTCTTGTTTGAAACAAGAGTGGCCACCACCAATCTTTAGAAGAGGGAAGGTCAAAAACTAATGAATTATGAGTAAATTCACAGTTTTTGGCTCTTGGGAGAAGCAAGGTAACAGTGCAAAAAACACTATTGTCCAACTGAATGATGGGTAGATTACCTTGATGAGACATCAAAGATCCTCATTTTATGAAACTGGGAATTATTGGAAAAAGGGTTTTTGGAACCAATCTCAAATTGAAATTTTACTTGCATTGGAACCTCTATTTTTTATTCAAATGAATATTTTACAGAATGCTGGAGGAAGCATTTGGCTTATGTTTTTTTAAGAAGAAGTTCATTGGAACAGCTGGCGGGGAGTCGTCAAGGAACGTCGCTCGCAGCAAAGCTTGCCGAGGACTTGACCAGCCTCAGTACGATTAAAATGGTGTGCTTCCGATACATGGGCGAGGACCGACGAAGCGGTCCCTGAGTGAAGTGCTAGGACACCTAAGGAGGATCTTAGAGGGTTCTAACCAGGCGATGCACGGGCTCGCGGTTGCTAGGACACCCATGCGTATGTCGAGGAAGATTTCGGATGGACTAAAAGAAAAGATTTTTGGGAACCAAATTTCGATACTGGATCTCGTTGGTTGGCCAGCTGGTCTTCAACAACGAAGAGTCCAAAGGATATTATTGTAATACAATGGACTTGAAATTTTGAAAAATGATGATCAAAAATATTATGATTTCTATTAAAGGATTGTTTTAAAGCCAGTCAAATCTGTTATAAATGGTAATTTCATATTGGGTGTGTACATGGTATGCCTACCTTAATTTTTGCATGAATCACCGGATAGGGGGCCTGGGAACTCTTTTCCTTGGTACCCAGGCAAAAACACAACCAAATCTTTATAAAGAAATCCCACCAATACAGTGGTTAGGTGGTTGGCTAACCCATGGGCCGAGGGATTCCTGAGAAACAACTAGATACAGTTAGTTACATTCATTAGTTTAAATCCTGAGAAGACCTTGTTCTATGGGAGGGGATCAGCAGTTGTGCCTCTCGTAAATAAATAAGAAAAAAAATGGTGATTCCAAGGACCAAGTGCAAGTCTCTTCTTGATCTGACTATGTGACTTTAAGTTTGGTCAAATCAGTTTAACTAGTTAAGACTTTGACTCGTTAGAGTAATTTCCCCATTAGAAGATTTTTCCCTTATTACGCTCCTTGCTCTCTCTATTCAATACTATGCATGCCTACTAAAAACATATGCCTAATTTTGGGATGTATTCATGCTAAAATTTTAGCCCTTTGCTCTCTTCAATATTATGCATGCATGCTTGCTAAAAACATATGCCCGATTTAGCATACATTCATGCTAAAAAGAGTGACCTATTTTTAGCCTGCATGCATGGGGCTTCCTCTTATAAAGGGCCTTCACCCTTTGTCTCTCACCATTTAATATCACAACATAGATCTCTCTCTCGTTGGCTTTGCCTCTCTCTCTCTCTCTCTCTCTCTCTGATCAAAGCTATCCCTCTCTTTCTCTCACAATGGCATCCACATTCAAGCCTCTCAGCACTCCAAGGGTCACTGTGACCAAGGCGATGGAATGTGTGTGTGCATTTTTGAAAACACAAATCAAAGAAAAATCTGAGAAATGGGAGGAGCTTAAGGAACGTTTCCAGATCACTGAAGAGGCATGCAAGGCTTGGGAGAACCTAAATTCCTTTGAGGAGGTGGATGAAGGCTAATAGTAGAGAATGTGAATGGATGAATGTAAGAAAGGTGGTCAATGGTCAAAAAGTAGGCACATGGAAAGTGTAAGGGTGCACAAAGCATGTGGGCATTCATAGAGAGATGGATGGCACAAGGGTTCACATATCTTGTGGGATGGAGCTCCTTGAGAGCTATAAAAACATGTAATCCTTGGCTCATTGTGTGAGCTTGATTAATATGAGTTGATGTCTTGATTAGTGATTTTAAGAGTTAATTACCCTCATCATTTTCCAATCACGATTTCCATTGTTTTCCTTGATCCCCCCTAGCTTAGGTACCATCATTCACTGCCTAGCTCCTCCCCTTATATCTCTCCTCCTCTCCATGTTCGGATCTCCCACTCTTCCCCTCTCTCATACTTGTCCCTCTCTCTCTCTCTCTCTCTCTCACCCATGCTGTGCTGCTGTTGGCCACCCTTTTCCCACCCACGCTCCACTACTGTTCGCTACCGTTTCCCACCCACGCTGCGCTGCTGTTGGCCGCCCTTTTCCCACCCACGCTCTGCTACTGTTCGTTGCCCCCGCAACTACTCGCTTCGCTACTACAACCACCTTCTGCTCGCTTCGCCCCACGCTGCGCTGCTATTGGCAACCGCCTTCTGTTTGCTTCGCGCCTTTCCCCAACCACCCTTGCTCTGTTTGCTTCGCCCCTTTCCCCAGCCACCCTTGCTCGGGCCCCCAAGGCAGCAACATAATGCGCTCTCTCTCTCTCTCTCTCTCTCTCTGCGCCCCCCCTCCTGCTGCCTGCCTACGCCCCCCTCTCCCGCTGCCTGCGCCCCCCTCCCGCTGCCTGCCCTTCGCCCCCCCTCTCTCTCCTGAAGGTCAGCACCATGTTGAGGCCAACCCTGGTCTGCTGAAGTAACAGTCACAGCCCACAAGGATTAACGCGAGAGAAGAAACGTCATGGAGGCACGTATGGAAAAGCTCGAAAAGATGCTGAAGGATTTGAAGTGAAGGATTTGAAGAAAACCACGGACAGCAACCTCAACACTGTCCAGAAGAGCCTCCTCGATCGCATTGCTAAGCTGGAGACCGAGGCAGAAACATGGAAGAAAGAAAAGGAAACAATGCGAAGTAGCTTCACTGCATGAACGCCCACCAGAAGAAGGGAAATCCTTGAGGCGACAGACAAAGAAGCCATGAAGGAGGAGCTCACCCAGACGATTACCAAAACCCTAGAGGGCAAGATGGAAGCAGTAAGAGAAGGATGGGTGGAAGTGGTCAAGAAAAACATTAAGAAAGAAGTGCAAGAGGACACGCACATGGTCCAATCCACACTAGATGAAGAGAAGATGAGAAGAATCCATCGCCTGAACATACACGCGACAGGTATTCCAGAGACATAGGGGTGCACCCCTGAGGTGGACGGCCGAAACTTATGCATAAAATTAGGCCATGCGGAGGATGCACCACTTCCATTCACCAAGATATGGAGGACAACCCCACCCAAGGACCCCACCCAAAGTAAAGCCCTAGTGCTACAATTCGCAGACGAAGTGAGCAGGCAAACCTTCATGAGAAAGAGAGTTATTCTGAGAAACCTCTCAAGGGACCCCATCTACTTTGATGATGACCTAACTTGGATGCAGAGATAACATAGGAAATCATGCATGCCACAAATTAAAGCAGCACATGCTGAAGGGAAAAAGGCACATTACAGAGACGGCCATGTATACATAGAGGGCAAGATGGTGGCATAGCGCCATATGGCCAATGGGACACAGGAAATTATCAAGAAGCACAAGGAGATATATGTAGCAGTTTGGAAGTGCAATGGGGCTCTATGGACACATCCAGGCAGACTAGAGGAGGTTATGGAGAACCGAGACATCATGTTTATGATAGAGACACATGAAAGCCCAGAGAGAGGCTTACCACAGGTAGCAGGGTACCAGTGGGAATCAGTGTATAGACAAGGGATACGACAGGGCACTTCCAAAGGCTCAGGTGGGATCGCTATACTATTCAGACGAGCACTACACCAACGTATCAGGGTGGTGTCGAGAGACCCAGAGGCACGCTACATGTGGATTAGCCTACAGCTCTCAGAGGTGAGAAAAGTTTACTTGGCAATATGCTACTTCCCGCACCGAAGGGGTCGAGATTCAACACAGGTCACATGGAGGACCAAATTGGAGGAGGAGAGGAGAGAGGGGCCCTTCCTAGTAGTGAGTCTCCATATGCCACTCTATCCGCAGATATCCTACACTATTCGACCACGGGGGAGGTTCTCCTGATGGGGGACTTCAATGCACGCACACAGAATCGACAGTGTGAATCATTCGACTTCATAGATCCCCTCATCCTACAGGCACTAGACGATGTAGTTGCAGGGACCACGAGGATGTCAGAGGACAGTGGGCCAGACAGTACAGGTTATGGGCAACACCTTCTGGACCTAGGAGCTAGACATCATCTCGTTATTTGTAACGAGATGTCACAATGGCCAGAATCGGGAAGATTCACATGTTTCCCGTCATTAGGAGGCAGCAGCACTGTGGACTACATATTGGGCTCGCGGGAGAGCACAGACCTGATAGACTCTTTCACTATCTCGACATGCCCCATTGGTGTGGATCATACTTTTTTGGCTTTTTCTCTTAGGAGCTCTCTTGATCAGCCACCCCCGACCACTCAGGCATCTCGTACCATCTTCCACTTTACCCGAGAGCTTGCAGACGTTTATGATTCAAAAGTACATGATGGCCTTTTTGGTATGGACCCTACAGCACCCATCGATGTACTGACGGCCCAGCATTCACACATACTGCACATAGCAACAGCTAGCCACAATTTTCCACACCATCTCTAGACAGGGAAGCCACCTAGATCCGGGGACATGCCCCAGAATAGATGGTATGATAATGAGTGCAGAGAGCTTTATCGACATCTCCAAGCCCAGATAGCAAAAGGGGAAATAACATAGCAGCAGGCCAGTAGACAGATGCGGTCTCTTACACGCCGTAAGACACATATGAGGAGGCTCAATACTGGGACATCTACCACATGCTCATGAGCAAAGATGTAGCCACTGCTTGGCACGATGACTTAGAGAGCCACGCCCCCCCACCCCGATTACTGATCCTTAACGCTGGCAGAGTTATGCAGAAGGGCTTTATGATGTTCCGCACCAACCACTCATCCCTCACCCCACCGAGACTCCACCGACCTCATCGGCTTTCTTTACTACCGATATGGTATCTCGAGCATACATAGATTCCAACATGGGAGAGCTGAGGATCACACCGGCTTATAGGGTGAGCATTTCATTTATGCAGCTGACACACTCTCTCCTTTTATTGCTTACCTCTTTAATAGGGCTCTGGTAGAAGGTTTCTCGGCTGAGTGGACGATGCACACTATTGTATCGATCCACAAAGCTGGGGACATGTTGGACCCTGGTAATTACAGGACTATCATGATTGGTCATACCAAACTCTATGGGTATATCCTGGAGGCAGAATTGAGCACACACGCTGAGAGGGAGGGGCTTCATGCCCCTGGTCAGGCAAGTTTTTGGCGAGCCTTCTCTACTATTAATCACATTTTCACCCTGAGATGCTTGATTGACCAAACTCGGGCACGGAGACAAAGACTCTATTGCTGTTTTGTGGACTTCCACAAAGCCTTCGACATAGTCCCGAGAAAGCACCTCTTCCACCGCTTATAGACACTAGGCATACCCCCTGACATGATGTGGTGGGGGATTTACATATTATACAAGCAAGCGTTTGGATGAGTTAGATGCCCAGGGGGACTATCAGATATGATTGCCAGCACCATTGGTGTGAAGCAAGGCTGCCCTCTCTCCCCGACACTCTTTGGCTTATACATCGACAAGGTAGCAGACTACATCATACACAGAGGAGGCTCTGGGATTGACATCTCAGGTACGACTATACACATTCTATTATATGCTGATGATATCATTCTTGTGTCAGATACTCGGACAGGGCTACAAAGGCATCTACAGGCCCTGGATACTTTCTGTGTGGAGCAAGGACTCACAGTGAACCTTGGGAAAACCAAGGTTATGGTCTTTCATACATCAGTAGCAGCAGCCAGATGCCAGACTATCCTTACACTAGCCCGGGGATAGGTAGAGGTGGTGGACTCATATGTATACCTTGGGGTCACATTTACTAGCTCATCAGGGAGATTCTTTATGGCACAGGCAGCCAGAGAGATAGAGTGACACGAGGGTACACAGCACTAGCAATTTTGGAACGCCAGTGTCACCATTCCAGGAGCCTCGTACTAAGGGGTGGCTATTTGATACACTAGTTACTCTAGCATTGATGTATGAAGCAGCAGTATGGGCATCAGGTTTGGCTACATCCTCATGGACACAGATAGAGCGCCCTCAGATGGAGCGCCCTCAGATTTTGATGTCTCACGGATGATCCGCAGCAAACCTTCAGTACCACATGATATCCTTCGAGCGGAGTTTGCTGTACCACCTATGTTAGTAGAGGCCATGTTCTAGACTATATCTTTTATACACAAGATGCGGGAGCTCCCACTAAATCAGGTATCTCGGGTTGCTTTTGAGGCATCTAGACAGCTTGCTGAGGAGGGACACACCTGGTCATGGTACTCCCACGTGGTACAGTGGATATCATCACACATGATTGATATTGACAGATTACCACCCTTACAGTATGACCTAGCTACACCACACAGACGCCTCTCTCAGACAGAGAGGAACAGAGTCATGAGACATGACATTTGGCAGGGCCACATACAGGAGACTTGGCTATCTCCCAGTCAGCCACTCCCGACGAAGATGCTCTACTATACAGAGACCACTTCTTGAGCACCTCCACAGATGGCTTCATTTAGCGACCACGATACTTGGAGGTCCACTTATCACATGGAGCCAAAGTAGCCATTGGCCGACTAAGGGTCTCATCACACCAACTGGAGATCGAGACTGGGAGAGCAGCATGCATCCCTCGAGCAGAGTGCATTTGCAGATTATGCCAGACGACGAGGGTAGAGACAGAGGAGCATTTTGTTTGCCAGTGTGGTGCTTTGCAGGAGATCAGGGCATGCTATCCTGAGGTTTTTAGAGGGACCACATCACTTAGACAGATCTGGGAGAGATCGGACCAGAGACAGCTAGGCAGACTACTACTAGCACTATAGAGACACAGGGAGATCTTACTTCAGACACCTGCACATCATAGCAGAGGAAGACAGTCCCAGTTGACTGACTTCTTCTAGAGATTGGCACCAGTAGCCCAGCCACACACATTGGGAGTGACATCTCAGAGCGAGCGGAGGAGATTCGAGCTAGGCGATGACCCACACTAGCCGGCTACCAGACACCACGACTACACCACAGAGAGATCGCAGCCATCCAGTCTCAACACCAGCAGGAGGTCTAGGAGCAGCTAGCACATTTTCGTTCTGATCCAGGACGCACGTTCCAGACATTTACGGCATCCTCAGATCAGATGTATGACATATTGTACCCAGACTATGGGATTGGATGGAGTTAGGAGTAGATAACATATCATACTTGTATCACCCCTTCAGCATATAGAGATGCATTAGTAGCCCTAGTACTCCATCCACACCCTCTCATTTGTACACCACCATTGAGTCCCCTATGGTCGTGTTATACTTGTACATTTTATTCTCACTCCACATTTTCCTCTTGATGACTAGAGGAACATCATTGTACTACTTGTTTGTCTCATAGGCCAATTTTGGCCTTTTGGAGACGTTAATCTTTCTTTCTTTCTCTCTCTCTCTCTCTCTCTCTCTCTCTCTCTCTCTCTCTCTCTCTATGTGTCTCCGAATGGCCCATGATTGGGACACGGACCCCATCTATGTTTGGAACAGAAATGAAACCAGGAATTGAAGAAAGTAGTTGTGTTGAAGTAGTTGTGTTGAAGCAGTCATGTTGAAGTAGTCCTTATGTTGAAGTAGTCCTTATGTTGAAGAAATAAGTTGTATTGGAGCAGTCCTTGTGTTGTTGAAGAAAGTATTTGTGTTGAAGTAGTTGTGTTGAAGCAGTCGTGTAGAAGTAGTCCTTATGTTGAAGAAATAAGTTGTGTTGGAGCAGTCCTTATGTTGTTGAAGAAGTGCACCCACACAAGCACACCTTCCATCCAAATTGCCCATGCACATCACCCGCATATTTCACTAGGGGCATCACAATTTTCTTGCTTCTTGCATCTCATGTCACACACAAATAGATGCACCTAACCTTGTTAACACTAACTCTAGATGGGAGAACCATGGTGTGGCCCATGGTATGACCCATTGCTTGGAGAACCCTTAACCTTGCCAAACAAGCTTCCATGCCTATATCCTCTGCTTCAACTCCAATTTACCACCAACAAATCCTTGCCTTGGCCAATCTATTCATCAAGAAAAGCCCCATCTAGGCATAATACCCTATTGTGCCAAGTTGTCTCGATCTAGCCATGCCAATCATTCCAAGGCAATCCTGATTTTATTAAAACTACCTCATGTTGAAGGCTCCACACCACTTCCACAATCAACAAGGGCCCAAAAGAGGCCCGATATGAACAACCTCTACCTCGCCTATCACTTTCCATGTCGCCTCGATACCTACCACTTTCCTCGATACCAACAAGGGCCCAAAAGAGGCCCGATATGAACAACCTCTACATCGCCTATCACTTTCCTCGATACCTACCATCGCGGCTACCCAAAGCTACCCATCACCTTGCCCTATCATTTGATTGTTGATCAGTCTTGAACTAATGACTCCACCTCAACTGCCACCTCCATGTTATATCCTAGACTATCCACACCATCCACTTCTTGGCAGCAACTTGACCACCATTGACACGAGCGATGTGAGGACTATTATGAAGGGTATGTTATTGGTTAACATAGTTTTGCTTGCCAAACCTACTAAGGTGCTTTTACCATCTTACCTGTGAAGTCCTTGCCCCCTCCGCGGTGCCCATGCTGGCGGCGGCAGAAGTGGCGTCGGCCTCCCGCGCGAGCGGGGATCCACACTCCGGGCCTCGCCCACTGATGTCCGAGACGAGAGGCTAGCCCGGGCGGTCCCTCTGAGACCGGGCCCACAAGACTCCCCTCGCCCACGGGCGATTCCGCCAAGGGAAAAATCTTCTAACGGTGGAATTACTCTAAGGAGTCAAAGTCTTAACTAGTTAAACTGATCTGACCGAACCTGAAGTCACATAGTCAGATCAAGAAGAGACTTGCACTTGGTCCATGGAATCACTGCCTTTTTTTCTCATTTACGAGGCACAGCCATCACTGATCCCCTCCTACACGAAGGTCTTCTCAGGATTTAAACTAATTAACGTAACTAATCGTATCTAGTTGTTTCTCACGAATCCCCCAATCCAGCCTAACCCCATCCGGCCCATGGGTTAGCCAACCACCCGACCACTGTATTGGTGGGATTCCTTTATAAAGATTTGGTTGTGTTTTTGCCCGGGTAGCGAGGAAAAGAGTTCCCAGGTCCCCTAGCCAGCGATTCATGCAAAAATTAAGGTAGGCATACCACGTACACACCCAATATGAAATTACCATTTATAACAGATTTGACTGGCTTTAAAACAATCCTTTAATAGAAATCATAATATTTCTGATCATCATTTTCCAAAATTCCGAGTCCATTGTATTACAATAATATCCTGTGGACTCTTCATTGAAGACCAGCTGGCCAACCAACGAGATCCAGTATCAAAATTTGGTTCCCAAAAATCTTTCCTTTTAGTCCATCCGAAATCTTCCTCGATGTACGCATGGGTGTCCTAACAACCGCGAGCCCGTGCATCACCTGGTCAGAACCCTCTAAGATCCTCCTTAGGTGTCCTAGCACTTCACTCACGGATCGCTTCTTCGGTCCTCGTCCATTGTATAGGAAGTGCACCATTTTAACCGTACCGAGGCTGGTCAAGACCTTGGCAGGCTTTGCTACGAGCGATGTCCCTTGACGACTCCCCGCCAGTTGTTCCAACGAACCTCTTCTTAGAAAAACATAAGCCAAATGCTTCCTCCAGCATTCTGGCATAAAACAGTCCTTTGAATAAAAAATAGAGATTCCAATGCAAGTAAAATTCCAATTTGAGATTGGTTTCCAAAACCCTTTTTCCATAATTCCCAGTTTCATAATGAGGATCCTTGATCTCTCATCAGGGTAATCTACCCATCATTTAGTCTGATTATCCAACTAGATTCTTGGTGAGTTCGGTCAGGAAAAACTAGTTTAGTTCCAGTAGTCTATTCTTTGTAATTAGAAATTGGAATTGGTCACACAAAGTTTTTACTTGATTCAGATCGAGAGAGATGGACAAGTAGGTTTACTGTCCGTCCCTCTCGTAGTCTAACCAAATTCATTCGGTTTAGTTCTACAAGGATTCCCTTCAGATAAACATCTAGATTTGGGTAAATATCCATTTAGTGATTTTACAAATTAAAATATCCAAAGATATTTCTTCTATCACATAATTTCTCAACCTTAATTCATTAGGTAGAATTATGGTGGAAATTCATCTTTTGACACTAAAATTTAATTCAAATCCATCTTTTCTTAATTATCATAAAAATTCTTCTTTTTAACTAAATATCATACCTATTTTTCTTGAATAAACTTGAAATCCCTCTTTTTCTCATTTTAATGAGTGCAATCCAATTATCATAGGAATTCCTCTTTTACCATAAATTAAATCTATTTAAAATTCTTCTTTTGTCAAAAATGAATGATTACTCCAAAATATCTCATTTTTTTAAATTAATACTCCATAATTGTTAACTAATAAATCTAGTACTTAGTCAACTCTTCATCTTATGTGGGCGTTTACTCATTTTTGGGTATTTTCTTTTATTCTTTGGATTTATCTTATCCCAACACTTGAACTAATCTTATTGGTCCATAAGAACCTTAATCCAAAATTTTCAGAAAATCTTGACCCTTAGGCTAAGGTCTTCTAAATCATTTTTAATTAATTCCAATTGTACCTTGGAAAATCTATTTTAATTTTTTGTTTTACGAAAACATTTTTTTGATATTTGTAGAATTTTTTTATCCAAAAATATCCCAATATTGATTTACCACTCTCTAGAAATTTTTATCTCACTAGGCCAAACAAGAAAAAATAATATTTTCTTGTATTCAGAAACATAGAATGATTAAAAGAGGTTGAAGTAGAGGCTTATTTATTATTCAGGCTGAGGCAGAATCTTACATCCTCTCCCACTTGAAAAACGCGAGATGTCCTCATCTCGCAAAGTGGGGGTAATCCTTCGCCAACTCTTCTTCTTTTGCCTAGGTGGCATCTTTTAGAGGAAAGAACTTCCACTTTACTAAGAATTCTCTGAGGACTCTGCTCCTAAGAATCTTCTCCCGAATGTCAAGGATTTCTTCAGGTTGGAGTACCATCTAGCCTTGAGTCGGAGAGATCAATTGTTCATCATCATCAAGCATGTGACTCGGGCTAGGTACATACTTTTTAAGCATACTGACATGGATTACATCATGTATCTTGAGATGGGGAGGCAGAAGAAGTTTGTAGGCTAGATCGTCCACTTTCTTTATGACAGCATACGGCCCACAGTATTTGGGAGAGAGCTTCTTGTACTTCCCTAAGGATAAGGAACTTCTTTTTGGTCATACTTGAATGAAGACCATATCTGACTCTTCAAACTCTCTCTGACCTGCTTTTATTTGCATAATGCTTTTGTCTGTTTTGGGCTGCCTTTATATCTTTATGGATTGATTGCATCTGTTGGTCCATGTCATCAAGCATTTGTCTGGACATTTCGACTCTGATCAATGGGTCAGACAAAGTCAACGGTGTATGGCAATCTTGTCCATACAAAGCTTTGAAAGGACTCATCCCAATGCTCCGATGATAAGAAGCATTGTAAGCAAATTCAACCAGATGCAGATGACTTAACCGCTTCTTGGGTTCCCTGCCGCCGCCGCGCAGCATGACCGAAGGATATCTTCTATTACCTGATTCACCCTTTCCATCTGGTCATCTAATTGGGGGTGATAGGCTGTGCTGAGATCCAAGAAAGTTCCTATTGCTTCAAAGAACGCAGTCCAGAATTTCGATGTGAGTTTGGGATCTCAAGCATAGGATGTGATTTTATTATAGTGAGTTTGCCCGTAGGAGGTTTCGTTTATGGCTTCCTTGATGACGTAATCCCACCATGGAATCTTTGTACATGTGAGTGATTACGAGGAATTATTCAATATAAAACCTTACGTGTTACTGTGTAAGCTGTTACAAACTCTCATGTTTTTGCGTCAATGTCACGTAGATAGAGATGAGTCTTTATTACTCAGGTTTTGTGAGACCATCCTTGACGACAATGGCTCCCTTATTGTCATCGGTACAATGTATCAAGTGACAACCATGATAAGCAAGGCCAAACAATATAGCTTCATATTGGACACGCTATTGAATGTATAGTGTACAACGAATATTGGAAAAGCATTTGGATAAGAGGTAAGTAACACTAACCATAGAGGTACTTATGATTCTCATAAAAGGTTGTCATTGAACAACACTTTCTATTACAATAAATCTTTTAATACTCTTGTGCAGAGACACATACCCTCATTACCACTACTACCTTCTCGAGCATAGTTGGAACAAACAATGCATAACCGTTTTCACCTGATTATATCATTAATCCTTGGTCCACTATGCATTAGGGAAGATGCCTAGATATAGGACTGCATGGCGAGGTAAATAAAATAAACATATGAGTACTCTAAATTATGGGTATTGCACATTATTTGAAATTTAGAGAAATGCTTTCCTTGCAGGTGGATGTCAACGTGGAAAAGAGCTTTGGGATAGTCTCTTGAGGCAGCATACAAAAACAAGGACAAGTGATTGTTGAGCTTTACGTAGGATGTGGAGATTACACTTGATCCCGAAGAGGACATTGTGAAGCCTATCTAAACAAACATGTCATTGTAGTTCAATAAACATGTGTTTACAAATATTCAAGTGATTGGTTTTAACAATTGTTTGTGATTATGCCATGAGAGAGAGAGAGAGAGAGAGAGAGAGAGAGAGAGAGATGTGTGCTAGGTTTAAAAGAGAAATGTGAATAAGAGTTTCTTTTATGTTTGTGCTCAACATGTCAAATAAACAAATAAAGTAATGACATTGTGTGTATTGTGTAGACGAATAAAGTAGTGTTAAGTTTGTAGACTCAAAGGATCCATAGGGGATAATTGAATTGTAGGATAAATGAAGTTATGACATTGTGTGTAATGTGTGAATAAATTAATGATAAGTTTGTAGGCTCAAATGATCCAAAGGATAAGAGACAAAGAACATGAAGAGCAAGAGAGATGCAAGAGGTGATAACATGGAGAAGAAAAGATAAAGAGAGCGAGATGAATTGCAATATAAAAAAGAGGAAAGAGGGGTGCGCTCACTGAAATCATGAAGAGGAAAAACAGCATAGTCATACGGTGAGAGGGAGAGAGCGAGAGGGATTACAATATAAAAATAAGATAAGAGGGGTGCACTTACACTGAAATCATGAGAGCAGAGGGTGATAACTTCAATGCAAGGGAGGCGAGGGTGAGATGGAGACAGATAGGGAGAGGGTTAAGGGTAACAGAGAAAAAGAGGAAGAGACAGGGAGAAAGATAGAGACAAGAGGGAGAGAGAGCGAGAATAAGAGAGATGGTGATAGGGCGACAAATAGGGAGAGAGAGCAAAGTTGGTGGAGGAGGAGCTGAGCTGGGTTGAGCAGCAGTGGTGGTGGTGGTGGTGGAGGTGAGTTGGGCTAGGCTGAGCAGTGAGACGACTATAGTGGTGGTGAAGATGGGAGGAGCTACTTGTAGAAGGCTAGTGAGAGAATATCATTTTTTGAGAGAGAGAGAGAGAGAGAGAGAGAGAGAGAGTTTGACACAAGAAGCTCCCTCCAATAGCTCCCTTCACCAAACTCACTCGTTGCTAAGCCTCGTCTCAAAGCTTTTGTCCTTATTTCGTAATCCATGTTCTAAGTTTCCTTGGGTCATGGGGTAGACTAGTTCTTTTAGCCTCCAATTGACCTTGGCATGGTCTTACCAATCCTTGGGCTTCTTTGAGTTTGCTTTTCCCCCCCAATAGGATTGGGATACTCAGTCAGCTTCTTGGGTAGGTTGCTAGGGTTCATGACTTGTTCCTTTAGGTCTCTAGCGGGCTAAGGATTTACTTCTTCCTCCGAAGAGGATGATGAGTTGTTGGAAACTGTGTCCTCACCTGATCCCTCTTAGACTGTCATGTGGTCTTCCCCTTGTCCTATCTTCTTGGTTCTTCATCTTCAAGTCTTAGGGGAAACTCTAGCCTGTTCTGAAACTTCATCCGATTGGCAGGAGTCATGCCAACTTATGTGCCCTTTGAGTACTGGGATCTAGAGCCTGTCCAGCTTCATTCTCCTCCTATTATGCATTCTAGTCACAACATTGAGAGGACTTGTTTGTAATAGCCCATCCCTAACGCTTAGTAAATTAAGGCTCGTGCTTGATTTATGCTCATGGGCTAACCTGGATTGGATACTTTTAACGAGAAATCCTTGTATATGTGGTCAATGTCACATCCTATGTATGTTGAGATTCAAGCTCGATGTCAGTGTGAGCCAGCTATGCTATGTGCTGGCATGTTAGGTAGGAACATGTGTGAGACATAAATGACCGCGTGTCCAGGTGGTCATAGTGTGTGGACATTAGCTAGGGTTAGATGTGTGTGGACACAACTCATAGAGTGTTGTGTGTATTATGGATTATGGCTTTATGCATTGTGTGAGAAGGGAGATGGCTTCCCTCTATGGTTAGGGTTTGCAATATACATTAGGGTTTGCTCCTGTGTGTGTGTCTCCTCTCCCTCTACCATTCTTTCAACATGGTATCAGAGCCTTGTGCTGTCTATTAGGGTTTATGAGTGAGTGAGAGAAGAGGGAGAAGAAGCTGTGAAGAGAAGCTGTGAAGCTTGCCATTGAAGCTGTGAAGCTTGGAGCACACCGATTACTATCAGATCTGAGAGCTTGGCCTACCGAGTAAGGTCTTCTAAACATCCTTGAGCGGATTGCAGGTGATTCAGGCAAAAACAAAGCAATTTAGGGCAACCCAAAGCAAAGCAAATTTTTGGTTTTTGGAAGCTTTCCATTAAAGCTTGGAAGCACTGATGTATGGTGGAAATACATGTAAATCTGGCAAAAGACACATGTATCTGACAAGGAGGAATGTATTGGCAACTCCTATGCAAGCCTTAAACTAATTTTGGAGCAATTTGGAAGCATTTGAATGAGTGAAAAATTCTAGTTTTTGAGCTCTCACAAAACAGAGAAAAGCAACTCAAAATTTGATGCATTTGGAGCATGTTTTTGGCAAAAATCAAGGCATTGACTGGTTGCACACATACCTAAGTGTGTTGGGCACTTGTATACCTCTTCAATTAACACTTTAAACACTCCCAAACCCTCCTACAGCAGGCGGCGCAGAATCAACAGTGAAACAGGGCAGTTTTTTGAATATTTTGCAAAAGAGGAGATCGATTACAACTTCTGTGCTTGATATATTTCAAAATTGCTTTAGCAATTGGTTGCTACACATACTTGAGAAGAGGGCTAATGGTTGGTTTGATCAATTATGCCTAATTGAGCTGGGAATGAGCTGATTAAAAAGCCTGTCCACTGGTTACAGAGAAACAGAGTGATTAATCGAGCAATTAATCTTTGGTCTTAAACAATTGGACAAATTCCTCTTACATGGAGTTAGTGGACATCATTGCTAAGCTATTGAATGCCTGGTTGCTCAATTTGGACAAATATTGAAGAAATTAGAGCAAAATTACTACTGGTTTTTATGGTTTTTCTGGTTTTTTTCCCAAAACAGAGAAAGGGGTTTTCAAAAATTGATATGTACACATGTCAAATGGTGTTGATATTCAACATTGAGGTTGTTTAGGTGTCAATGCAAGTTACCCATACTTGATTACACCACTACATTGTGATTTGGAGCCTTGGAAGGCGCATCAAAATAGGGTATCTCGGACTGCGTGAGCCAGTTCATTTTGGATGCATACAGGTTGATTTTCTACATCAAATTTGAAGATTGTTGGCTACTTCGGAGTATCTGGAACATTCATTGGAGTGTGGTTGAGCTGAGGAAGGCTCGTTTACAGATTTGGAAGTGTACGCAAGGTGTTTTTGCATTGAGCAAACATGTCGGATAATCCAGTACAGATTGTTGGTGAAAAGCTGGATAGGAAGAACTTCCAGGCATGGAAGTACAGGATCAAAAGTTTCTTGAAGGGTAAAGGTTTTTGGAATCTCATTACAGGTGCTGAGCCAGAGCCTGAACTACCCCGACAACCTACACAGCACAGCAGGTTATTGCTCATAAGCAATGGTCAGAAAGAGCATTCAAAGTGCTGCATTATCTATCTATATGTATTTCTGATGCTATGCTCATACACATACAGGATGCTGAGAATCCCAAAGATGCATGGGATACTTTGGTAAAGATGTTTGATACAGACACGAGTGCTCGCAAGTCTCAGTTGCGACAGCAGATACATAATGTGAAGCGGAATAAAAGGAGCATCCATGATTATGTGCAAGAAATAAAGAAGTTTGCAGATGCATTGGCAACAATAAATGCCCCCATGCCTGATGATGATTTGGTGGACATTACCTTGTGTGGTCTTGGCAAGGAATATAAATCTTTTGATACATCCATCTCGGTTCGGAGTACAGGTTTACCAGACTTTGATGAGTTGGTTTCACTCTTGCTTGTTGAGGAAATCAAACTGAGTGATTCATTTCTGGATGCATCTACTAGCCATGATGATAATGGCAGAAATTAGGCTTTCTACTCGCAAAGAGGTTTTAGAGGCAGGGGGAGATTCGCATCACGTGGCCGTGGTGGTAATGGTCGTGGATGGCAGGACAGGTCACCACAACAGAATTTTCAGCCCACATATGGTACTAGAGGTGGTCGTGGATATGCACCTCAGAGAGGCAGAGGTAATCCTCGTGGTAGAGGACGTTGGCAAGGCCAACAAACATCTATGCAAGATGTGGAATGCCATTATTGTGGGAAATTTGGTCATATGGCGAGAGATTGTTTCCACAAACAGAATGATTTGAGAGGGGGTAGAGCACAACGTGGTGGTCATTATGGTGGAAATTATGCACAACATGGTGGAAATTATGCATCAAGCAGTAATGATGGCACTGCAAATCACTTGTTTGCCATGAAACATGTTGTGGGATCTATGATGACAAATGCTGAGAATGATGATACTTGGTATATGGACTCTGGAGCATCAAACCATATGACTTGTCATGGTGAATGGTTTGAGCATATGAAGCCTATGGATGTGAAAGGCTATGTGGAAACAGGAGATGATACTCAGCATGCCATTACACATGTTGGAAGTGTACCATTGGTTATGCACAATCGTCAAACAAAATCTATGTCTAATGTATTGTACGTGCCTTCTATCACAAAAAGCTTGGCCTCAGTTGGTCAAATGGTGGAACAGGGATTACAGGTTCGGTTCAACGAGCATGGTTGCTTCATTGAGGATTTCAAACATGGATGTAGAGTCATTGCTAAAGGCAAGAAAGAAGGCAGGTTGTTTAAGCTCGATGCTGGAATTCCTGAGTTAAAATCAGCCATGTTCTCTAAAAGCAGAAATGTGGTACAGGACATTGATATGTGGCATAAGAGGATTGGACATGTCAATATACAAAGATTGAAGAACATGCAGACAAGAGACATTGTCAGTGGATTGCCTAGATTCAAGTATGATGGGAATATGCATGTTTGTGAAGCCTGTCAGTTTGGAAAGCAGGCAAGGTTGCGGTTTCCTAGAGAAGGAAATATGAGTAGCAGGCCACTTGAGATAGTACATAGTGATGTATGGGGCCCTGCACAAAACCCATCTATCAAAGGCAATTTATACTATGTGACATTCATAGATGATTTCAGCAGGATGACATGGATATACTTTCTCAGAGAGAAGAGTGAAGTATTGGAAAAGTTTATGAATTTCAAAGCTTTTGCAGAAAAGCAATATGGCTGTTGGATTAAATGTTTAAGAACAGATGGAGGTGGTGAATACACCTCAAAGGCTTTTGAGCATTTCTTGAGGAAGCATGGAATAAGAAGACAATTAACTTGCAGGTATACACCTCAGCAAGATGGTGTGGCTGAGAGAAAGAATAGAGTCATATGTGAAGTGGCCAGGGTAATGCTCAATGAAAAGAGCATGCCAGATTATTATTGGGCAGAAGCATGTGCTACTGCAGTGTATATACTGAACAAAACACCTACAACAGCCATTCATGGAAGTACGCCAGAGATGCAGCTTACAGGTTATAGGCCAGACATTGGACACCTCAAAGTTTTTGGATGCATAGCTTATGTACATAGCTTATGTACATGTGCCTGATGAAAGAAGAAGGAAGTTGGATCATAAGGCAGAGAAATGTGTATTTGTTGGATATGCACAGGATCGTAAGGCATACAAATGTTACAATCCACAAACTAGGCAAGTTGTTATCTCACGAGATGTGGTGTTTGATGAGCTTGCTAGTTGGTACAAAGCAAAGGATGAGGGTGTCATTGAGTCACTTGAAGCAGATGTGCCTGTGAACTTGCCACAAACAAGTTCTAGTTCTACTTCTATGTCTGGGCCAGCAGAGCAGAGGCTGAGAGTAGCAGTGTACGTCCATGGTCAGGACGTTTGAGGCATGAGAGTGTGAGCACTGGGAGTAGTGCTATGGATAAAGGCAAAAAGAAAGTCGAAGGAATTGGAATTACAGGTTATGTCATCGAGTTTAGAAAGTTTGGATGAGGAACTTGGCATACCTGTTTTACGCACACCTGGTGCTAGGCAGTATAGATATGTGCCACCGCATGCTAGAGTGGCAGGTGTTCAGAGTGATCCGCAGGCATTGCGGAGATCCCAAAGAGTCAGATATCCAGTTGACAGATTGACATACCATGATTTTGCTATGCACTATACATATATGACATCTATGGTGAAGCATGTGGAACCTACATGCTATACAGAAGCTGTTGGAAAGCATGTATGGGAGAAAGCAATGGACGTTGAGATGGACGCATTGGTTCATAATGACACATGGGACTTGGTTGCATTACCAAAGGACAAAAATGTTATTGGATGTAAATGGGCTTACAAAGTGAAGTGCAAATCTGATGGTTCTATTAAGAGACATAAAGCAAGATTGGTAGCTAAGGGTTATGCACAAACCCAAGGTTTGGACTATGATGAAACTTTTAGTCCAGTGGCAAAGATGGGGACAGTAAGAGCAGTCATTGCTATGGCTACAGCTAATGGTTGGGAAATGCATCAGATGGATGTCAAAAATGTATTTCTAAATGGAGATCTACAAGAAGAAGTGTATATGGCATAGCCAGAAGGGTATGTACACCCAAGATATCCCACTCATGTATGCAGATTGAAAAAGGCACTATATGGTTTGAAGCAAGCACCTCGTGCTTGGAGTGATAAGATGAGCAGATATCTTATCTCTCTTGGATTTCAGATTTCTACAGCAGATTCTTCACTCTATGTGAAGAAGACAGATCATGGGATTGTTTTACTTGTCATCTATGTGGATGACTTGATTATCACAGGTGATCATGGTGCAGATGTGATGCATGTCAACAAGAAAGCATTGAGTGGGCAATTTGACATGAAAGACCTTGGTGAGTTGAGATACTTTCTTGGAATTGAAGTGATTAAAGACCATGCAGGTACATGGTTAGTACAGCGCCAATATGCATTGGATATGTTGGCAAAATATGGCATGACAGGGTGTAAGCCTATGAGTACACCTTTGGAGCAAAATGTGAAGTTGCGGGCTGATTATGGTGAGGAGTTGGATGATCCATCTATGTACAGAAAGATGGTTGGTAGTCTCATTTACATGACTATCACACGCCCGGATTTGAGTTATGTTGTGGGGCTAGTAAGCCAGTTTATGTAGAGCCCCAGAAAACCTCATTTGGATGCAGTGAGACGCATCATGCGATATGTAACGACCACTGCACATTATGGTCTTCTTTATGAGAGTGGTAAAAGCTTGGATATACATGGCTACACAGATGCTGATTGGGCAGGTAGCTCATATGACAGGAGGTCTACTAGTGGATATGCTTTTACACTTGGAAGTGCCGTGGTGAGTTGGAGTAGCAAGAAGCAACCTACAGTTGCTTTATCCAGTACAGAGGCTGAATACAGAGGTGCAGCCATTGCTACTTGTGAGGCAGTATGGTTAAAGAATCTTTTGGCAGACTTGGGTGAGCCTATTGATGGCAAAGTTGTTATTCATTGTGACAACATGAGCAGTATACAGTTGGCCAAGAATCCAGTATTTCATGCGCGGACCAAACACATAGAGGTCCATTATCACTTTGTCAGAGAGAAGGTGCTGGATGGCACAGTTGATCTACAGTATGTGAAGACTGATGAGCAGGTGGCAGACATCTTTACAAAGCCACTTAGCAGGGAGAAGTTTGAGTACTTCCGTACTATGTTGGGAGTACATGGGATGAGCTTGAGGGGGAGTGTTGAGAGTCATGATATCCCAAGCTCATCTACATCTTCATCTATGGCAGTACATCATGACTCTCAACACTCCCCCTCAAGCTCATGGGATGAGCTTGAGGGGGAGTGTTGAGAGTCATGATATCCCAAGCTCATCTACATCTTCATCTATGGCAGTACATCATGAGCTTGAGAGGGGCTATTGAGATTCAAGTCATGATATCCCAAGCTCATCTACATCTTCATCGGCAGTACATCATGAGCTTGAGAGGGGCTGTTGAGATTCAAGCTCGATGTCAGTGTGAGCCAGCTATGCTATGTGCTGGCATGTTAGGTAGGAACATGTGTGAGACATAAATGACCGCGTGTCCAGGTGGTCATAGTGTGTGGACATTAGCTAGGGTTAGATGTGTGTGGACACAACTCATAGAGTGTTGTGTGTATTATGGATTATGGCTTTATGCATTGTGTGAGAAGGGAGATGGCTTCCCTCTATGGTTAGGGTTTGCAATATACATTAGGGTTTGCTCCTGTGTGTGTGTCTCCTCTCCCTCTACCGTTCTTTCAACAATGTAGAGTGGTACTTGTAAGGTCCCCGCCCTAGCTAGGTTAAGGGGATCCTTTTGATAGGTAGCTAAGTCCCCTTGTCTTCGATTGTCGACACCTCGATCTCTTGGAAATACGAGGATACGAGCAAACAGAGGGAGATAACTCTCTCTCGTCACAGGGAAACATATTCTAATAGGAATCTATTCCTCTGATTTATCGGCACTCAATGTGTGTGATCGAGGATGGAACAACTTCGCACTTAGTGCGTGGAAGCCAATGCCTTTTTCCTCTTTTCTTTATGAGGCACGACCATTAACTCTTTCTCCTAAAACGGAACTTGTTCGGGTGCTATTCTATCACGGATCGTAAAAAATAATTATGTTACCTGACTTATCGGGTCCACCCATCCATAGGATGGCACCATCGGGGCATCCATCCATCCACGCACTTTCCACCCACGCACCCGATCATTTTTGTTATTTAATTAGGTCCTACCACACTGTGAAACATATAAAAACACATTCTTTAATTAAAGATGGTCCACAGTGTTCCTTACAACAGCCTTTAAGAACAATATTTACATTAAACAGTTCCTACAGCAAAATATTCACCTCTTATGACCTAAATTCGACCTCTTATCACCTAAATTTGAAATTCTATTTTTGGAGATATTTATCTCTTAATACATCTATTCTTGTCTTCTTAATTATTTTCAGATTTTGGAGCTAATATTTGTACTCTATCACTTTCTTAATATTTCTAACCTTATAGTCTCTCTCTCTAAGTGCACTCTCTTTCTTCTTGAAATCTATATTAAAAGAGAATCATTACATGGCTTGGGAGGGATCTTACAGTACTAAAGACTAGAGGGTTGGTTCATGTTGCCATAGCTGTCTTGATGGAACACTTTGCCACTTGGTGGGGTCCTTTACAGTGATAGCACTATAATGGTATGTGGGATCCTAGGGCATTGATGTCTCTTTCCTATTTGCCACTTGGTGGGGTCCTTTACAGTGATAGCACTATAATGGTATGTGGGATCCTAGGGCATTGATGTCTCTTCCCTATTTGATTGTATTTGATTGTACTGCGGCAATATATATAGGGTAGACAATATCGCCTTCTTGAACATAGTGGCTTAGAATCTGACTTGAGGGACGCTGAACATCTAGTGGTTCTAGGTAGTTAGTGTCCCCTACTATTTCTTCTCCCCCCCTCAGAGATTTCTATCAGGGTCAATTGGTTCACGGGGGTCATTCGGGGAATGGGTGGTTGTTATGGTAATAGTGTAGGCAGTAGGGGTAGTTTTGGGACTCTTAGGACTCTTTTGTGGGGCACATACTACCCTGAGTGAGGTGCGTTGGCACGCACGGGGCTTATCGGTGGAGCTCGCAAGGCCAAGTAGAGCTGGTGCAACCATGGCGGCGGGCAAAGAGAGCATAGTTCTTATCGTTGCTTTTCTTCAGTGCAAGTAGTTCGTGTTGAGGCAGCTGCGTCCTAATGCGGTACTATCAACTTAAAAAAAAAAAAACCTCCCACGCAGAGCAAACCGCAATCAGAAAATCATATTTAGGAGATTCTTCCTTGCTTTCAGAAATGCGATCGAGATTCGCAACCCACCACCACCACGTATAGCATTGTCCGCTCTGGTAATAGTGTAGGCAGTAGGGGTAGTTTTGGGACTCTTAGGACTCTTTTGTGGGGCACATACTACCCTGAGTGAGGTGCGTTGGCACGCACGGGGCTTATCGGTGGAGCTCGCAAGGCCAAGTAGAGCTGGTGCAACCATGGCGGCGGGCAAAGAGAGCATAGTTCTTATCGTTGCTTTTCTTCAGTGCAAGTAGTTCGTGTTGAGGCAGCTGCGTCCTAATGCGGTACTATCAACTTAAAAAAAAAAAAAAACCTCCCACGCGGAGCAAACCGCAATCAGAAAATCATATTTAGGAGATTCTTCCTTGCTTTCAGAAATGCGATCGAGATTCGCAACCCACCACCACCACGTATAGCATTGTCCGCTCTGGCAACGTTACTTGTATACATCACCAGTGATTTTTGCCTCTTTCAGACTGCTCTATTATTCGTACAACCATGGCCACAGCCACTGCCTCCATGAACGAGCTTCGTTTCGTGGACGCGAGGCCTGTCCTCGCAAATAGGCTCTCGTGCGAGCCACGGCGACGAACCCTATGTAGCAGCAGAAGCGGCCGCTCCGTTCTGCATCTTCTGAGCAACAACAGCAGAAGGCTGCCACAACAGAGATGGGCGAAAGTGGGTGCCGCTCGGGCGGCCGCCACGGCCGAGAAGCGCAAGGCATTTTACCCGGGCGAGGACAAGGGCTTCGTCGAGGAGATGCGTTTCGTGGCTATGAAGCTCCACCGCAAAGACCAGTCCTCCGAGGGCGAGAAAGAAGCTGAAGCTGATGACAAGCCCCTTGCCAAGTGGGAGCCATCCGTCCATGGCTACATCAAGTTCCTGGTCGACAGCAAGGCCGTGTACGACACCATGGAGAGCATTGTGCAGGAAGCCCCTCACCCTAGCTGTAAGTCCTGGTCATGGCACTTGGTTTTGTCTCAAGGCTGCTATGCTTTTTTAATTCTTCTTCAAAAAATGCTTAATGAAGTAATTTATCTATGATGGTCAATTGATCTGTAAGGGTATACCTCTATCTTAGGATGGGTTGATCCTCTAGATAGGAGAATGGGTTGAGCCCTTGAATACATCGAAACTCATAGTCTCATGCACTCTACCACTAAGCTACACAAGCTTGTTGTTGATCTTGGGTATATTAAGTAAATAACTTCTGTTTTTGTTCTTCAATAGGGCTAGCTTTTTCTGAATTCCAGTATAAACAGCTTTTTACTTACATACTCCAGCATTACATTACCTATTATTATTTTTGGAACATACTAATAAAATCATCTTATGGACACACAATCATGCTAGAAATGGTTTATAGTTAATTTTTGTGCCCAGGTGTGGTCATGTGGTCATTTACTGTCCATATCATGCTGGCTACCATCATGATAAGGCTTTTGTGCTGGCTATGTGACCTAATTTGGTGTTAATTCTTTGTGGGCTTTTCATGAGAATGTTTATCGGATTATGTCTTGACTTTTAGGCTTGTGCGGGTTGTAAAAATAATGTCCTTGAGTTTGCCTATTTTTGTTAAGGTGTTTTACCTTGGATTGGCTATAAGGCTGGCGATCTTATCAAATGCTTTACTATCAAGGGTTGGGCAACAGTTGGATAGGTGGGTTCTGGAGGGGCTTGATTGCCCATGCATGAGTAGCCACCCCCACGTGTCGTGAGATCCTTTGACAAGAGGGATGGCCGGTTTATGTGTGGGGCCTTGTTATTGATTTATCTCACCCAAGCTTTCATTCATTTGGTTAAGACAGGATAGTCCATGGCTGGGCTAATCATGAACAAACGAGAGAGAGAGAGAGAGAGAGAGAGAGAGAGAGAGAAAGATTTTATTAACGTCTTCCAAAAGACCAAACTCGGTCTATGAGACAAATCGGTGTACCTGAATGGGGTATCCTCTGTCATCCCAACAAAATGAAAAAGTATTGAACTAAAAAGCTGAATGTGGGTGTGCAATAAGTACAATGAGTGGGGGAGGGGATGGAGCTCTACTACTAGGAGAATGCAATAAGTACAATGAGTGGGGGAGGGGATGGAGCTCTACTACTAGGAGAATGCAAAGCTATATGCATGGAGTATACAATCATGATATGCAACCTAGCTAGCTCCATCCTGTACCATACTGGGGTTATAAAACGGTATACATCAATGAAGGGGGTGTCCATAGCTCCCTGAAGAACATGCCTGTGTCTGCTTTGAAGCGAGCCAGTCACTCCATGCTGCATATCCCCATGTCAATCTAGCTCTGGCTGTTGAACCCATGGTGAAGCGTGTGGCTGCTGCAGAGAAGGTAACCCCTAGGTACACGTATGATGTCACCACCTCCACCTGGCGTCAGCTGACTCCTGCCCTGTCTTGATGTATGAAAGACCATAACCTTGGTTTTCACAAGGTTCACAATAAGACCCCTCTGTCTGCAGTAATCATCGAGTGCATGTAGATGCTGCTGCAGACCTTTTGGAGACTCAGACACTAATACAATATCATCGGCATAAAGCATAATATGTACTGAGGTACCTGCTAAATCAACTCCATCTCTGCCTCCCCGTGTAATGAAGTCAGCCACCTCATCAATGTATAACCCAAATAGAATGGGGGAAAGTGGGCATCCTTGCTTCACACCAATGGTGTTAGCAATAGTCTCAGACATACCTCCTGGACATCTGACTCGCCCAAAAACCTGCTCATATAATGCATAGATGCCCCATGTCATATCTGCTGGTATGCCAAGAGACTGCAGGCGCTGAAAGAGCCTCTCTCGTGGTACTGTGTCAAATGCCTTGCGGAAATCCACAAAGCAGCAATAGAGCTTTCTCTTCCTCACTCTGGCCTGATCAATCATACATCTCAAAGTGAATACATGGTCAGTGGTAGAGAAAGCTCTCCTGAAGCCTGCCTGCCCTGATGAGCGTAAACTTGCTCGCTCAGCATATAAGCTAAGCATAGTCACAAGGGACGGGGACGGGATGGGGGACGGCCATAAGTAGGGAACGGGGACGGGGGAGGGAACGGCACTCAAAAAATACTTTTTTTAAAATTTTTTCTACTCTACACTTATTCTACTTTGGAAGTACATCAAAATGAGCACAAATTTACACTAAAATGGTAAGCTTTTGAGTCATATTAATTATTAAGTAGATACAAAATGAGTCATGACTCAAGAGTCAGGAGTCAGGACTAAGCCTTAAGGAGGCAGAATACATGGACAGTCTCAAATGAGTCAAAAAAGTGCTAAAGACTAGAGGCTAGAGGCTAGAGCTAAGTAGTAAGGCCCATGAATCATGATCCATGAATGATCATCCACGTGAAGTGCTTGCCTCATGGTCATGGGTAGCTTGTGCCAAAGAAGCATCAAGCTCATCCTCAGCCTCATCCTCACTGGCATGCTGCTCCTGCACCTCATCCTCTTGTTGCTCTTCTTGTTGACTCATCTCCCACTCGGTGAAGGAATCTGCCTTCTTGGTCACGCTCTTACAAAGCATTCGCGCTGACGAAGACAAGGTCATTGGCTCGCTCTACCCCGAGTCGGTTCCTCTGTCATGACTCTGTGAAAGTGGAACAGCATGAGTGTCAGCATGGTGGTTGGTGAGCAAGATAAATATTTAATGATTCGTACTTGGGTGCCCGGTCAAATCGTTATATGTGTGGATATCCTCAAGTGTGAAGGGGGACCAAGGACTTTAATATTTATAATGTTTTAACCTTGGGTGGCCCCTAGGCATAAGAGGCCCTTAGAAAGTTTGATAAACTTTATAAAGGGGCCACTAGGATATTATTGGAGGGGGCTACTCCATTTTTGGAGGTACACGCCTCCCCCTTCACTCTCTCTTTTACTTTTTGGAGAAAGTCGACTGGCTGCGTGGAAGGGAGGACATGCTGGTCGGTTGGCTGCGTGGAAGAGAGGACGTGCTGGTTGGCTGCGTGGAGGAGAGGACATACAGGCTGCTGCACGTCATCTGGCGCAGGGCTGCTGTACGATAGCAGGTACAGGCTGCTGCACGTCTACTGGCGCAGGTGGCTGCAGGGTGACCAGGTACAGGTTGCTACTGTACAGGTGCTGCAGGCGGGTACTATACGGACAGAACAATACAGTTGCTGCAGGACATCTGACGCAGATTGGTACAGGCTGGTACGGCTACTGCAGACTTTCTGACGCAGGGGGCTGCGGTCCACTTACGCATACGGAAACTGAACTGATAGTCCTGTCCAGCAGATACAGGTGGAAACTGTACGGACAGTCCTGTCCAGCAGGTACAGGCGGGTACATCTGTCCATGTCTGCAGGCAGCGCATCAGTCAGGCGGCTGCAGGTACACTTCTGTACAGACAGGTACAGGTGGGTACAGTCGAGTTCAGTCCAGCAGTTCAGGTGGTGCATCAGTCAGGTGACTGCAGGGAGGGAAAGTACAGATAGGTACACACGTGCTGCAAGTACAGACCCATACAGACAAGTGCACACGTGTGATGCAGAGTTGTTGATACAGGCGGCTGCAAGTATAGACTGGTACAATCAATCCCTCCGGTGCAGAACTGCGCATAAAAGTTGGTAAGCTCTGAACATATCTTTCTTTCTTTCTTTCCACTGGCTTATGTCTGCTGTCTGCAGAGTTGTTTCATCTGGCCCTTTGTGAGAGGAAGGGTATAGCAGTTTGAAGGGTGGAAACAGAGACTGGACAGAGGATCCATCTTTTGGACAGTTTTCGAACATGCAACATGTCTTTGGTGCTAACTCACAGAGTTCCTTTTTCGGACAGCCATCTATTCCACAACAGTCTATGCATCTAGGCTATTTTGGTGGTGGCTCTGTGTTCCAATCCATGACTGGGGGTTATCCTCAGGGAGGCATGGGTATTCCAGGGAATTTTGGAGCTAGTTTTCAGCCTGGTATGCAAGGGAATATGTATGGTGGTATGCAGTCCGGAATGCAAGGAAACATGTTTGGGGGCATGCAGCCCGGAATGCAAGGAAACATGTATGGAGGCATGCAGCCCGGTATGCATAGTGGTATGTTTGGAAACATGGCTGGAATGTATGGAATGCCAGGTGTGGGAACTGGCAATATTGACCCTATGATGGGCATGAATGCCGGGGGTAGCAATCTTGTGAAGCCACTTCCTTACGATAATCTAACGCCTATGGGTAAGGCGAAGGATTATAAGGAAGGGGGAGTTGCTGTGAAATTTGACACGTTCAGTGGGGCCAAAGATAAGTTAAAGGCACTTACTTTTTTACAGCAGTTTGATGCTGCTTTTTCTGGTGGTAATTACACGGAATCCTCTAAGGTGAGAAAAGCTGCGACTTTTCTCGAGGGCAATGCATTGCAGTGGTTGTCCACTCTTCTTTTACAAGGCATAGCACCATCTACTTGGGTACAGTTTATGCAGGTGTTCTCCTCCGTATGGCTCACATCTACTTTTGAGGTGGATGTAATGACAACATGGCACAAGTTGGATGCATCAAAGTGTGAAAATCTTGAGGATTATTTAGAGAAGTTTTGGGAAGCTTTACTCCCAGTTACCTCCTATCGTGCAGTGCCTTTGTCTGAGCAGGTGGAGAAGTATTGTTGTGGGTTGCCCAAGGAAGTGCGTGACTATTGCATAAAGACTGGAGTAACAAATATGTTGCAGATGATAGAGAATGCTATGACGGCAAATGCGTTACTCACTGGGGTCTCATTTGGATTTAAAGGAAGTAAAAGCTCAAGCAAGAGATCTGAAAAGTCAGGGCATGCTTCGCGTTATGGCTCTGTGCACTCATTCATGGTATCATCGCTCGTGGTTCAGCGTTAATCTGCTGCCCCAGTCAGCTTTAACTTTCCACCCCAGATCTGCCTCAGTTTTCAGCACCTTCACATCTGCATTTTCTTCTCAGATCTGCTGCTGGTTGGCTGGCTTCTTCCGGCGCCTCTCCACTGCAGATTCTGGTCTTCCCTCACTGGTTTGATCTCTGAGATCCCCCTTTTCACCTGTTGGCTGCTCCTTTTCAGGGCTGCAGCATTTGTCTTGCTGCGTTTCCTTCCCTAAAGGTGGCTCTTGCAGTTTTTGGTGTTTTGAGTTGAGGATTGGTGGCTTTTGGTACCTGTGGTGGACACTCCTTCTGAGACTGTGCATTTTTTAATGAGATTCAGCCCAAGCTCTTGTGATGGCTGCCCCGACTACACTGCAAAGTTGGATGGCTCCAACTACACTTTGTGGAAGGTGAAGGTGAAATCAGCCTTGGGTGGCGTGGATCTCTGGGATTGGCTTGTTACACCTGCCAATGCCAGCCCTCCCACCCTTGCTTCCGGTGGTGTGACTCAGACACAGATTGATATTTGGCAGGAAAATGATCGTTGTGTTTTTTCTTTTCGGATGTTGAATTGTCAGGATTTTGTTCTCTCTCATGTGCGCACAACAAACACTGCACATGAAGTTTGGAAGGCATTTGCAGATCTTTACGAGATTAAGTCTTCGGGACGGATTTTGGCTTTGGAAAAGCAGCTTATGAACTTGTTAGTTTCTGCCTTTCCATCTTTATTTGCTTTCATCTCGAAGATGAAATCTCTCTGGGACGAGCTTGCTGTTTGTGGCAAGGATATCGCTACAGAGGATATGGCTTTCGGCTTCTCTCCAAGCTTCCAAAGAGGTTTGATGCTTATTTTCAGTCTCTTGTTTCTTCTCCTCGTCTTGTTCCAGTCACTTGGGAGGAAGTTCTCCCCTCCATTATGCAAATTGAGTCTCGCTTTGAGGAGCGGTCTGGCACCTCTGGTGGTTCTGATGGAGCTTTGGCTGCACGAGATAAAGGGAAGAATCAACAGAAGAAAGGGAAAGGGGGTTCTGACAAGAACTCCAAGGATAACGACAAGGATAAAGACAAAGACAAAGACAAAAGCAAATCTTCAAAAAACAAGGACATTGAGTGTCATTATTGTGGCACGAAGGGTCATAAATTGCCCCAATGTCACAAGAAGAAGCGGGATGAAGAAGCAAAGAACACTTTCTCTACAGCGGTGTCTCAGACCAAGAAGGATGATGGTATTCTTCTATTATTAGGTACTCGTTGTGTACTTGCTCTTGTGACTTCTCAGTCGCGGTCGTGGATTGTGGATAGCGGTGCTACTACTCACATGGCACTCCATCGAGATTGGTTTGAGGACTTCACTGCCAGGACAGGCGAGATCACTTTGGGTGATTCTTCTTCCGTGCCGGTGCATGGACATGGCACCATCCCCATCTTCCGCTTCTCCGAGGACAAGAGGTACTTCTCTGACGTTCTGTACACTCCAGATTTGGCATTTAACCTTTTGTCAGTGAGTGCTCTTATAACTCAGGGTGCGGAGGTGATCTTCTCTTGTTATGAGATTACCATTTGTGATAAGGAGACTGGTAGCATCTTGGCTCAGGGAGTCCAAGATAGTGGTTTGTATAAGTTGACTGCTTTGCTTTCTTCTGGTTCTTCTTTAGCTCTTTGGCATGCTCGGTTTGGCCATTTGAGCTATCAGCTTCTACAGCGAGCTTTGAAGGATGGGTTGGTTGAAACTTGAGGGTTTACCGACCATCAAGGCTCCCATCTTTTGTTTGTTCCTCTTGTTTATAAGAGAAGCAACACCGAGCTGCCTTTCCGAAGGAGGCGACACACAGATCTTCGATATCACTTGCTCTTGTTCATGCAAACTTATGTGGTCCTATGAGTACCGCGTCTTTGAGTAAGGCGTTGTACATGCTCGTGATGGTGGATGACTTCTCCAGATATACTTGGGTCTTCTTTCTGAAGTCCAAGGATGAGACTTTTTAGCGCTTTTGTGATTGGAGGGTTGAGGTGGAAAAAGAGACCGGTTCCTCCGTCAAGGCTCTCAGGACCGACAGAGGGGGTGAGTTTACATCCTAGGAGTCAGCAATATTGCAAGGCTCATGGCATTCGGAGACAGCTTACTACAGCGTATACTCCATCACATAATGGAGTTGCAGAGAGGAAGAATAGGACCATTATGGAGATGGCCCGTGCTATGCTTGAGCATTCTTCGTTACCTCGACATTTCTGGGCTGAGGCGGCTTCTATTGCTGTCTACATTCAGAACAGGTCTCCTACTGCTGTTCTTTGACATAAAACTCCATATGAGGCTTTGCATGGTGAGAAGCCCTTTGTTGTTCATTTACGGGTGTTTGGTTGTTCGGCGTATGTACATGTCATGTGCATGAATATGCCATGGACATTCTTAGAGATTCTCTAGCAGCGGTAACCAGAAAAAGACCATTAGAGCCAGGGTTATGGAGCACAGAGTGCAGATTGGCTAGAGGGGACTTGGAGAATACCAGGATGCTGTCGGCTGCATGAAAAGGGTACCGTCGGCTGCTTCCAGGCATAGTTTCCAGAAACGGCGTTTCTGGACCACCGAAACGTGGAAACGTTTCGGAAACGTTAACGGCGTTTCCAAGTTTTATTTTTTCCAAGGTTTAGAAACCCGCGTGCTCTCTTTCGCCGGCATTTTCGGCCTTCTTTCCGCCGCTTTCCGCCGCCTGTTTGGAGCTGCTCTACCCATCTACCTTGCCCTCTACTCCTCTACCTCCACATCAGCCCTCTACCACGCCCTCTACCTCTCTACTTGGGGCCTCCACCTTTGCCATCTAAGCTCTACCAAGCAAGAAGGAGTCACACCTTGCTCGCAGCCTGCAGGACCAGAAAAACAGCCTCCACTTCTCGAATCTCTCCGAGTCTTCCGACCTCGAACCGCACAAGTAAGTTAAGTAACATGGCTCGGACTCCGGATCCTTTTTGGCAGCATGTGGAGCAAGTGGGGGGTTATGCAGGATCTGGTGGCTCCAGGAAATGGAGATGTCCAGCACATCTCTCTCTCTCTCTCTACTCTCTCTCTATATCCGCGTTTTGCATCAGATGGTTTCCAGGAGTGTTTAGGGCTGAAAGAAGACTCCCAGAGCTTCCGCGTGTTACATTGGTATCAGAGCATCAGGCTCAGCAAAGCTAAACACTGACTCAGTCCCATATGATGGTGTACAAGTCCAAGGTATAGGAAAGTACACGGATACGAAGCCCAAGGCAAGGAGCACAGAACCGGGAAGAACTCCTAGGAGGTTTGTTGGTGGTGTTCCACAGTGCCAAAGGGGATGGCAGTCCTGTGAGCCAGATAGGTTCTTGGGCAACGGTCCCAAGGGAGGTTTATCCTCCAAGGGGTGATGTGAGAGTGCCAGACTCATTTCTCAGGAATGAAGACCAAGACAGTGTTCAAAGTTAGGGCAGGAATGGATTGTGGACTAGATGGAACAGATGCATAGATCTTATTATGAGACAGAGTGGTTTTGGAGACCGGGCCGGGCTTTGAGAGAAAAGGGTTGCCAGGGATGGATGGATGACAGAGGGACTCCGAGAATAGAGTGGGATGATGACAGTCATCCAAGAACAGGTTGGAATCCCGTCATCAAGTTTAGCAGAGGGGGATGTCATGTGCATGAATATGCCATGGACATTCTCAGAGATTCTCCAGCAGAGGTAACCAAAAAAAGACCATTAGAGCCAGGGTTATGGAGCACAGAGTGCAGATTGGCTAGAGGGGACTTGGAGAATACTAGGATGCTGTCGGCTGCATGAAAAGGGTACCGTCGGCTGCTTCCAGGAGGGGTCGGCTGCACCAGAAACCAAGGCGACTCAAGGGGCATCCAGACATGGCAAGGCGGCTGCAAATAATAGCATGTTGGGATTTATTAGCCAGTCGGCTGGCCGACTGCTGGTCGGCCAGCACTTCTCTTTTCCCAAGGGCCTATAAAAGGCACTCAAGGCTCATCATTCTTTTCATTCAATCTCCTAGGGATTGGGTCAGTAGGAGTCCTATAGTAGGACGAGATTTTTGGGTGTTTACACCTTTTTATGAAGGCAGCCTAGGACTGTAGCAAAGTACCCTTTTTGTACCATATGAAATATACTGAATTTCCAGCACATCTCTCTCTCTCTCTCTCTCTCTCTCTCTCTCTCTCTCTACTCTCTCTCTATATCTGCGTTTTGCATCAGATGGTTTCGAGGAGTGTTTAGGGCTGAAAGAAGACCCCCAGAGCTTCCGTGTGTTACAGTACATGTTGTCACAATATGCAGCGGAGATGATGACCAAATCTGAAAACACAAGAGCAAGAACAATGCAGAAAATAGATAGCACAAGAGAAGGAGAGAGAGAGGCGTGTAACTGTGCTCTATATACACAAGATCCCGAGAAAATACAAGATACAGTGGCAAGGGGCATTTTATATGGCCCCAAACAAGCAGTCGGCCTGTAGAAAGGCAGCCGACAGGGACTGAAAACTCCACGACCAGCAAAGTGCACCAGTCGACCAGTTGTATCAAGTCGGCCAACAACTGTGAGAGGTCGTGGACCTGAAGAATCAGTCGGCTAGCTCATTGGCCCTCTTGCCAACACAGGGCAACCACCCAAGCCAAGAAAAATAGGGAAAAATGGGAAAAAAATACGGAGAGTGGGGAAAAATGAGAAAACACCTAATAAGGGTGAGCACACCCACAATAGAGGCCCTGGTGTATAGATATAGACAGGAGATGACTTCTAACACCCCCTCTCAGCTCTTGGCTGTGAAACCAACCCCAGGGAGCTGGAGTGCCACCGGAGCATAGCTTGAGGTAGAGACTTCGTGAAGAGGTCCGCCGCATTGTCCTCGGTCGAACAATAAAGTAGCAAGATGTCACCAGCCAAGATCTTCTCACGTACAAAGTGGTATTGTATCTCTATGTGCTTGGTCCGGGCATGGAAGACCGGGTTCCGAGCAATAGCTATACAGCTCTAGTTATTGCACTGGATGACTGTGGGCTCCTTCTGTGGAAACCCAATCTCGCCAAGCAACCTCCGCACCCACACAACCTCGCAAGCGGCACCACAAGCAGCCTTGTACTCTGCCTCTGTCGAAGATAAGGCAATAGTTGGCTACCTCTTACTACTCCAAGAAATTGCTCCTGAGACGAGGGTAAAACTGTAACCTAAAGTAGATCTCCTCGTGTCTGGATCTCCTCCCCAATCTGAGTCACTCCAACCTTGGAGTCGAACTCCATCCATCAATCCCCCTCCTGTGTAGAAGAGTCCAAGATCCTTCGTACTCTGGAGATACCGCAAGATCCGCAATCTTGCGTCCCAATGAGACTTCAATGGCGTTTGCATGAATGAGCTCAACAGCCCCACGGAAAAGCTCAAGTCCAATCTGGTGTTCAGCAACCAGATCAATGAACCAACTAGCTTCCGATACTGAGAGGCATCAACTAGCTCACAAGGATCATTAACAGTTAACTTTGTATTCGGGTCCATCGGCGAAGTAATAGGCTTGCAGTTTTCCATCCCAAAGGCCTCAAGTAACTCATGAACATACCACTGCTGTGAGAGACGAAAAACCCCCTCTGGGTCGCCAGATCTCCAATCCCAAAAAGTAGTGGAGTAAGCCTAGGTCGGTCATCTCAAACTCCTTTGACAAGGCAGCCTTCGTCACGCCAATGTGCTCCACATGACCGCCGGTGAGAATGAGATCATCCACATAAAGGATGATACAACCATGCCGCGTTCCCGAAAGAGATACAGGTTGGGATCTGCAACCGATCTCTGAAAACCAGTGCGAAGAAAGAAGGAATCAATCTTCTGATTCCAAGCCCTGGGAGCTTGTTTAAGACCATACAAGGCCTTACGTAACCTGTAAACCATCCCTTCTGATCTTGGAACAACAAAGCCTGGAGGTTGCTCAACATGCACCTCCTCCTGCAAGTCACCATTAAGGAACGCATATTTTACATCCATTTGATACACAGGCCACCTCTGAGAAGAAGCAAGGGCAAGAACGGTCTGAATCGTGGTCATCCTTGCTGTCGGTGCAAAGGTATCCTCATAGTTGATGCTTGGTTGCTGAGCATAACCCTTAGCCACGAGCCTGGCTTTGTGTTTGTCCACCGACCCATCAGACGCATATTTGGTCTTAAAGACCCATTTGACACCAATGACTGACCGTTTCGACGGCCTCGGTACCAACTCCCATATGTTGTTCTTCTCGATGGCATCAAGTTTCACCTGCATGGCTTTCTTCCAAGTATCCTGTGAAAGGGCTTCCTTGACGGAAGTGGGCTCCTTGTCCCGCATGATACGAGACATCAAAGCATAGTTTACTTGAAGAAGCTCCGCTGCATGACTTTTGTCTCGGACTCTGTGCGATCTTCGAGGGCTGTGCTCTGTGGTCCATTCAGAGGGAAGCTCCGTGACACCCGACTCCCGAAGGGTGTCTATTAACCACCTGGGTACTCGAACAGAACACGGAGCCTCCTGCTGCTGCGGGGGCTCAACTCCAACTGCGGGCTTAACCTCTTGTACTGACTGTGGTTGTCCAGCTGGAACAATGGACTGGGAATCATCATTAGACTCCTCTGGGTCTCCAAGCAGTGGCGGCTCCTCGACAGTGGAAACTGGAACATGCTCATCAAAGACCACATCCTTGCTGACAATAATCTCATTCCTTTCTGGATCATACAATCTGTATCCCTTGGAAAGAGAGTTATACCCCACAAATATAAGCTTACGGGACTTGGAGTCAAGCTTCCCCCTCTGCTTCTTCGGAATATGTACATACACATCGCTCCCAAACACACAGAAGTGGGAGACACCAGGTTTCCTGCCAAAGTATGCCTCAAAGGGAGTCATATTAGGTACTGAAGTCGTTGAGGGTATGGACAGCCGTTGCCACAGCCTCTCCCCAAAGTGGACGAGGAAGATCACGATGCTCTAGCATCGCCATCTCCACCACAGTCGTGTTTTTGCGTTCTACCACTCCATTCTCTGAAGGCGATCCTGTATTGGCCAGTTCCCTCTTGATACCATGATCTGCACAAAATCTGACGAAAGCATTCGAAGAGAATTCACCTCCTTTGTCAGCCCTGAGAGTCTTTACTTGCAATCCAGACTCTTTCTCCACCATCACATGCCAATCCTTGAACTGTGCAAAAGCTTGGTCCTTCTGGGAAAGAAAATAGACCCATGTGAATCTGGAACAGTCATCAACAAGCAGCATGAAATATAGAGAATCTCCCAATGATGGTGTTTGCCGAGGTCCACACAAGTCAGTGTGAACCAACTCCAATGGTTTTGAAGCCCGCCTGGAAGCCTGCTTCGGAAAGGATTCCTTGTGCTGCTTATCACGTATGCAAGAACTGCAACGTCCTTGCCTGTTGCCAACATTTGGCAAGCCAACCACCATCTGGTCCCGGAAAGCTCGCCGTAGTGCGCCCACATTTAAGTGGCCAAACCGAAAGTGCCACAGATCTCCGACCTGAGAACCTGTCAATGAGGAGAGTTTGTAGATACCATTCTCCACGCCACCTTCCCAAACAACTTGGCCAGTCTCGCGGTCCCATAGAGCAACTGAATGCTCCTCAAATTCCACCCGAAAGCCAGTCTTGCATACTTCATGCATTGACAGAAGATGAAAGCCAAGAGCAGGGACGTAAAGAACATGGGAGGAATGCTTACCCCCCTTGCCGTTGGGAATAATCTCCATCCGGCCCTCATTGTGAATCGGAATAGTGGAGTTGTCGCCAATGAAAATGCGACCTGATTGCCGTTTGAGAATCCTTTGCGGTGAAGCCAACTGCCTCCTCGCTCGAAGACGATGAAGTATCTGAGTCCATCATCTCTAAGTGCACAAATGCCGGAGTCTTTGCAGTTGAGGCTGAAGAATCAGCACTCTTCCCAGTCCGCTTAGGACACTTCCTCCAATAGTGGCCTTTCTCGCCACAATCGTTGCAGGTTCGCTCGGCCTTCAGTTTCTCTCGGTATGCATCAGGCTTCTTCTCTAAAGACTTCCCCGATGAAGCCTTCCCTTTGCCCTTGTTGTTATTCCGGACTTTTGACCGTTGGCCAGTTAAGGCCTCTTAACCCCCACCTTGAGGAGGTTTCGTGAATCTTTCCTCCTGGTCCAAGACCATGGGCACAAGCTCCTCCCATGTAATGGTGCTGAGCCTGCCACTGGTAATCAAAGAAGAGTAGAAAGCGGAATACTGAGAAGGCAAGTGTGACAACAAAGTGATGGCCATATCTTCTGACGATATCTCCTTCCCAGCTTGAAGGACTTCCTGTTGAAGGGCCTGCAGCTTGTTAATATGCTCCCGCGTCGTCGATGACTTTGCAGGGTTCATAACCCGCATCTGTACTTTCAAGGAAATCCTTTTCATGGGCGATACCTTGTTATAAAGAGAAGCCAAGTGCTGCCATATGCCTCTGGCCAACGTCATATGCTTTACATGATTGATTACCTGCGGTGTGCAATTGAGGAAGATAAATGAACGGACCCTGGCGTTGACATGATCCCACAACTTTGCATGTGCCTCGTGGTTCTTTCTGGTTGATGGTAACTCCCCTTCCTCTGCTTCCAGCCGTGGAACCCCAACAACGATGAAATCAGCAAGGTCATATGACTCCAGAATAGATTCCATCATAACCTTCCATATGCCGTAGTTATTTCCGTCGTCCAACTGATGGTCCACTGGGAACGTGGGGAGAGTTGGGATCTTCACATGCTTCTCAGCCATCTCTAATAAATCTGCCACTACGGGGATGTAACTGAAAAAGAGTGGGTGGGTGGGGAAAAAAAGAACTTACACTTGCAAGTGGCTGTCCAGCAAATCAGCCCGCCGTCCTCTTGCTTCTCCTCTTCCCGAACAGTACACCAATCAGCAACCAACAGTCCCCCTCTTGCTCACACAAGTTCCACGATTTATCAAGAGCCTAGAGCTTTGATACCATGTCAGAATATGCAGCGGAGATGATGACCAAATCTGAGAACACGAGCAAGAACAGTGCAGAAAATAGACAGCACGAGAGCAGGAGAGAGAGAGGCGTGTAACTCTGCTCTATATACACAAGATCCCGAGAAAATACAAGATACAATGGCAAGGGGCTATGGGGCCATTTTATATGGCCCCAAACAAGCAGTCAGCCTGTAGAAAGGCAGCCGACATGGACTGAAAACTCCACGACCAGCAAAGTGCACCAGTCGGCCAGCTGTATCAAGTCGGCCAGCAACTGTGAGAGGGCGTGGACCTGAAGAATCAGTCGGCCAGCTCATGGGCCCTTCTGCCAACACAGGGCAACCCCCCCAAGCCAAGAAAAATAGGGAAAAAATGCAGAGAGTGGGGAAAAATGAGAAAACACTTAAGGGCGGGCACACCCACAATAGAGGCCCTGGTGTATAGATATAGACAGGAGATGACTTCTAACACATGTGCCTAAGGAGCATCGCTCCAAGTTGGACTCAAAGTCTCAGTGCATGACTTTTCTTGGATACAGTACTGTGTCCAAGGCATATTGTCTTTATGATCAGCAAGCTGGGAAAGTTGTTGTGAGCCGTGATGTGGTGTTCGACGAGACACCTACATCTTCAGAGGGGGGTGGTGAGCTTCTACTTCCTCCGTCCCCTTCTCCGCCGCCGCCGCCTCCTCCTTCCTCAGTCACATGATGATGACTCTGCTCCACCTTCAGCGAGTTAGAGCAGATCTGTGCTGCTTGGATGGTATTTTCAGACAGTTAGTGATTCTGGGTTACGTGAGCTTTCTTCTGCTTCTCTGCCTGGTTCTCATTCACGAGGGCAACATGTTTGTTAACTATGCTCTTATGTCCTCTATCATTCATGGTCCTTCTGATCCCAGTTCTGTGGACGAGGCTCTTTCACATGAGCCTTGGCATCGTGCTATGCAGGCAGAGCTGGATGCTATTGAACGGAATGGCACTTGGATTTTGGTGCCTAGGCCACTGCAGCGTAAGGTGATTGGTGTGCGCTAGATCTTCAAATCGAAGTTCTGAGCTGATGGCAGCTTGGACAAGTACAAGGCCAGGTTGGTTGCCAACGGTTATGCTCAGCGCCCTGGAGTCGACTTCGATGAGACCTTCGCTTTGACGGCCCGGATGACTACCATTTGCACCGTTCTTGCTCTTGGAGGACAACATAGATGGCTCGTATTCCAGATGGACGTCAAGTCGGCTTTCCTGAATGGAGAGCTTACACAGGAGGTTTATGTTGATCAGCTGCCGAGATTTGTTGTTCCAGGCAAACAAGATCAGGTGTACCGGCTGAAGAAAGCTTTATATGGTTTGAAGCAGGCTCCACGGGCTTGGTACCAGTGGATTGATGAGTTCTTTCAGAAGCCCGGCTTGCGCCGTTCTCATGCATATTCGAACCTTTATATCCTCCTTTAGAGGGGGTTGATTGTTATCATTATGGTCTATGTTGATGACCTCATCTTTACATGTTCTTATTCTGTGAGGATCCATTCAGTCATGGATGCTTTGGACATAGAGTTTGAGATGACGGATCTTGGCCTTTTGCATTATTTTCTTGGCTTTGAGATTTGGCAGACCTCGAAGGGCATTTTCTTCTCTCAGCAGAAGTACACACGGGAGATACTTGACAGATTTTTGATGACTGGATGCAAACCAGTATCTTCTCCTATGAATACTAGTGAGAAACTCTCTCTTCTTGATGCTTCTATAGGGATTGATCAGGGATAGTATCGGGTTCTTGTCAGTTGTTTGGTTTGGTTGACCTACTCCCGATTGGACGTGTGTTTCGCAGTCAGCTTATTGAGCTCTTTCTCGTCCAAACCTTGTCAGTAGCATTGGCGGTGTGCTCTCAGAGTTCTTCGGTACTTGCATGGTACTTTGGACTTTGGCATCTTCTATGGCCAAGGATGTACTCTTCTTGGATGGTCTGATTCAGATTGGGCTGGAGATCCAGATACTCGGCGTTCGACCACCGGTTGTGTTTTTTCACTTGGGTCTGGAGCCATTTCATGGAGCAATAAAAAGTAACCTACTGTGGTGCTTTCCTCTACAGAGGCGGAGTATCATGCAGTTTGTTATGTTGCATGTGAGGCGATTTGGTTGCGGAGATTATTGGGGGAGCTTGGCTGTCCTCCTACCGGATCTACTCTTCTTTGGTGTGACAATCAGAGTTGAATCGCCATTGCCAAGAACCCTGTGTTTCATGCTCGTACAAAACACATTGAGATATAGTATCACTATGTTCGTGAACGGGTTCTTGCTGGAGATTTGCGTTTGGAGTATTGACCTTCAGCGGAGAATGCAACAGATTTGTTCACCAAGCCGGTTTCTCAGGGTTCCTTGGCTCCTCATCTTCAGCTTCTCGGAGTATGTTCAGCATCTGGTGCTGAGAGGGGGTGTTAGCACATTCATCCCCTGATTCTGCTCATCATTGGAGTCCCCTTTTTGGTCCCTTTTCATGGCCCTTGGTTGTGGGCTGGCCACCCTATTTTTGTATATTTTTTTGGCATTTTTCCTAGGTCGGGTACCTTTTTCCCAGTCGGCCAGGTTCAGATGTCCAGTCGGCCACCCCCTCTTACCTATAAATAGGTGGGCTGGCCTCCCTCTTTTCTCATAGTCTAGTCTGCTTTGCTCCCTCACTTATGAGACTCTTCATGTCTCTTGCTTGGCACTGTATCACTTCAGTATATTCAGCATAGTTGCTTCATATCTCTCTCTCTTGCACTCTCTTTGCACACTCTAGTGCTTGTTTGCTTCCGCTCTGTGCACTCATTCATACAACAAAACATACATCACAAAGTTGCCCAGTAGATGCCACATCAGAGGGCCAGTGTTAAGCCCAAGACACCAACTTTTTGCTTGCCGATGGCCACTATATGAAGTTGCCCAGCACACCAACCCATGAAATTGAAGCTACTAATTTAGAGCTTTTGCAGACTTTTTTAATTTGCGTTGGCTCTGGCATGGAAATGTTGCCGAAAGAGACTACTCTTCACCGACATGCATTCTGAGGGGAAGTTTTTAAACTTCCAAAATTATATTTTTTCCTATTATGTTTTAGTCATGGATTCTTTGCCCGGGAAGCTCCCCAAAATTTGAATTAAATATTTTGTATTTGTTTTCTTTTTGTGGCTCCATACCCCTGCATAGAGCGGGGGGGGGGGGGGGGGGGGGGGGGGGGGAGTGGTCGTGGATTGTCTTGTTAGACCGATGTAGGCTGTTATCTAGTGGTCAGGCTCTTATATCAGGTTCGGCATGAGAGTTCGGGTGTTGACATCACTTTGTTCTTTTGTATCACGTGATTGCAGAGAGTTATTATGGTTGAGATTTACACCTTTGGAGTGTCTCTGTGCAGATGCAGAATTTAGAAACACTGGTCTGGAGAGGGCTGCACCGCTTTCTAAAGATCTTGAGTGGTTCAAAAGCCAAGGCTATGAAATTCCCGAACCTGGTGAACCTGGATTAACCTACTCAGCTTACTTGAAAGAGTTGGCTGATAAGGATCCTCCTGCTTTTATTTGTCACTTTTACAACGTGTACTTTGCGCATTCAGCAGGGGGTCGAATGATTGGAAAGCAGGTATGGTTTCTTAGTCAGAGTGCGGATAGAAAGGTGTGGTTAAAACTTGCGTGGGTTCTCTCATCTCTATTTTTTGGGCTATCAATGCTCTTTTTTGTAGGTTGCTAACAAGATCTTGGATGGAGTGGATCTGGAGTTCTACAAATGGGATGGAGATCTGAAGGAGATGCTTACACGTGTAAAAGAAAAACTAAACAAAGTAGCTGAGGTAATTACCAATTCTCATGGTACAAGTGCTCGGGTGTTGGTATAGGAGTAGCATGGCCGTGATGCCTCCATAGTTATTTACAAAGATCCCTTTCTGATTTCAGGGCTGGACAAGGGATGAGAAGAATCGTTGCCTACAAGAGACAGAGAAGTCTTTCAAGAACTCTGGGAAGATATTGCGATTAATAGTCTCATGATAAATACGAAACTGATGTAATTGCATAGATTTGTCCTGGTATACTTTCTTCTGAAATATCCAGTGTTGTGGTCTTAAATGAGTTCTTCATTCCTGCATGTAGTTGTTGCACAAGATGTTACCTTCTCTTTGTTTCTCTCCCACATTTCTTGCAGCACACACGGGCACCTCTTAATTGTGGAAGTGCTGGTGGTTATGAGGATAAAGTCACAACTTTGTGTGATAGAAGTGTAGTGTAGTGAGCTTTTGGCTCCTACATATACCCTTGGCATCTATTTGAAATTTGTTGCCATGTACCTTGGATAACGGGGGTCTTTGTGGCACATGGGGATGCAAGACCCTTTCCAGAAGTGGCTGCTACTACTTGTAACTAACAAACGCACTTTCATGCATTCCTATTTGGGGTAACCTACTCACTAAAGCCTTGCTCGCAGATCGCAGATTCTAATTGTATGCCTGAGTCAAGCTACTCAACACTTAACAATTTGTCACCAAGTGTCTCAATTATGTGACATTCCAGCATAAGTGACATGGATTTGAATTATGTGACATGCTTGGGCAATTTAATAATCAAACCAGAAGTTTTAAATCAGCCCTGCCACCGTACCATAGGTTTGCATGTGGCCTGTGCTGGAGTGTGAAGTATTTGCACACTTGGAAAATACTTAACAGAGTACAACAATAGACGGAGTGGGGAAAGCATAAAAATATGGAGGTAGACCACATCCTACCTTACTACAACTGAGAGAATCTGTTTTCTTTCAGGTAACTAGGACCTCAAATTATTAAGCTGAAAAATGTTGGGGTTGAGGAGTTGCTCTCTGTAAGAGTGGGTTTTGGGTTGAGTATCCAGAGAGTATTTAGGCCTGGGATTGGGGTGAAACAAGGGTGCCCTCACTTGGACACTCTTTGGGCTATGCAGAGATGAGCTGGCTTGGCAAAGTGCTGGCAGACTTTATTGACAAGGTCCACATCTTAATTGAGACACTGCTTACCGTTCTCTTCTATTCATTTGATGCAACAGTATTGTCACACAAAGCAAAAGGCTTGCAGAGACCATTTGAGTGCGTTACCTTCCTTTGTATGCTATACTCCTGTACAGAATACGAAATGATGATAGAGAGAGGTGGCACCTATGCAAGAGGAGCATTAAATGTACAAGTATGCAAGGAAATAATTGAGTAGCATGTAAAGCTATGCGTATGCAATATTGAGGTTCTTCTCTAGGACAAGAATCTTCTTTGAGCAACACGCAATTGGCGGTCACCTTCATCTGTTTTGTAAAGGGTTTCATCTTCTTTTTCTAAGTCAGAGAGTAAATGAAGGAACACATGGAAAAACTTTGGGAGGGGGCAAAGGAACTATGCCTTGCTTTTAAAAACATGTTTGGTAATGTTGAGGCAGAGAAATAGATAATAAGACCTTGGAGACACATGGACAATTAGAATATGCCTCAAAAGACCTGTCTAAGAGAGTACTAATCATGGCCTCTTGAATGACGACCTACATACAAGAAGCTACATCTAGATACCCACAAACATTTCAAAAATGCATATTGTCCCATGGACATGAAATTCTTGGAACCGCATCCACTACCCAGAGGTGTGGTCATAGAGGGTGCAAAGAGGGATTGTGGACATGTCTTTTGATGAGAACTCACCATCTTGACCTTTGAAAGGTTGTAATTCCATTGTAGTTAGATGGCACTAGTGCTTGGAGCTAGTCTAGCTTTTGCCTTGTTACATAACATCATGTTCAATCGTGAGAGATGTACACACATGCACACATACCTCTGTGCGCCTCTCTCTCTCTCTCTCTCTCTCACACACACACACACACACACACACACACACGCATGTACACACACAAATAGCATCATCCAAGTTCTCAACAAATTTGATTAGGATCTATCATGCCATATCTTTTTAACTCCAAGGATTGGTCTCTAAGTTGTCAGGCTGCCACTTTGGCCTTTCCCACTTCATCAAACTCCCTTAAATCAAGGTGATCTTCGAACTTCTCGATCCAAGATTCGATCTCTTCTCTAATTTTCTACACCCTATCAAATTCAAAAAGCCTAGCCCTCTTGAATACTAGTCTAAGGGGTGCGTCTTCTCTCTCATGAAACCTCCTATTACCAAATCTATTGAAAATATGTATGGCTTGGTTTCCCATCCTAATTTCATTAAGGTCTATGCATTGACCTTCTCTCTGTTCATTCTCAAAATTGAGATCCCCTTATGTGGAATCTATCCCTTGAAACTTCCGTTTCTAAGTTGTACACAACCCTCTTCTTGAATATTCTCTAGCCCTAGATCACCTCCGCGCTTGATGACAGTTCTTGAAGCGGTTCTCTTAACTAGGCTTAGATTCTGTCAGAGTTTTTCATTTTGGTCAATTAGGCCTCTAGTTATAGAGTTCTGCTTGTTCGAACAACCAGTAAGGTCATTAACATTAATTCTACCCCTCAGCTTCTTTCGCTTTACTAATAATATTGCACTTAAGTAGCCACAAGAGAAGTAATTGGAAAATAAGAAATATTAAAAGTTTCTAAAAGACACTTGACGCCTCGTCTCAGTTCCGTTCACATTTACACATGTAATATTCATAACTTCAAAACTTTCAAAAAATACAGAACACTTTGCAACACAAATTAAAAATACAAGGAGGGTCATTTTTTGGGCTTGCGCAATGATTTGTATCATTTGCCTGTGAATCCACAAGTGCTTCAGTCTTGCATGAATGATCTGTTCGATGTCGGCACATGTCAACATCATGATGCAAGGATATTCACATCGAAAGAAAGCTTCCACATGCAAAGTGCCTCGCCATTGGATCATGTCACCCTCAGGTTCTTCATGAGCCTAAGGAAGTTTAAACGATGTCTTACCAATTGCGCATACAAGGTAAATGTGCAAGCATTGCTCTTTAACTTTCGCTAACATGAGCGGGGACGGTGACAACCATTTTCTTCATAGGATGACTGGGTGGAAATGTTTGTGGAGTCATTGAAGCTGAGGGCCCAAAAGAGGTATTTTTCAGATTTTAAGTCACTTTCTTTGCTTTGCTTGGTAAACATGCCTTCTTTGTTGTGGTGAGAATATAAACCTGTGATGGATGGGTGACTTTGTGCACTTAATACTTGTATTGTCTGGTGTTGTACGTCTAGCCAAGAATGAGAGGATGCTACAAAATGCTATTCGTTTCTCCCTCCACAACCGAGCCTTGGACAACACATTCAAAACAGACATTTTTGGATTGCCATTTTATGCTGCTGCCTTACCAAACCAACAAGGCATTGGCTTGCTTATATGATTTGTGATGTGCACAAAGGACCCTGGCGCCAACCAAGAGAGCATCTGCTTCAGGTAACCATGTGGGTCATCTTCTTAAGGATGAGTGCTATTTGACCAAAGGCTATTGTCATAGACAAGTCCATACGAGAGAGCTTGAGGCTATTTTGAAAGTGGTCAATGAGGATCCTCATTTGCTGAACAGAAGATCATGAAGGGCGTCAGAGTACGAATTGAATGCCATGTTTTAGTGTGTTGGTTTCACACGAAGAAGGCATGGGTAGAGAATCTTCTCCCTCAAGTCCCACAAGATGAGAGACCATATCTACAATGCCTTATCGGAACTTATGCACACACTTATAAATGTTCAAAGCAAGCTATCAACTTCTCATGCTGAGCTACTCCTTGCATGTGAATGTATAACAGTACATCTTGAATGGATGGTGTGCAAGACATGCATATGGCGAGAAAGTTGGCCAAATTTTGGACGCTTGTTTCCACATGGCAATGTTGACATGAGTAATTTGGTGGAGAGATTGTAGCAATACATTAAGGACACAATCTTGATGCTAGGATAAATAGATCTATCCTTGAATCACTACATGCGCTTGTAGGGGATTCTCTCATCGGTACTCGGATGGGAGGGACGTTACTTGAATTCTTTATGCAAAAGCAAGAACTAGGTGATGGTTCCTTGCCCTGCTTTCTATATTCGTTCTTTTGTCCTCTTTGTACTTCTCTCTTGTGTTACTATATGGTTTGCATCTTCTTTCTTCACTTAATGCTTTGCCTCTTTTTAGCTGATTGTGGTCGGTTCAATACATATGGCACAAGCAAGAGAGATACAACGAAGTTGTCTACATGAGAAAAGATACTTCAAAGGTTCAAGGGTGATCCTTGTTGAGATGTCAAGCTCAACATGAGCTGACACTCACGAGGTGCCTGCATGACCGTTCGACATTTACATCACTGGCGGGTTTGGTAGCTGGCATCGACATATCTTCGCCAGAGATTCTACAGTTGGACTACACCGACTAGTCCACATCTACCCACTCCACTTAGCGTGTTCACATTATGGACCACTTTTATATACTCTATTATGTGTGTTAGTCACTTTATCTGCTTTGTAGACCTCTTTTGTTGTGTGAAGAAGAAGAATAATTTTCAGTCTCTCACCTTGTGTGTTCTTTCTAGGGTTTATGTGAGTGTCTGTGTGTGTGCGTGCAAGAGCTCAAGCTCTCTTATCCATTGCATCTTTTCATGGTATCAGAGCCTAGTTCATGCTAAGGGTTGAGCGGCACGCAAGAGAAGCACATGAAGTGGTACGAGGGTAAGAGCTTCATCTACTCTTTCCCCTTTGTGTTGGCTACTACACCCTTGTCGGCGGGAGCTCTTTGGGAGGCACCGACAAACGAACTCCAATTGAGGAGCTTTCTTCGTGAGAGTAGAGCTACAGAGTACCTATATCGTTTGTGTTGGATGTGATTTTTCAGGCCAAAAATGCATTTTCGGTGCGTCTGAATCTCCGTTTTTTAGTTCACAGGCGTTCACGGACACTATGGGTAAGTTTTGATTCTTCACAGAACTCTGTTTTTGGAACTGCAGGAAGGCGATTGGTTGTGCAGACACTGTGTGTACTACAAAGAGGTGTTAAAGTTGCCATTGGGTGTATGTATGCACATTTAGGTCACTGGTTGGGTGTAGTATAGTACCGCAGAGAATATAACAGTTTGTGCAGGTCAAACAAGAGTGCTGTTTTTGGTAAATTTGTGTTGCAAACAGGATATTGAATCATGGAATAAACCAGATTGTTGTAGAGAAGCTTGACAAGAACAACTTCCATGGTTGGAGGTTTAGATTGACAAATTTACTAATGGGAAAAGGTTACTGGGACTAGATTGAAGGTGAACATGAGGAGACACCAGAGATACTGAAGATTGATCCAACTGCTCTGCAGATGTAAAAGAATTCAAGGATTGGAATCAAGGAGCAAGGAAAGTCATGTATTGGCTTTCCATCAGCATACATGACACTATGATTGAGCATATACAGGATGCCAAGTCACCTAAGGAGGCATGGGACAGCTTGGTGAAGCTGTATGAAACCAACACCAAGGCATGAAAGATTCAGTTGAAGAATGAGCTTTATATTGTGGAGAAGAAAAAAATGTATGTGAATGATTATGCCTTGAAGATCAAGGGTATTGTGGAATCCCTTGCATCAATTGGTATTTCTGTTGATGATGATGATAAGGTGGAAGTGTGTCTATGTGGTCTCGGGCCACAATACAAGGCGTTTAAGACGTCTATTTAGACTCGGGAGAACATTCCCAACTTCACAAATTTGGTGTTAATGCTGATCATTGAAGAGAAGAATTTGGGTGAAGATCAACAGTCTTCACAAAACAAAAACAGTTCAGAGAAGTAGGCCTTCTACACAAGTGTAGGTAGAGGTCGTGGACGTGGCCAAGGTGGTGGCCGAACAGGTAATAAGAATTATGGTCACTAGTCCTAGGATTCGCAACAACACATAGGCGAAAGAGGTCAGTTTAGAGGCAGGGGAGTCAACGAGGTCGTGGTAATTAGCAAAGGCAGCATAATGATACACGAGGTTGTTTTTATTAAGGTAAGCCTGGACATGTGCAGGTAGATTGCTATAAGAAACAAAGTGACATGCGAAATGGAAAAGTGCAGCAAAATAACTATGTGTCCTCTAGCAAAAATAATGAGGATAATGAGAGATTGTTTGTTATGCAACATTTAGTTAATGTTGTGTCTGGAAATGATGTAGCAGCATGTAAGGATGATGTAAGGTATGTTGATTTAGGTGCTTCAAACCACATGACAAGTCATGGTGAGTGGTTCAAGGAAATGAAGAGTCTTGAAAGACACGTTTTATTGAAACAGGGAACGACACTGCTCATCTGATTGCCCATGTTGGAGATGTGCTATTGTCTATGTAGGATGGTAAGGTGAAGTACCTTGCAGATGTACTTCATGTTCCGAACATTACAAAGAATCTGGTTTCAGTTGACCCAATGATTGAGCAGAGTTTGTAGGTCCGGTTTAACCCTTATGGCTGTTATGTAGAAGACTTTAAAGATAAGTTTAGGTTGGTTGCAAAAGGCAACAGCGTGGACAGAATGTTTACATTGAATGTAAGTATGCGTGAAGTGAGTGCTGCAATGTTTGCAAATGGTTCAGGAGTTGTTGCAGATACATACATTTGGCATAAGAGAATTGGGCATGTAAATGTGCAAAGAATGAAGTCTATGCAGACTAAAGAAATTGTGATAGGGTTGCCTAAGTTTAAGGTTGAAGGTTTGCAGAAAGTATGTGAAGCATGTCAATTTAGAAAGCAAACAAAGCATGTATTTCCACATGACAAAAATGTGAGCAGGAATGTACTAGATGTATGGGGTCCTATGAAGACTATGTCTATGGGGGTGGCAAGTACTACGTAACATTCATTGATGACCACACGAGGAAAGTGGGGGTGTATTTCATGAAGGAGAAGAGTGAAGTTTTCACTCATTTTTAGAATTTCAGAGTGATGGTGGCTGAAAATCAGACAGGAAAGCATGTGAAGTGCCTAAGGTCAGATAGAGGGGGATAATACTTCTCCAATGAGTTCTTTGAATTCTTGCGATATAATGGCATTCAGAGACAATTTACATGTAGATACACTCGGCAACAAAATGGAGTTGCTATAAGCAGAAAATCAGGCACATTGCAGAGATAACACGAGCATTGATGGCAGAGAAGAATATGCCACATACCTATTGGGCTGAGGCTATGTCTATAACAGTTTATATCATGAACAGGACTCCTACTGCAGCATAATGTAACTCCGGAGGAGAAGTTTACTGGCAAGAAACCTTATTTGTCTCACTTGAAAGTTTTTGTATGTATTGCATGTGTGTATGCTAGATTAGTTGCGTACTAAGCTGGATCCAAAGGTAGAAAAATGTAAGTTTATTGGGTATTCCCTTGAGCAAAAGGGATATAGATGCTCTAATCCTGCTACACGTGAATTGACGGTAAGCATGGATGTTGTATTTGATGAGATGAGTAGCTAGTATGTTGTTGAAAAAGATGCTATTGGGGCTGATGTAAGTGGAAATGTGGTTGCACAGAATGCAAGTTAGCTATCACAGTCATTGAGTGGACCACGAGAGTCCTCATCCAGCAGTTCTGTTGGTGATAGACCATGGAGTGGCAAGCTACGTCATAATACCAGTCCGAGAAATGTTGGTACATCACATAAAGGCAAAGAAAAAGTGGTTGATCCCCTTGGTATGCCCGATATTTCTGCAGGGCATTCTCTTGTTGATGGAGAGTCTAGTGGCTTGGAGATGAGTCTTGATGGAGCTTGGGATTCCACCAATGAGGACACCTGGTGTGAAGAAGGCTATGGAAGCCATGAATGCAAAGTTATGAAGATTTGGAAGAGTCAAAAATCCTGTGCAGAGGTTGACTTACGATGGTTATGTGGCACATTCCTATGCTTATATGGCAAAAGTTGTGCAGGTTATAGAACCCACATATTTTGATGAGGTTTTTGGAAATGTGTGTTCGAAGAAAGCTATGGATGAGGAGATGGATGCATTGTATGGAAATGAGACTTGGGATTTGGTGCCATTGCCTAAAGGCAAGAAAGCTATTGGTTGTAAGTGGGTGTATAAGGTGAAACATAACAGTAATGGTAGCATAAGCAGGTACAAGGCTAGATTGGTGCCAAAGGATATGCACAAACACATGGGATTGATTATAAGGAGACATTTGCCCCGGTTGCAAAGATGGCAACTGTGAGAGCTATGATTGTGGTGGCTGTAGCTAAAGGCTAGTTTTTACATCAGATGGATGTAAAAAATGCATTCTTGCATGGTGACTTGCAAAAGAAGAAGTGTATATGGATCAGCCACCTGGTTTTGAGGATACAGGTTACCCGGAGTGTAAGATTCCTCCCCAGCTCCTAAAGATGTGTAAGTTCTCCTTTCAGTCCCCAGTGATCATCCCCTTTTCATTCCAAAAAATGGGAAAATGGGATATAAAATAAAAATGGAAAAAAATTGTATAATCTCAAAAAATAGTAAAGAAAGGCTCACATGAGGTGGAGATTTCATAATAATAAAGAGTTTCTGATATATGTAAAGGAGACTTTTTGGAGGCCTTTTGACACCTCAATGGAGTGGGAAGAGAGCTTCTCTCAGGCGCCTAGAAGTCCCATCAATCCCCTATTTTTTTGATTCAAAAATACTCCAAAGGCATGGGATATTTCATCTCTTATCTCTCCTCTTCCAAACTAGATCAGAAAGTGGGTTTAACTAGTCTAAAACTTGTCCAAATTGGATTAAACTAATGCTGGAAACCTCTAGATCCTAGTTGGGCTTGGTTGATGTCCTCCCTCACCTATAAATAGAACCCCATTCATTTTAGTGTATTTCCATGATAGTGTAATTTTCATTTTAGTGTATTTCCTTCATCCCTCTTCCTTGCCTCTCCATTGTGAAGCTTTGGTGCTTCACTAAACCTCTTCTTCTCTTGAAGGCTACCCTCTTCTCTTGAAGGCTACCCTCTTCTCTTGGTGGCCAAGCCTCTTCCTTGAGGGCTACACATCTCCTTGCAAGATAAGGAATCAAGTCCAAATCAAAACTATGATGTTTATACTATCTTCTTCTCCTCTACATGCTTAAGAAGCATTCTATCTCATGGTTTCTTCTTAAAACCATGCCCTTCTTGATTTATGTTGTTGTTTAGATGAAGTAATGTTAATCTCCTATGCTTAAGTGTATTGTTGATGAAGGTTAAACATTTTGATGTTTATTAACCTACTTAGAATGAGATTAATTCATTTAAGCTTGTTTTTATGATAAGAAATCTTATATTTATTCATTTTATGATGAAAGAGAGCTTATGATAACATTTATATATCTATTTTCATATGGAAGTTATATTTGAATATTTTTATTAAATAAACAGGATGTTTAGATGCATTTATGTTTATGTTTATGCTTAGGTTTAAGCATAAATAATTTATATATTAAAAGAGGAAGTCTCATCATATTCAAAGCATGTTATGCATAAATATTATATTACTAAAAAAGGAATTTTCATGATACTTTATGCATAAATACTCTAATGCTAAAAGAGGAAGTTTCATGATACTTTTATGTATAAATATTTATGTATTTCTATGCATAAATATTATAAATGCTAAAAGAAGGATTTTCATTATATTTATGTGTATACATTCTTAGTATGTGTATACATAAATGTGTAAGTGTCAAAAAGAGAAATGTTTACTATATTTTCATAATTATATTCATGCATGTGTATGCATGATTATTTAGATGACAAAAGAGGTTATGTGAATCTATTATTATGTATATTCATGGTATGCTTATGCCTAGACATTTTAAATATTACAAGTAGATGTGTGAATATATTTAAAATATGTATATTCATGATATGTATATACATGAATATTTTTGTTTATCAAAAGAAGAATTTTCATCATATTTTTAAATATGAATATGCATAATTAATTTTAGCCAAAAGAGAATGTTTCATCATATTTCCATGTATATATTTATGGCATGTTGATGCCTAGGTTTAAATCGAAAAGAGAATGTTTAAGAATATTTTCATGCGGATATTTTAATGAAATGATGCATGCATATTTATTGAAGGATAATTTAGAAAAGAAATATCCATGTTTAAATTTCATTATTCATGAGTAGAATTATTTATAATTCTTTTATATCCAAAGTAGAATGAATTTTCATATTATTGGATGTTTATCCATGTGATTAGAATTCACATTTATTTTATGAGAAATGGAGAAATATCTATAGGAAATAAATCTAGGAATAAATTCAAGTATTTTGGTGCTAGACCATGACCACGTGAGAAAAGTGGGACAGTAAGATGCCTGCCCATCTCTTGAATCGTCAATTAAGCTAAAGACTTGTGACCATTCCCATTTCTTTAGTATGAAGAAGGGATACCCGCCCTGATTTAGAGAAGTTTCCCCTAAGACCTGAAATCGTTTAGCAATAAGTTAGAAATTCGTTTTGATTTGTATTTGATGGATGGATTGTTGAAAAACAGGTAGAGGAAGAGGAGACACACAGAGAGGAGAAAACCCTAATATATATTACAAACCCTAACCATAGAGGGAAGCCACCTCCCTTCTCACACAATGCATAAAGCCATAATCCATAATACACAAGACACACTATGAGTTGTGTCCACACACATCTAACCCCAGCTAATGTCTACACACTATGACCAGCTGGACACGGTCATTTATGTCTCACACATGTTCCTACCTAACATGCCAGCACATAGCACAGCTGGCACACACTGACATCGAGCTTGAATCTCAACAGCCCCTCTCAAGCTCATGATGTACTGCCATAGATGAAGATGTTGATGAGCTTGGGATATCAAAGCTCTCAACACTCCCCCTCAAGCTCATCCCATGTACTCCCAACATAGTACGGAAGTACTAAAACTTCTCCCTGCTAAGTGGCTTTGTAAAGATATCGGCCACCTACTCTTCAGTCTTCACATACTGTAGATCCATTGTACCATCCAGCACCTTCTCTCTGACAAAGTGATAACGGACCTCTATGTGTTTGGTCCGCGCATGAAACACTGGATTCTTGGCCAACTATATGCTGCTCATGTTGTCACAATGAATGACAACTTTGACACCATCAATAGGCTCACCCAAATTAGCCAAGAGACTCTTTAACCATATTCCTTCACAAAGTAGCAATGGCTGCACCTCTGTATTCAGCCTCTGTACTAGATAAAGCAACTGTAGGTTGCTTCTTGCTACTTCAACTCACCACGGCACTTCCAAGTGTAAAGGCATAACCACTAGTAGACCTCCTATCATATGAGCTACTTGCACAATCAGCATCTGTGTAGCCATGTATATCCAAGCCTTTACCACTCTCATAAAGAAGACCATAATGTGCAGTGGTCTTTACATATCGCATAATGCGTCTCACTGCATCCAAATAAGGTTTTCTGGGGCTCTGCATTGAAAAGATGCAGGGGGGAAGAGAGCTTGAGCTCTTGCAAGCACACACACACTCACAAAACCCTAATAGAGAACACACAAGGTGAGAGGCTGAAAATCTTCTTCTCCTTCACTCAACACTCAACACACCATATACAAGATAAGAGTACACACAATATGAAAGGTCCTCAACCAATACATACACGGGTTCTCTATAGTGTGAACCCAACTAAATGAGATGGTGCTATAACTATGCTAGTCTCTAGAATGGCTGTCACATAGCCTGTCATCCCACTGGCCGCATATCACCCATGATCTCACCAACCATGCTAGTGTTGTAAGTGTGGGGCCTATCCCCCAGGCGGGTCATCAGTCTCCACTGCCTCACTAGACGAGCTCGATATCTCAACATGCATAAATTGGCTTACTAGCCCCACAGCATAACTCAAATCCGGGCGTGTGATAGTCATGTAAATGGTCATGTAAATGAGACTACCAACCATCTTTCTGTACATAGATGGATCATCCAACACTTCACCAAAATCAGCCCGCAGCTTCACATTCTGCTCCAAAGGTGTACTCATTGGCTTACACCCTGTCATGCCATATTTTGCCAACATATCCAATGCATATTGGCATTGCACTAACCATGTACCTACATGGTCTTTGATCACTTCAATTCCAAGAAAGTATCTCAACTCACCCAAGACTTTCATGTCAAATTGCCCACTCAATGCTTTCTTGACATGCATCACATCTATACCATGATCACCTGTGATAATCAAGTCATCCACATAGATGACAAGTAAAACAATCCCATGATCTGTTTTCTTCACATAGAGTGAAGAATCTGCTGTAGAAACCTGAAATCCAAGGGAGATAAGATATCTGCTCATCTTATCACTCCAAGCACGAGGTGCTTGCTTCAAACCATATAAAGCTTTCTTCAATTTGCATACATGAGTGGGATACTTTGGGTGTACATATCCTTCTGGCTGTGCCATATAAACCTCTTCTTGTAGATCACCATTTAGAAATGCATTTTTCACATCCATTTGATGCGTTTCCCAACCATTTGCTGTAGCCATAGCAATGACTGCTCTCACTGTTTCCATCTTTGCCACTGGACTAAATGTTTTATCATAGTCCAAGCCTTGGGTTTGTGCATAACCCTTAGCTACCAATCTTGCTTTATGTCACTCAATGGAACCATCTCACTTGCACTTCACTTTGTAAACCCATTTACAACCAATGACATTTTTGTCCTGTGGTAATGCAACCAAATCCCATGTGTCATTATGAACCAATGCGTCCATCTCAACATCCATTGCTTTCTCCCATACATGCTTTCCAATAGCTTCTGTATAGCATGTAGGTTCCACATGCTTCACCAAAGACGTTATATATGTATAATGCATAATGCATAGCAAAATCACGGTATGTCAACCTGTCAACAACTAGATATCTGACTCTTTGGGATCTCCTCAATGTATGCGGATCACTCTGAACACCTGTCACTCTAGCATGTGGTGGCACATATCTATCCTGCCTAGCACCAGGTGTGCGTAAAACAGGTATGCCAAGTTCCTCATCCAAACTCTTTGAACTTGACGACTCATAACCTGTAATTCCAATTCCTTCGACTTTCTTCTTTCCTTTATCCACAGCACTACTCCCAGTGCTCACACTCTCATGCCTCAACCGTCCTGACCATGGACGTACAGTGTTACTTTCAGTCTCTGCTCTGCTGGCCCAGACATAGAAGTAGAACTAGAACTTGCTTGTGGCAAGTTCACATGCACATCAGCTTCAAGTGAATCAATGAAACCCTCATCCTTTGCTTTGTACCAACTAGCAAGCTCATCAAACACCACATCTCGTGAGATGACCACTTGCCTAGTTTGTGGATTTAACATTTGTATGCCTTACGATCTTGTGCATATCCAACAAACACACACTTTTCTGCCTTAGGATCCAACTTCCTCCTTCTCTCGTCAGGCACATGTACATAAGCTATGCAACCAAATACTTTGAGGTGTCCAATGTCTGGCCGAAAACCTGTAAGCCGCATCTCTGGCGTACTTCCATGTATGGCTACTGTGGGTGTCTTATTAATAAGTATATACACCGCGGTAGCACAAGCTTCTGCCCAATAATAATCTGGCATGCTCTTTTCATTGAGCATCGCCCTGGCCACTTCACAAATGACTCTATTCTTTCTCTCAGCCACACCATTTTACTAAGGTGTATACCTGCAAGTCAATTGCCTTCTTATTCCATGCTTTCTCAAGAAATGCTCAAAAGCATTTGAGGTGTATTCACCACCTCCATCTGTCCTCAAACATTTAATCCAACAACCATATTGCTTCTCTGCAAAAACTTTGAAATCCATAAACTTTCCCAACACTTCACTTTTCTCTCTGAGAAAGTATATCCATGTCATTCTGCTAAAGTCATCAATGAATGTCACATAATATAAACTGCCTTTGATGGATGGGTTTTGTGCAGGATCCCAAACATCGCTATGTACTATCTCAAGTGGCATGCTACTCATGTTGCCTTCTCTAGGGAACCACAACCTCGCCTGCTTTCCAAACTGACAGGCTTCACAAACATGCATATTCCCATCATACTTGAATCTAGGCAACCCACTAACAATGCCTCTTGCCTGCATGTTCTTTAATCTTTGTATATTCACATGTTTAATCCTCTTATGCCACATATCAATGTCCTGTACCACATTTCGGCTTTTAGAGAATATGGCTGATTTTAACTCAGGAATCCCAGCATCCACAGCTTAAACAACCTGCCTTCTTTCTTGCCTTTAGCAACAATGACTCTACATCCATGTTTGAAATCCTCAACGAAGCAACCATGCTCGTTGAAATGAACCTGTAATCCCTGTTCCACCATTTGACTAACTGAGGCCAAACTTTCTGTAATAGAAGGCACATACAATACATCTGACATAGATTTTGTTTGACCATTGTGCATAACCAATGGTACACTTCCAACATGCGTAATGGCATGATGGGTATCATCTCCTGTTTCCACATATCCTTTCACATCCATAGGTTTCATATGCACAAAACATTCACCATGACAAGTCATATGGTTTGATGCTCCAGAATCCATATACCAAGTGTCATCATTTTCAGCATTTGTCATCATAGATCCCACAACATGTTTCATGGCAAACAAGTGATTTGCGTTGCCATCATTATTGCTTGATGCATAATTTCCACCATGTTCTACATAATGTCCACGATGTTGTGCTCTACCCCCTCTCAAATCATTTTGTTTGCGGAAACAATCACATGCCATATGACCAAATTTCCCATAGTAATGGCATTCCACATCTTGCATAGATGTTTGTTGGCCTTGCCAACGTCCTCTACCACGAGGATTACCTCTGCCTCTCTACGGTGTATATCCACGACCACCTCTAGCACCATATGTAGGCTGAAAATTCTGTTGTGGTGACCTGTCCTACCATCCACGACCATTACCACAGCCACATGATGCAAATCTCCCCCTGTCTCTAGATCCTCTATGAGAATAGAAAGCCTGATTTCTGCCATTATCATCATGGCTAGTAGATGCATCATGAAAAGAATCACTGAGTTTGATTTCCTCAACAAGCAAGAGTGAAACCAACTCATCAAAGTCTGGTAAACCTGTACTCCGAACCGAGATGGATGTATTAAAAGATTTATATTCCTTGCCAAAACCACGTAAGGTAATGTCTACCAAATCATCATCAGGCATGGGGGCATTGATTGTTGCCAATGCATCTGCATACTTCTTTATCTCTTGCACATAATCATGGATGCTCCTTCTATTCCGCTTCACATTATGTATCTGTTTGTCGCAACTGAGACTTGCGAGAGCACTCGTGTCTGTATCAAACAGCTTTACCAATGTATCCCATGCATCCTTGGGATTCTCAGCATCATGTATGTGTATGAGCATAGCATCCGAAATACATATAGACAGATAATGCAACACTTTGTATACTCTTTCCGACCATTGCTTATGAGCTATAACCTGCTGCTGCTGTGTAGGTTGTCGGGGTAGTTCCGGCTCAGCACCTATAATGAGATTCCAAAAACCTTTTCCCTTCAGAAAACTTTTGATCCTGTACTTCCATGCCTGGAAGTTCTTCCTATCCATCTTTTCACCAATAATTTGTACTGGATTATCCGACATATTGCTCAATGCAAATATACCTTCCGCACACGTCCAAATCTGTAAACGAGCCTTCCTTAGCTCAACCACACTCCAATGAGTGTTCCAGATACTCCAAAGTAGTCAACAAACTTCAATTTTGATGTAGAAAATCAACCTGTATGCATCCAAAATAACTGGCTCATGCAGTCCAAGATACCCTGTTTTGATGCGCTTTCCAAGGCTCCAAATTGTAATGTAGTGGTTCAATCAAGTGTGCATAACTTGCATTGACACCTAAACAAGCTCAATGTTGAATATCAACACCATCCAACATGCGTACATATCAATTTTGTCACACCCCCTTCTCTATTTTGAGAAAAACCAGAAAAACCAGAAAAACTAGAAAAACTAGAAAAACCAATAGCAAATTTGCTCTAATTTCTTCAATCCTTGTCCAAATTGAGCAACCAGGAATTCATTAGCTTAGCAATGATGTCCACTAACTCCATGTAAAAGGAATTAGATCAATTGTTTAAGATCAAAGAGTAATTAGTCGATTAATCACACTCTGTTTCACTGCAACCAGTAGAGACAGTCTATTTAATCAGCTCATTTCCAGCTCCATTAGGCATAATTGATCAATCCAATCATATAGCCTCCTTCTCAAGTGTATGTAGCAACTAATTGCTAACCCAATTTTGGAATATGTCAAGCACAAGAGTTGATTTTGGTCCTCCACCTATCAAATAGTATGAAAAATACTCTGTTTCTCTGTATGATGCTACGCCGCCTGCTGTAGGGGGAATTGGAGTGATTATATTGCTAATTGATGATGTAATTAGTTGCCTAACACACCTAGGCAAGTGTGCAATCCATCAATGCTCTGATTTTTGCCAAAAACTTGCTCCAAATTCATCAAAATTTGACCTCTTTTTCTCTATTTTGTGAGAGCTCAAAAACCAGCAAATTTCACACATTCAAATGCATCAAAAATTGCTCCAAAATTAGTGTAGGGCTTGTACATGAGTTTCCAATACATTCTTGCTTGTCACATACATGTTTCTTTGCCAGATTTTCATCTATTTCACCATACATCACCGCTTCCAAGCTTCAATGGAAAGCTTTCAAAAACCAGAATTTTCTTTGTTTTGGGTTGCCCTAATTTGCTTTGTTTCTGCTTGAATCACCTGCAATCCGCTCAAGGATGTTTAGAATACCTTACCTGGTAGGCCAAGCTCTCAGATCTGATAGAAATCGAAGCTTCACAGCAGCAATGGCAAGCTTCACAGCTTCTTCTCCCTCTTCTCTCACTCACTGATAAACCCTAATAGAGAGCACCAGGCTCTGATACCATGTTGAAAAACAGGTAGACGAAGAGGAGACACACACACAGGAGCAAACCCTAATGTATATTGCAAACCCTAACCATAGAGGGAAGCCATCTCCCTTCTCACACAATGCATAAAGCCATAATCCATAATACACAAGACACACTATGAGTTGTGTCCACACACATCTAACCCTAGCTAATGTCCACACACTATGACCAGTTGGTGGACACGGTCATTTATGTCTCACACATGTTCCTACCTAACATGCCAGCACATAGCACAGCTGGCACACACTGCCATCGAGCTTGAATCTCAACATGGATCACCCGAGATACGAGATTTGTGATTTCCATTAAGAAAGTCTAGGTTTTGAATGAAAGGTCTTGTGAAACCAATACTAGAGATGTTTTCTCGTGAAATAGCTTTTTGTGAGATGAAAACAAACTCAATGGAAAAATCCTACTTGCATAGAAACTCTGTTTTTTTTTGTAAAGGATTGTCTTATGCCAGAATGGAACGCCAGAATGGAGGAGGAAGCATTTGGTTTATTGTTTAAATGAGGTCGTGGACCTAAGGAGAGTTTATGTTGCAACAGCCGACGAGAGTCTGTGAAGGACGTCTCTTTTGCGGGCGGGTAAAGCCTGCCAAGGTCTTGACCAACCTTGGTACGGTTAAAAATGGTGTGCTCTTAGTATAATGGGCGAGGGATCGACGAAGCAACCTTTGAGTGAAGAGCTAGGACACCTAAGGAGGATCCTAGAGAGTTCTGACTAGACGGTCCCGGGCTCGCGATTACCCCCAGGACACCTAGGTGTCTGTCGAGGGAGATCTTCATGGATTGGCGAGAAATGTATTTAAGTAAACTAGAAACTATGAAACTTGATCTCGTTGGTTGACTAGCCGGTCTTCAACAGAGAGTTCTGACTAGACGGTACCGGGCTCGCGATTACCAGGACTAGACGGTGCCGGGCTCGCGATACCAGGACACCCAGGTGTTCTTCATGGATTGGCGAGAAATGTATTTAAGTAAACTGGAAACTACGAAACTCGATCTCATTGGTTGACTAGCCGGTCTTCAACGGAGAGTCCGGATGACACTTGATTGGACTTCAATGGAACTTGATTATTTTTGAGCTATGTTATTTTGTAATCAATGTATTGGTGTGATATTTGGTTACTCTTCCATGTTTTGAAAGAGAAGTGTGTGCATACGAGGTGTGCATGCGTAATTGTTTTCAAAAGCTAAAGTTAAGAATGGCATTTCAATTATGGGTGTGTGAGTAACTGAATATTCCACCAAGTACAGTGGTTGGGCGGTCGGCTGATCCATGGGATTGGATGGGTTTAGGTTAGAACGGTGAAAGTTTTATAAATTAAATAATAAAGGTTAATCTTGGTAGGAGTTCATTTAGGATGTGATCAGTAGCTTAGAAACCTGGACAATCTGCTTTAAAAGATCAGATCAAGGGCTAGGCCTCTTTTGATGTGGGGAAAAAAGTGTTGGTTTCTATGAATCAAGTGTAAAGATTGTTCCTCCTTCAAGTCGGTCATCCAAGTGAAGGATAGCCTAGATTCTTGACCCCGTTAGATAAATTTTTGTTAGAAGATTTTCCTAGAGGAATCGCCTATGCTTTTTGAGCGAGGAAAGGTTTTTCTGGGTTCAGTTTTGGAAGAGCCGCCGGACTAGTCTCTTGCCCGGACATTCGTGGGCGAGGCCCCGAGTGGGAAACTCTACCCTACACGTGAGGTTGCTACTTCCGCTGCTAGCACTCCAGAGTTGTGTGCAGAGAGGGTAGGGGTCTCACAGTTGGTATCAGAGCCTTGTTGAAAGCTTCAGAGCACCAGATATTGAGTTTGAAGGAATAAGTTCTGTTTTATCAGGAATGTATGTCGTAGATCTATAGTAGAACGAATTACTTTGTTTGAAGGAATTATTTTGGAACTTCTTAAGTCTTAGAATCTTGGAACAAAGTCGAATAGAAAATTTAATGATATATCGTTTTGGTAGAATCATGAACCGTGTGCATCGTGGTAGACAGCCAGATCCTCACGTGGATGAGGATGAGCTTGATCCTGACGTTTGTAAAGCTTTACACAGATCTCATCTAGGTCCCTTCAAGGGTGAAGGGGAACACTTAGGTGAGGCCGTAGAAAAGTGGATCGAAGCTATGGAGGAGTACTTTGATGTCACACGTTACAACAATAAAAGTAAGGTGGCTTTTGCGAGGTTGAAGATCGTAGAGACAGCTAGAGTAGTGTGGAGGAACCACTGCAAGTTAAACTGCTTGGATCAGAACACCCAGACATGGGATGATCTCAAGACCTACCTCTCAGAAAGAGATTTTGTCCTCCAGGCTTCTCGAAAACAAAGATGAATGAGTTTCTTGAGCTAGCTCAAGGGAGCCGAATTATGGAGGAATATCACCAGGCATTTGCTCTCCTCCTCAAATACTCGGGTCACCACTGTTGGATGAAGAACAGCTGATGGGGCCAGGTTCATTCGGGGAATGAACAAACCCTTGGATACCTTGGTGAAGAATGCCAAGCTAGTTTCTATGGCTGAAGTAGTGTAGATGACAAAGGATTTTGCCAAGGCCTTTATTGTCAAGGTCCCGCCGAAGCCAACACCCTCATCTTTCAAAAGATTCCAAACCCCGAGAAGTGCTTCCAACATTTCGCGTCGTCTTAAGAGAAAGCAAGGTCCTAATCAAACCCAGGATATGGGAAGTTTCAGAATGGAAGGTCTTTTCCTCAGAACACATTCTCTGGAATTTCGACTCTTTCCATGATGCAAAGGACGAGCTTAGAAGTGAGAACAGATGCTTTGGCTGTCAAGGTTTTGGGCACTAGCTCAAGGATTGCCCAACTCCTATGTCAGTGGGCCAGGGAAGGTTTATTTTTAGTGTGAACTTATCATTATAGAGAAGTGCTATTTTGCGGAAGACAATGAAGGAAAGGAGACCGACCCCTTCATATCAATCTAATCAAGGTCCCTCTTGCAAAAGTCAGGGCTAGAAGAATGCTAGCTCAGCCCTGCAAACTCAGTGCAGAGTAGTCTCAAGTCCCCCTCCCAGAATTGGGGAAGCCAGAGAGAGAGACTTCCACCTTAGACAACAGCAGCAACCAGAGCCACCACAGTAGTTGATGTAGTGGAGGAAGAAAGAGGACAGATTCATGCTGCCATTGAACATGAAGGGTAGAATCGTCAGTTCTCGGTAATTCATACTCCAGTAGGCAGAGTACAAGGGTAAGCACTTTAAGCTTTTAATTGATTCAGGCAGTACACATTCTTTTATAGGATGTTTGCGTAAGTTAGTCCTAGATCAGAAAGGAGGGAAACCTATGCAAGTAGAATTGGCTAGTGGGAAGATTCTTTTCACACACCATGAGACAGACCGTATTCAATTTACTCTAGATGGGAATGTAATAGACTGCCAGTTCTTTAGAGTCTCACTTTTGGGAATTTATGACGGAATCCTTGGGATGGATTGGCTCCATAAGAATAAGGCTAAAATTCATTGTCAATCACAAGGGGGCCATCTCTTTCCTCGACCTTCACGGGAATCAAGTTCAAGGAATTGGAATTTTCGGATCCCCAGTTCTGCAGTTAGTCAAAGCTTCTAAGTTGCTGAAAGGACTTAGAAAGAAGTGAGCGGTCTACGTTGTTATTTAAAATGAATCCAATAGTAAACAATCCAAGGCTAAGGAGCCAGAGTGGTTAAGTGAGTATGCTGATGTATTTCCAGAAGAGCTGACTGAGATACCTCCGACTCGTGAAGTAATCATGAGATAGAGCTGACCCGTGATAGCCCAGCGTGCATACAAGATGCCAGTCCAGAACTTAAGAAGTAGTTAACGCAGTTGTTAGAGCAAGGATTTGTAAGACCCAGTGTTTCACCTTGGGGTGCGCCCATTCTCTTTCAGAAAAAGAAAGATGGAAAGTTAAGACTTTGTATTGATTACAGAGGATTAATCAGTTGACAATCAATAATAAGTATCCTATTCCTAGGATTGATGAGCTTTTGGATCGATTAAGTGGAGCCTAGATCTTCACCAAGATAGATCTCAAATTCGGATATTACTAGATCAGAATCAAGATATGCCAAAGATAGCCTTCAATACTCGCTATGGGAATTATGAATTTACAGTCATGCCGTTCGGATAAACAAATGCCCCAGCCACGTTTAATCACCTCATGCAAGATATTCTTAGAGAATACTTGGATGATTTTGTTCTTGTCTTCTTCGATGACATTCTGATATACTCTAAGAATGCAGCAAATCATGAAGGTCATGTGTGTAAAGTCTTAAAGATCTTAAGAGAGCACAAAATCTTTGCAAAGAAGAGTAAATGTACCTTCTCAGTAGATCATGTTGATTACTTGGGATTTATAGTATCTAAGGATGGAATTTCTCCTAACCCCACTAAAATCCAAGCAGACGTAGATTGGCTAGAGCCCAAGACAATGAAAGAAGTCAAAGGATTCTTAGGATTAACTGGGTGGTATCGAATCTTTATACCCAGGTATGCTCTGATAGCATCTCCCTTGACCAACCTTCTCAAGAAGAGTACTCTATTTCAATGGAGTGCTATGTGTCAGAGTGCTTTTGATAACCTGAAGGCTACCTTAGTAACCAACCTTGTTCTTAAATTGCCAGATTTTTCCATACCCTTTGAAGTAGTAACAAATGCCTGTGGCTTTGCCTTAGCAGGAGTACTCATGCAGGAAGATCATGTAGTAGCATATGAATCTAGAAAGCTCAGAACACATGAGAGAAATTATGTTGTCCAATGACTTGGAGTTACTCTCAGTAGTTTATGCTCTAAAGCTGTGGAGACATTATCTCTTGGGAGGACAGAGATTCACCTTGATGACAGATCATCAAATTCTGAAGTGGATCTTCACTCAGAAGGATCTCAACATCATGCGTTAAAGAAGGTGGATGCAGAGCTTACAGGAATTTAATTTTGAGATCAAGTATCGGCCAGTGAAGGAAAATGTGGTAGCAGATGTGCTCAGTAGGAAAGCCTCCTTGTTTGCAGTAACAGTGGTGTCAAATCCGTTGGTCAGTGAAGCAAGAGAGAAGATCATGCAGGACAATTTCTTTGCTCCTATTGCTACCCTACTTATACAGGAAAGAAAGACTCCTTAGGAGATGAGTCGAGTCCATGGGTACAGATTGGTCGATAGATGCATGTATTACAATAATCGGCTATGCATTCCCAATGATTGAGGGAACAAAGGGTAAAATTATGAGAGAAGCCCATGATAGCCCGATAGCTAGACATCGAGGTTTCATAAAGACCTACATGTCTGTAAAGAAGAGTTTCTTTTGGCCAGGACTAAAAAAGGATGTACGTAATCATGTGCGTCAATGTTTAGTATGTCAAAGAGTCAAGGAAGAGAGAGTTATGATGCCAGGAAAGTTGCATCCCTTAGACATTCCACAGATGAAGTGGGAATGTGTCAGTATGGATTTTGTTATTGGAGGTTACAAATCCATTTTTGTGGTAGTTGACAGACTAACCAAGGTTGCCCATCTGATTCCAATAAAAGAAACCTACACTGCAGTAGATGTTGCCAGAGTCTTCCTCAAAGAGATTTCCAAGTTGCATGGATTACCCAGAAGGATAGTGAGAGATCGAGATCCTAAGTTTACGTCAAGGTTCTAGACTGCATTATTCTTCGAAGCAGTGGGAACTTTCCTAGATCTCAGTAAAGCCTATTACCCCGAGACAGATGGCCAGACAGAAAGAGTGAACCAAGTGATAGAAGATATCCTTTGGTCATGTTGTGGTAGAGAATCCAAGAAGTGGTTAAGCTACTTGTATCTAGTTGAATTTGCCTATAATGCCTCTTATCATCGGAGTATTGGGATGAGCCCTTTTAAAGCTCTATTATACGAACAAGATTGCCTTACACCATTAACTTGGTCCGACCCATTGATTAGGGTCGAGATGTCCAGAGAGATGCTAGATGATATGGAGCAGCAGATGCAGTCAATCCGTAAGGATATTCAGGCAGCCCAGGATAGACAGAAGTAGTATGCTGATTAAGAAGAGAACGTATAGAGTGTTTGAAGAATCATATATGGTCTTCATTCGAGTACGACCCAATAGAAGTTCTTTATCTCTAGGGAAGTACAAGAAGCTGTCTCCTAGATACTGTGGACCGTACGTTGTTACTACGAAGAAAGTAGGAGATCTAGCCTACGAACTTCTTCTACCTCCGCATCTGAACGTACATAATGTGTTTCATGTGAGCTTGCTTAAAAAGTATGTACCCAGCTAGAGTCATGTGCTAGATAATGAGCAGTTGACTTTTTCGACTCAATGTCAGATGGAACTCCAACCTGAAAACATCCTAGATGTTTGGGAGAAGGCTCTTAGGAATAGAGTCCTCAGAGAATTTTTGGTTAAGTGGAAGTTCTACCCTTTAGAGGATGCCACTTGGGAAAAAGAAGATGAACTGGTAAAGGATTACTCCCAGTTTGCGAGATGAGAGAATCTTGCATTTTTCAAGTGGGAGAGGATGTAAGATTCCTCCCCAGCTCCTAAAGATGTGTAAGTTCTCCTTTCAGTCCCCAGTGATCATCCCCTTTTTCAGAATGTAAAAAGGCATTGTTTTCCCTTGTTTTTGGCCTAGATAGAGAAAATATTCTAGAAAGAGGTAATAAAAATTTAAAATATTTTTAGATAAGTATTTTCTTCCAGCCAATCCGAAGTGATCCCCTGAAACATAATTTTAGTATGAATTTTCTAAGTTGCATTAGTTTTGGATGACGGGACCAAGTAGGCCCCTAGTTCAAAGTTCTAAGCCTTATTAAATTATTTTGAATTTAAAAATGTGATATTTTTATTCCAAAAATGGGAAAATGGGATTTAAAATAAAAATGGAAAAAAATTGGATAATCTCAAAAAAATAGTAAAGAAAGGCTCACATGAGGTGAAAATTTCATAAGCATGAGTTTCTGATATGTAAATGAGACTTTTTGGAGGCCTTTTGACACCTCAGTGGAGTGGGAAGAGGGCTTCTCTTAGGCGCCTAGAAGTCCCATCAATCCCCCATTTTTTTATTCAAAAATATTCCAAAGGCATGGGATATTTCATCTCTCATCTCTCCTCTTCCAAACTAGATCAGAAAGTGGGTTTAACTAGTCTAAAACTTGTCCATATTGTATCAAACTGAAGTTGGAAGCCTCTAGATCCCAGTTGGGCTTGGTTGGTGGCCTCCCTCACCTATAAATAGAACCCCATTCCTTTGTATTTTCATCTTACTGTATTTCCATGCTAGTGTAATTTTCATTTTAGTGTATTTCCTTCATCCCTCTTCCTTGCCTCTCCATTGTAAAGCTTTGGTGCTTCACTAAACCTCTTCTTCTCTTGAAGGCTACCCTCTTCTCTTGGTGGCGAAGCCTCTTCCTTGAGGGCTACACATCTCCTTGCAAGATAAATAATCAAGCCCAAATCAAGGGTAGGCCTAAACTATGATGTTTATACTATCTTCTTCTCCTCTACATGCTTGGGAAGCATTCTATCTCATGGTTTCTTCTTAAAGCCATGCCCTTCTTGATTTATGTTGTTGTTTAGATGAAGTAATGTTAATCTCCTATGCTTAAGTGTATTGTTTATGATTTATATTCACTCTTTATGAAGGAATACTCACTTCTTATGGTTAAATCCTTCTTGGAAGGTTAAACCTTAATTCTAATCTCATTTTCTTACCCTAAACTCTAAGCTTATCAAGCTAGAGATGAAGGTTAAACATTTTTATGTTTATTAACCTACTTAGAATGCGGTTAACTCATTTAAGCTTGTTTTTATGATAAGAAATCTTATATTTATTCATTTTATGTATCTATTTTCATATGGAAGTTATATTTGAACATTTTTATTAAATAAACAAGATGTTTAGATGCATTTATGGTTATGTTTATGCATAAATAATTTATATATTAAAAGAGGAAGTCTCATCATATTCAAAGCATATTATGCATAAATATTATAATGCTAAAAGAGAAATTTTCATGATATTTTATGCATAGATACTCTAATGCTAAAAGAGGAAGTTTCATCATATTGTATGCATAGATACTCTAATGCTAAAAGAGGAAGTTTCATGATACTTTTATGTATAAATATTTATGTATTTCTATGCATAAATATTATAAATGCTAAAAGAAGGATTTTCATTATTTTTATGTGTATACATTCTTAGTATGTGTATACATAAATATTTAAATGTCAAAAGAGGAATTTTTATTATATTTTCATAATTATATTCATGCATGTGTATGCATGATTATTTAGATGACAAAAGAGGTTATGTGAATATATTATTATGTATATTCATGGTATGCTTATGCCTAGACATTTTAAATGTTACAAGTAGATGTGTGAATATATTTAAAATATGTATATTCATGGTATGTATATACATGAATATTTTTGTTTGTCAAAAGAAGAATTTTCATCATATTTTTAAATATGAATATGCATAATTAATTTTAGCCAAAAGAGAATGTTTCATCATATTTCCATGTATATATTTATGGCATGTTGATGCCTAGGTTTAAATCGAAAAGAGAATGTTTAAGAATATTTTCATGCAGATATTTTAATGAAATGATGCATGCATATTTATTGAAGGATAATTTAGAAAAGAAATATCCATGTTTAAATTCCATTATTCATGAGTAGAATTATTTATAATTCTTTTATATCCAAAGTAGAATGAATTTTCATATTATTGGATGTTTATCCATGCGATTAGAATTCACATTTATTTTATGAGGTAAATGGAGAAATATCTATAGGAAATAAATCTAGGAATAAATTCAAGTATTTTGGTGCTAGACCATGACCACGTGAGAAAGGTGGGACAGTAAGATACCTGCCCATCTCTTGAATCGTCAATTAAGCCAAAGACTTGTGACCATTCCCATTTCTTCAGTAAGAAGAAGGAATACCTGCCTGATTTAGAGAAGTTACCCTTAAGACTTGAAATCGTCTAGAAATAAGTTAGAAATTCATTTTGATTTGTATTTGATGGATGAATCACCCGAGATACGAGATTCATGATTTCCATTAAGGAAGTTTAGGTTTTGAATGAAAGGTCTTGTGAAAACAATACTAGAGATGTTTTCTCGTGAAATAGCTTTTTGTGAGATAAAAACAAACTCAATGGAAAAATCCTACTTGCATAGAAACTCTGTTTTTTTTTTTTGGTAAAGGACTGTCTTACGCTAGAATGCTGGAGGAAGCATTTGGTTTATTGTCTAAATGAGGTCGTGGACCTAAGGAGAGTTTATGTTGCAACAACTGGAGGGGTGAGTCAGTGAAGGACATCTCTCGGCAAAGCCTGCCAAGGTCTTGATCGGCCTTGGTGTATGGTTAAAAATGGTGCACTCCTGGTATAATGGGTGAGGGATTGACAAAGCGACCTCTAAGTGAAGAGCTAGGACACCTAAGGAGGATCCTAGAGGATTCTGACTAGACGGTGCCGAGCTCATGATTGAAAGATCCCTGCCCCCTCCGTGCAACGATTTTTGGGGTACTAGCAGCGGAAGTAGCACTTCTTGCATAGGGCAGAGCCTCTCACTTGGGGCCTCGCCCACGGATATCTGGACAAGAGACTAATCCCTCGCTTCTTCTTCCAAAACCAAACCCGGAAAAACTTCTCTCGCCCAGCAGACATAGGCGATTCCTCCATGATATTTTATTCTAACGTACTCAAGGTCTTAACTAACCAAACTGATTCGACCAAACCCGTAAGTCACATGGTCAGATCAAGGAAGAGACTTGCACTTGGATCATAGAGAGACCAACGCTTTTTTCCTCATCAAGAGGCACAACCATTGATTCTTTTCCATAGAACAAAGGTTATCCAGGATTTATTTTAACTATCGTAACTTAACAGAATTGCATGTGAAAAAGGCACCTACCTCAAAGGTCCCCCTTTCCTTACCAAGGTGTAAAAAATGCATCATTTCTCCAAAATATCTCAGTTTTTAAAGTAAAATCTCTTAATTTTTAAGTAATAAACCTTGTACTCGGTCAACTCTTCATCTTATGTGAGCATTTACTCATTTTTGGGTATTTTCTTTTATTCTTTGGATTTATCTCATCCCAACACTTGGATTAATCCAATTAACCCATTGGAACCTTAATTGGACATTAATCTAATTTTTTTTGAAAATGTAGACCCTTAGGTTAAAGTCCCTTATACCTTTTTCAATTAATTCCTAATCCACATTGTAAAGTTCATTTTGAACTTCTATTTCAGGGGAATTCATTTTAGACACTAGGAGAATTTTTGTATCCAAAGATATCTCAATTTTGAATTATCTCTCTCTAGGCCAAAACAGGGTAAAACAAGATCTTTCTTCTATTTCAGAGAGGGGAATAATTACAAGAATAGAAGGGGAGGTTCTTACACCTTTACACCTCAAAAGCTGGAGGGAGGAATCTTACAGCGATTACCCAAGACACCCAGGTGTATATCAAGGGATATCTTCATGGATTGGTGAGAAATTTATTTAAGTAAACTGGAAACTATGAAACTGGATCTCGTTGGTTGACTAGCCGGTCTTCAACGGAGAGTCCGGATGACACTCAACAATGGAACTAGATTATTTTTGAGCTATGTTATTTTGTAATCAATGTATTGGTGTGATATTTGGTTACTCTTCCATGTTTTGAAAGAGGAGTGTGTGCGTACAAGGTGTGCGTGCGTAATTGTTTTCGAAAGCTAAAGTTAAGAATGGCATTTCAATTATGGGTTGGCTAACCCATGGGATTGGATGTGTTTAGGTTGGAACAGTGAAAGTTTTATAAATTAAATAATAAAGGTTAATGAACTAGATTATTTTTGAGCTATGTTATTTTGTAATCAATGTATTGGTGTGATATTTGGTTACTCTTTCATGTTTTGAAAGAGGAGTGTGTGCGTACAAGTTGTGCGTGCGTAATTGTTTTCGAAAGCTAAAGTTAAGAATGACATTTCAATTATGGGTTGGCTAACCCATGGGATTGGATATGTTTAGGTTGGAACGGTGGAAGTTTTATAAATTAAATAATAAAGGTTAATCTCGGTAGGAGTTCGTTTAGGATGTGATCAAGAGCTTAGAAACCTGGGACAATCTACTTTAAGAGATCAGATCAAGGGCTGTGCCTCTTTTGATGGAAAAAAAAGCGTTGGTTTCTATGAATCAAGTTTAAAGATTGTTCCTCCTTTAAGTCGGTCATCCGAGTGAAGGATAGCCTAGACTCTTGACCTCGTTAGATAAATTTTTGTTAGAAGATTTTCCTGGAGGAATCGCCTATGCTTTGTGGGCGAGGAAACGTTTTTTCGAGGGTTCGATTTTGGAAGAGCCACTGGACTAGTCCCTTGCCCGAACATTCAAGCGAGGCCCCAAGTGGGAAGCTCTGCCATGCACGTGAGGTTGCTACTTCCACTGCTAGCACTCTAGAGTTGCATGCGTAGAGAGGGCAGGGGTCGGGTCTCATACGGAGTATGTATGTAAGCTTCGTTAGGCTTTGTATGGGCTGAAGAAAGCTCCACGAGCATGACATGACAAGATTGTTGAGTATCTTGTCACTATTGGGTTTCATATTGCAGATGTAGATCACTCTTTGTATCTGCGCAAGAGTGATAAGGGTATTGTGATCATCACCATATATTGTTATGGGCTACCTCACCTCCAAGAGGGAACTCTACACATTCACCTAAAGGATGAGCAATAGATCACAACTGTCGTAGGGTACTTACCAATGCTTCAAACTTGAGTCCCTTGAGGCCTCCAAGCTCACTTGTTATGTTGAGATATCGAGCTCATCTAGTGAGGCGGTGGACACTGATGACCCGCCTGGGGGGTAGGCCCCACACTTACACCACTGGCATGGTTGGTGAGATCATGGGTGATATGCGGCCAGTGGGATGATAGGCTGTGTGACAGCCATTCTAGAGAGACTGGCATAGTTATAGCGCCAGCTCATTTAGTTGGGTTCACACTATAGAGAACCCTAGTATGTATTTGCTTGAGTACCTTTTCATATTGTGTGTACTCTTATCTTTGTATATGGTGTGTTGAGTGTTGTGTGAAGAAGAAAAAGATTTTCAGCCTCTCACCTTGGGTGTTCTCTTTTAGGGTTTTGTGAGTGTGTGTGTTTGTAAGAGCTCAAGCTCTCTTCTCCCCTGTATCTTTTCATATGGTATCAGAGCCTGGTTCATGCTAAGGACTGAGCTGCAAGCAAGAGAATCTGGTTTATGCCATCATTTGACATCTTGCCAGATACACAAATTTACCAGAAATAGCACTCTGGTCTGTCTTGCACAAACTGCTGTATTTTTTGCAGCGGTACTGTACTACACTCAAATGTCACAAACAGTGACCTCGATGTGCATACATATACCCAATGGCAATTGTTGACCTCCTTGTAGCACACACAATGTCTGCACAACCAATCTGTCTTCCTGCAATTCTTAAAATAGAGTTCTGCATAGAATCGATGACTTACCCGCCGCAGTGCTCAAAATCGCCTGCTTTTTGAAAAACGGAGGCCGTAACGCGCCTGAAATGCATTTTCGACTGAAAAAATCTGTCCAATAGGATAACTATACTGTCTAATAGGACATTATAGTTGCCCTATAGCTTTACTCCTGCGAAGAAAGCTCCTCAATCAGAGATCGTTTGCCGGTGCCTCCCATAGAGCTCTTGCGAACGACAAGGGTGTAGTCGCCAACACAAATAGGGAAGAGTAGATGAAGCTCTTACCCTCGTACCGCTTCATGTGAAGCTTGATAAGAACAACTTCCATGCTTGGAGGTTCAGGTTGACAAATTTCCTGATGGGAAAGCGTTACTGCTGAGACTACATAGAAGGTGAGCAACGAAGAGGCACCGGAGATACTGGAGATCAATCCCACTGCTCTGCAGATGTGAAAGAGTTCAAGGATTGGAACCAAGGAGCCAGAAAAGTTATGTATTGGCTCTCTATCAGTATACAGGACACCATGATTGGGCACATACAGGATGCGGCGTGGGACACCTTGGTAAAACTCTATGAAACGAATACCAAGGCACGAAAGATACAGTTGAAGGATGAACTTCATACTGTGAAGAAAAAGAGTATGTTTGTGAATGACTATGCATTGAAGATCAAGGGTATTGTGGAATCCCTTGCATCTATTGGTGTTTCAATAGATGATGATGATAAGGTGGAAGTTTGTCTACGTCGTCTCGGTCCACAATACAAGGCATTCAAGACATCTATTCAGTCGAGAAAACATTCCCAATTTCACAGATTTGGTGTCTATGTTGACTATGGAAGAGAAGAGCTTGGGTGAAGACCAACAGTCTTCACAAAACAAAAACAGTTCAGAGCAACAGGCCTTCTACACAAGTTCAGGAACAGGACGAGGTAGAGGAGGAGGCCGTGGACACGGCCAAGGAGGTGGCCGAACAGGTAATCAGAATTATGGCCAGCAGCAACAACAACAGTCCCAAAATTCACAACAACAACAACACACAGGTGGAAGAGGCCAATTCAGAGGCAGGGGGAGTCAAAGAGGTCGTGGAAATTAATGATACACGTGGATGCTTTTATTGCGGTAAGCCTGGACATGTGCAGGCAGATTGTTATAAGAAGCAGGCTGACATGCAAAATGGAAAATTGCAGCAAAACAACTATATATCCTTGAGCAGAAACAATGAGGATAATGAAAGGTTGTTTGTTATGCAGCATGTCGTTAATGACATGCCTGCAAATGCTAAAGCAGCACATAAAGATGATGTATGGTATGTTAATTCAGGTGCTTCGAACCACATGACAAGTCATGGGGAGTGGTTCAAGGAGATGAAAAACCTTGAAAGACTAGGTTTTGTGGAAACAGGGGATGACATTGCACATCCAATTGCCCATGTTGGAGATGTGCCATTGTTTATGCGCAGGATGGCAAAGTGAAGTACCTTGCAGATGTAATTCATGTTCCAAACATAACAAAGAATCTGGTTTCAGTTAGCCAGATGATTGAGTAGGGTTTGCAGGTTTGGTTTAATCCTGATGGTTGTTATGTTAAAGACTTTAAAGACAAGTGCAGGTTGGTTGCAAAAGGCAACAGAGTGGGCAGAATGTTTACATTGAATGTAAACGTGCCTGAAGTGAGTGCTGCGATGTTTGCAAATGGTTTAGGAATTGTTGCAGACAGACATTTGGCATAAAAGAATTGGACATGTGAATGTGCAGAGAATGAAGTCTTTGTAGACTAAAGGAATTGTGACAGGGCTGCCAAAGTTTAAAGTTGAAGGTATGCAGAAAATATGTGAAGCATGCCAATTTGGAAAGCAAACAAAGTATGTATTTCCATGTGACATAAATGTGAGCAGAAATGCACTAGATGTTGTGCATTCAGATGTATGGGGTCCTACAAAGACCATGTCTATGGGATGGGAGGTTGCAGGTATTATGTGACATTTATTGATGAAAGTGTGGGTATACTTCATGAAGGAAAAGGGTGAGGTGTTCACTCATTTTCAGAATTTCAGAGTTATGGTTGAAAAGCAAACAGGGAAATATGTAAAGTGCCGAAGGTCAGATGGAGGGGGAGTGTACTTCTCCAATGAGTTCTCTGAATTTTTGAAGAAGAATGGTATTCGGAGAGACAGTTTACATGCAGATACACTCTACAACAAAATGGAGTTACTGAGCGAAAAAACAGGCACATTGCTGAGATTGTGCGAGCATTGATGGGAGAGAAGAATATGCCACATAGCTATTGGGCTGAGGCTGTTTCTACAGTAGTTTACATCATGAACAGGACTCCAACTATAGCCATACATGATGTAACTCTAGACGAGAGGTTTACTGTGGCAGAAAACCTGATTTGTCTCATCTGAAAGTCTTTGGATGTATTTCATATGTGCATGTGCCAGATGAGCTGAGAACTAAGCTGGATCCAAAAGCTGAAAAATGTGTGTTTATTGGATATTGCCTTGAGCAAAAGGGATACATGTGTTATAACCCTGCTACACGTGAGTTGAGGGTAAGCAGGGATGTTGTTTTTGATGAGATGAGCAGCTAGTATGCTACTGAAAAAGAAGCTGTTGGGGTTGATGTGAGTGGAAATGTGGTTGCACAGAATGCAAGTCAACAATCATAGTCTTTGAGTGGACCACGAGAGTCCTCATCTAGTGGTTCAGTTGATAGACCATGGAGTGGCAGGCTGCTGCGTCATAATACTAGTCCTGCAAATGTGATTAGTACATCACATAAAGGCAAAGATAAAGTGGTTGAGCCCCTTAGTATGCCTAACATTTCTGCAGGGCATTCTCATGTTGATGGAGAGTCTAGTGGCTCAGAGATGAGCCTTGATGAGGAGCTTGGGATACCAGTTATGAGAACACCTGGTGTAAAGAAGGCTATGGAAGCCATGAATGCAAAGCTACGAAGATTTGGGAGAGTGAAGAATCCTGTGCAAAGGTTTACCTATGATGGTTATGTGGCACATCACTATGCATACATGGCACATCACTATGCATACATGGCAAAAGCTATACAGGTTGTAGAGCCCACATGCATCGATGAGGCTGCTGGAAATGTGTGTTGGGAGAAAGCTATGGATGAGGAGATGGATGCACTATATGGAAATGAGACTTGGGATTTAGTGAAAGTGCTTGAAGGAAAGAAAGCCATTGGATGCAAGTGGGTGTATAAAGTAAAACATAACAGTGATGGAAGCATAAGTAGGTACAAGGCTAGATTGGTAGCCAAAGGATATGCACAGACATATGGCATTGATTATGAGGAAACTTTCAGCCCAGTTGCCAAGATGGCAATAGTGAGAGTTGTGATAGCAGTGGCTGCGTCAAAGCAATGGTCTTTACATCAGATGGATGTAAAGAATGCATTCTTGCATGGGGATTTGCAGGAAGAGGTGTATATGTTGCAGCCACCTTGTTATGAGGATGTGAGTCATCCCCCCGAGCATGTTTGCAGGTTGAAGAAAGCCTTGTATGGCTTAAAACAAGCACCAAGAGCATGATCTGACAAGATTTCTAAATATCTTGTCACTATTGGCTTTCATGTAGCCAATGTAGATTTCTCATTGTATGTGAGACACAGTGATAGAGGGGTTGTGCTTGTTGTCATCTATGTGCTTGTTGTCATCTATGTAGATGACGTGATCATTACGGGGGACCATGATGCAGAGATCTTTGATGTAAAGATCTTGCTTAGACAGAAGTTTAAGATGAAGGATCTGGGGGAGCTCAGATATTTCTTGGGCATTGAGGTGATTAGGTCACCACGTGGTATTGGATTACTATAGAGACAGTATGGCTTGGACATGTTGTCCAAGTATGGTATGATAGGCTGTAAGCCTTTCTTAGTGCCATTGGATCAGAATAGCAAGTTGAGTGTAGGTTCAGGAGAGATTTTGGAGGATCCTACTATGTATAGGCACATAGTAGGAAGCTTGATCTACATGACGATCACCAGGCCAGATTTGAGCTATGCTGTTGGGTTGGTGAGTCAGTTTATGCAGGTTCCTCGGAAGCCACATTTGGATGCATTGAGACGCATACTGAGGTATGTGAGGTCTACTTTGCATTGTGGACTATTTTATAAAACTAGGACACAGAGATATGTGTACATGGGTGCATAGATGCTGATTGGGCTGGTAGTTCTCACATAGAAGATCTACTAGTGGCTTCATGTTTTCTTTGGGGAGTGCTACTATGACTTGGAGCAGCAAGAAGTAGCCTACGGTTGCTCTATCCAGTACAGAGGCCGAGTACAGAGGTGCTGCTATGGCAGCATGTGAGGTAGCTTGGTTGAGAAAGCTACTTGCAGATTTGGGTCTATCAGTGGTGGATAGACAAGTTGTCATTTTTTGTGACAACATTAGCAGTATAAAGTTGGCACCAGGAACCCAGTTTTTCATGCTCGCACGAAGCATATAGAGGTCCACTACCATTTTGTCAGAGAGAAGGTTTTGGCAGGTGACGTTGACATTGTTTATGTCAGCACTAGGATTAGGTCGCTGACATCTTCACCAAAGCATTGGGTACAGAGAAGCTTCGTAGATTCAAGGCTTCACTTGGTGTACATGAGATGGAGTTGAGCTCGAGGGGGAGTGTTGAGATATCGAGCTCATCTAGTGAGGCGGTGGACACTGATGACCCGCCTGGGGATAGGCCCCACACTTATATTGAAATATACAAGTAAATAGGGTTGTGTGCTGGAACAAGCCCTTGGATAGAGGCTGTAAAAGAGAATCTCTAAATATGAGAGAACCTATGAAAAGGTGAGAAGAATCTACTGGGAGAGAATAAAGGGTAGCATGAGGAGATTTAGGAGGTGTGGAGATATTCTGGGAGAGGTGGAGAGAATCAAGCAAAAGAGGTGGAGTGAATCAAGGAGAAATCAGTGGGATTAGATGCTTGGATGTAAACTCTCTAAATTGAGGCATTGGCCTAATGAGAACTTGCTGGTTTTTGATTATCCATGCCTACACTAAGCTATCAATTAATTGCTCACTAATCACGTCTTAATTATCATCTAATCTCTTTGTTAATAATGTTGATTCTAGCATTTGATCCACCATAGCTCATCACATTACTTTAATTTTAACATGGTATCAAAGCCTAGCCTAGAATCCATCAAGTTTATGAGTCCATTATTTGACTAATTAGGATTAGTAGATAATTAAGAAATAATCATTTTTAAAAGTTATTTTCAACTAGCCCTCTGTACCCCCAGCCAGTGGAGGGGCTTGATCTCCCTCCAAGAGAAACATTGGGGGAAATGCTTCTAGCCCAACATAGCTACTTCATTGGTGCTCCAACCAAACGAATCATCGCAGCAAACCGTCGGCGCAATCATAATCGTGTTTTTTCTAGCGCTTTTTTTTTTGTGAAGAAAATGAAGATCTTGTCTGCTCCAGTTGCAATGGGTCTTATTCCTCTCTTAGCCCCAGGGGTTTTCAAGGGTGCTCTACAAGCTGGTGAAGTCAGAATTTGATTTGATCAAGTCTACAGTGAGATCCAAGCTCTTCATCAAATCTATAGGTGACTTTGGTAAAACAGAGATTAAGCATTCAATGTTTGGTCAAATCTTGTGTTTCTTGGCTTAATCCTCTACTAGACTGACTGCTATTGATGGCCTTGAAAGGATTTGAGCTCATTTGAACTCTAAGGCCTCAGATCTGGGCTCCTCGCATACTCTATTTTTTGCACACAAAACAGAGGATTAATTTGCTAATCAATGATTAATCAATGCTAATCACTATTTTTTGGTGCAATTGAGGGTTCAAATTAACCACATTAGGTACCTGATACAGATCCCTATAACTTCAGATTACAATTCGGAGATGGTTTGATACTCCAACCATTCCGTACAAATTGGTTACCCTTGATTTAATGTAATTTCTGGTGATTTGCCTTGGTGATTCTCCCTCTTTTGGTCTCCTTGTAAGTCTTCAGGTACTCCGCGCAGAGTTCAGTGTCGACGACAGTGCGGGGGAGTATCTATGCCATCCTTTCGAGTCCGACTTTGTCTAATTTTGCCTTAACTTCAGCCTCTTTTAGTATTTGTAGACATTCCGCGCTGTGGTACTGGAGGGCTACCTTTCCATGGGCTGTATGAGCTTCCTTCTGGATGATGGTCCCATGGAAAGGTTGGGCATAAGGACCCAAGTAGTTCAGCTTTGGTCGTTGTGTTCCTCGTCTTTTACAGTATCTATAGACATTTCGGGCTGTGGTACTGGATGGCTACCTTTCCATGGGCTGTATGAGCTTCCTTCCGGGGATGATGGTCCCATGGAAAGGTTGGGCATAAGGACCCAAGTAGTTCAGCTTTGGTCATTGTGTTCCTCGTCTTTTCTGGCTAGCTGGGGATCCAGTGGCACGGCTTGCTTGAGTTGTAGATGGGTTCTCGTGGGCTTCGGACTCCGAGGCTAACATATGTATTATGCACATAGGATCAGTTGAATGACTGGTGGGGTTGATATCTTTCTCTTTTTATTTTTCTTTTCTTCTTTTTTAAAAAAAATATTGAGAATAGGTTAGTATAATTGAAAAGTGCGTTAGTGTATGAGCAATCCTCTGGTGTGTTAATAGTCAGTTCATGGTGGCAAAGTAGAAGTGAATATGTGAATGTGTAGGCTGTGAAAAGGTAAGGCCGTGAAAGTGCAGACACAGTTTTTGTGAAAGTGCAGGCCGTTAAAGGTTCTAGCCGTAAAAGGCTTAGGCCGTGAAAGGCTCAGTCTGTGAAAGTGTTAGTTCGTGAAGGGCTCTGGCCGTGAAAGGCTCAGCCCGTGAAAGTGTTAGTCTGTGAAAGGCTTTGGCCATGAAAGGCTCAGGTGTGAAAGTGCAGGAATAGTTTCCGTGAAAGGCTCTGGCCATGAAAGGCTCAGTCCGTGAAAGTGTTAGTCCGTGAAGGGCTCTTGCCATGAAAGGCTCAGTCCGTGAAAGTGTTAGTCCATGAAAGGCTTTGGCCGTGAAAGGCTTAGGCACATGAAAGTGCAGGAATAGTTTTTGCGAAAGGCTCTGGCCGTGAAAGGCTCAGTTTGTGAAAGACTATGGTCGTGAAAGGCTCAGGCGTGAAAGACTCTTGCCATGAAAGGCTCAGGCGTGAAAGTGCAGGAATAGTTTTCATGAAAGGCTCTGGCCGTGAAAGGCTTAGTCCGTGAAAGTGTTATTTCGTGAAAGGCTCTGGCCGTGAAAGGCTTAGGCAGTGAAAAGCTATTTCGTGGTGGTGAAAGTGCAGGCACAATTTCCATGAAAGGCTTAGGTTGTGAAAGTGGTGTGCCGTGACAGTGCAGACAATGTTTTTAATCATTTGATTATGTTTGTTTGGTGTATGAGGAGACACCAATATTTTGTAAATTTTTTAATTGAATCAATCGTGAAAGGCCAGATCATTTGTGTTACTACTTAATGTGTATTGTGATTTGATGAACACAAAATGAAAACAAAAACCAATAAACAAAAAAGAAAAGAAAAGAAAAGAAAAAATGAGGATCAAGCTCCCACCTCGAAGGAATAGTCGAGAATCGCTGAAGAGCGATGGCGAGCTCTAAAGATGCACACAGAAGAGAATGCAAACGATCACTCCACGCACACGATGTGAAATGACAAAAAAGGAAAGAAAATTAATTTTATAACGTAGCCATCGGACAAGGAGGCTATCTTAATGAAGAATGCCACGTGACACTGCGCGATTGGCCGCTAAAAAATTACCGTTTTACGGCATGAACTATTTTGAAATCTTTCATGGTGTGAAACTCTATAAAGTGGTTCACGACGTGAACGACTATGATGTGGTTCACAGCATGAACCCTTTTTTAGCAGTTTCACGTGGAATGCATAAGATTGAATTTTTCTCATTTTTTCCTTAATGCTCAAGCAGTCATACACATGATGAGTGAATGATACATTTCTTACCTTGTACCCATTTGTGCAATCATTGGATACCTTTTGTTTATCGCCATGCGAACCAAGGGGTCACCTAGGCACTTTTGGGAATTTGTTGATGCAGTCGTTTTAGTTTCATGTGGGAGTTTTTTATTGTTCCTTCCACCCAACTGAACAATTTTGTTGCTGTGTCTGGTTGTGGAGAGCTTCCATCTGCATCTCCTTGCTGAATTTATTTGTTTTTACCCTTATGTTCCCTGTTAAGTTATGTAGCCAAAGTGGGTACTTTCGTTTGCTCTGGGAATTCCCAACTCATTTAGCTGGGGTTGCTTTTTCCTCCACACAAGGGTTGGTGTGGTGCTTGCTTGAGATGGGAATTGATGTTGCATGCTTTTACCACCCCCTCTTTTTGACGACTCGACCTGTTGTGGTATTGGCCCCACTGAGTGGGCTTTGGGTATCCATATTGCTGCATTACGTTGATAGTATCCTTGTGCTCGCTGTAAGTCCTTTCGGACCCATTGCTCACGGGCTCCCTGGGGTCTCTTTGGATGCTTGGAGTCCTGCCAATTGGTTTGAGTCAACAAGGTCTGACTTTTGAATTGTTTGCAGGCTCTTCTTGGGTTCTTTTTATCATTTATGGTGTCCATCTTGTTTGGTTGATCTGTTAGTTGATTCTTGGGCACCCACTTATGTGTACCCTTAGATGTAGGGTATTGTGTGGTCGCAGAACGGTTGCTGGTCTTGTCCTGTGAGGTGTTTCCATTGCACTCGTTTGTTCACATCAATTATTATGTGTTTCCCTCTGTTTGTCGATCTCCATAAGGGTATGGACATGACCTTCTTGTCTGTGCTTATCAGTGCTATTCGTTCTTCCCATTGGATATTGCATTTATTGGCACAGATCCAGTATCATCCTAGAATCATCTCTTCTTTCATGGAACCTGTAGGCATGACAAACACCTTCTCGACCAAGGAATTATTTTTTTATGGAAATGTTAACATTTAAAAATCCCTCGATTTTTGTGACTATCAAGTGAATACTACGAACTTGCGCATAAGTGGGTTCAAGGTGTGGTTTACCTAATGCTACCCAGGTTTCATATGAGATCAAGTTATGACAAACCCATATCTATTAATGTAATGCTTGTTGCATGGCCTTTAGCTGTAGTAAGTCCCACCTTGAGTCGTGTTGGCTCAATGTTTAGTTCCCCTTCATCCACAAAAGGGTCACAAGATCCATGTTAACATGTATCAATCTTTTGTGCAGTAATTGTTTGGCTTTGATCTCTCTAGCCTTAGCCTCTTCTTATGCTTGCTGTATCTTTTTTTTTGCAAGCTGTTTCTGTTGTTTCAAGAGATGCTCTTACAAGAGCATCTCTTGGGTTAGCGGTTCAAAGTATTTTTTAAATTTACTTCCATTGACATAACCCTCCATTTGGATGCCGTCAATTGTCTCAATTCGAACAGACCCCCTGAGGTGTGATTTTCAATACTTGGAATGGTCCCAGGCCTCGGTATTTAAGTTTCTTTTTCCTGGTGCTACCAACACCATACATGAGGACAAGGTCCACCGTTTCAACTTCTTTTTGCTTAAGGATTTTGTCAAACCAATGTTTCCTTTGTAATTTTTCAACCATGAGTCCATGTGATGCTATCAGTCTGGTCTCATCAAGCTTTTCGAAGTCAATTAGCCTTTTAGCTAATGCATTCTTTGTTAGACGCTCTTGTACGGCAATCCTTAAGCTTGGGACTAGGTATTCCATAGGCATAACTACTTCCACACCATAAGCTAGATGGAAGGGACTGTAACCCGTCACTACCTTATATGATGTTTGATAGGCCCATAGGGTTGTTGTCAGCTTATGTTCCTAGTCTGTTCGACTTGCTTCCAAGGTTTTCTTCAAGATAGTACACAAAATCTTGTTTGTACTCTCTGCTTGACCATTGGCCTGTGGATAATAAGGTGATGATTTTTGATGGATCACTAAGAATCCTGCAAGTAAATGATCAATCACCTCATTGATAAAATGTGAGCCACAATCACTCACCAATTCTAATGGGCAGCTGAACCTCGAGATGATTTGCTCATATAAAAATTTTGCAATTGTTCGCACAATAGCTCTCTTTGAGGCTCTGGTTCTGCCCATTTCATGAAATAGTCCGTGGCCACGATCACGTATCAGGCTTGGGATGGATGTGCCGCTAGACTAATCGGTCCCACAAAATCTATCCCCCATTTCTCAAATGGTTGTTTTACAAATAATAGGGGTAAGCAACATCTTGTCCTTTTGCTGTGGAATAGCGAAATGTTGACATTCTTTGCATCTTTTGACAAATTCTATGGCATCTCCGAATAATGTAGGCCACCATAGTCCTACTTGAAGGACTTTTCTAGCTGTGATTTCTCCAGCAAAATGCCCGCCTCTACTATCCCTGAATGAGCTTCTTCCAATATGGTAAAGAACTCATCCTCTCTAACGCATCGTCTGAGCACATTATCTTTTCCTAACTTATATAGTTCTCTCGCCCGCAATCAGTTATGATAAGGTGCAACCAGCTTCATATGCCGCCGCATTTTATCTTTGTTCAAAGGTATTTCCTGCGAAAAACTATATGCTAGATACTCTTAGATTTCTTCACTCCATTTAGGTACCATGTCCAACTTAAATAAACAAGCATCAGGGAGGTCATCATCAACACCAGTTGGAATTCTTGACATGTGGTCGGCCAACACATGCTGTGTTCCCTTCCCTCCTTACCGCCGCCGTGACTGTAAAGTTGAATTCCAACAATAATAGTAACCATCATGTGATTCTCCCCCGTGGTGCAAGGTTTATTTACTAGGTATAATAAGGCTTGATGATCCACAAAAAATACGAATTTGTTGGCCAAGAGGTAATGTCGATATTTCGTGGCAGCATAAACCATGGCCAATCCTTCTCTCTGTGTGGTGGTGTAATTCACCTTTGCATCATTCAACTGACGACTAGTGAAGCAAACTGGATAGTCCAATTTGAACTCACCAGGCTGGGCTAGTACGCAACCAATAGAAAAATTTGATACATCAATGCGCACGTGAAATATGAGATCCCAATTGGGGGGTCATAGAATTGGCGTGCTTGCCAATGCTTGCTTTAGTCGATCATATGCTTCCTAACACTCCTTGGTCTACTCAAAGACAATGAGGAGCTTGTACAAGGGTCTGGATATTTCAGCATAAAAAATTATGAATCGGTGATAATACCCCACATGACCCATAAACCTTTGCACTCCCTTGTAGTTGGTAGGTGTGGTGGTAGCTCCAATATTAGTTTGACCTTGCTATCATCCATGGATATACCATTCTTTGAGACAATGTGTCCCAATATCACACCATGCTTGACCCAAAACTGACACTTTAAAGGGTTTAGTGATATACGATATAATCGACATCGCCCGAACACTTTCCTTAAGTAGGCCCAGATGGTCCACCCATCGAGAGTGTGCACATAGATCGTCAATGAATACCTCCAACCACTTTTGTAAGCAGTCCTTGAAGGCTGTCCACATTAACCGTTGAAAGGTTTCTGGGGCATTTGTGAGGCCGAACGACATACCCTTGTAATGCAAATGTTCCCCACATTGTGTTGAAAGCTGTCTTGTGTTGGTCCTCTGGTGCTATGGACACCTGATTGTAGCCGGAGAATCCATCCCCAAGAAGCTGAAGCTTCTCTCCCAGCCACTCTTTCCAAAACATGTTTTATATAAGGCAATGGATAATGGTCTTTCCTAGTGACTGCATTAACCTTTTTAAGATCAACACATACCCTAAGCTTTCCATTCTTTTTTGGTACTATCACGATTGGTGACAACCAATCATGAGAGTACTAGGTTGGTGACAACCAATCCGTATGTTCGATTTCATAGATGAAATCCGCAAGAATGAGCTTGTCGATTTCCTCCTTTATAATTTTTGCATACTTAGGATTCATCAGGTATGTTTTTTGCCTGGTTAGTCTTGAACCTTCTATGATTGGAATCGTATGCTGTACCACCTCAGGCAGTACCCCCTTCATTTCCTTGTAATTCCAGGTGAAACAATCCTTAAATTCCTTGAGGAGAGCAATGAGCTCATCTTCTTCAACCAAAGTCAAATCTTTAGCATTGTATATGGGCCGAGCTTCTTCCCTTGGTCTCGCAATATCCACCTCCTTGACTTCTATCGGGCCATCGTATGATGTGGACAGCCCATCCTCTTTCACCCTTGTAGCTTGTCAGTCGGACCACCCTCCGTTCATCAACAGTGTAGATTTTGAAGTGGTTAGGTACTAAAAGCAAGTTTGGTTTGTCCTCATTGTTGTCACTTTTGGCTTTAGCCATAATCTTTTTAGCCTCACGTTCTGCCTCTGCTAGGGCTTTATTGCGTTTTCGGCGCCCAGCTTTTGTAAACTTGGGTGTTTTTGGCTCTTGAAGGACGATTTTCACTTTATGCCTTCCATCCAATGATATCTTACTCAACTCCTTGCCCCAATCCTTTAAGGACTCATCTTGTACCTTAGTGGCCTCAAGGTACCTCAGCACTGGGCTTCCATGGGTTTTCTTCATAATAGGGCATTTCGTCGGGCTATATACCATTTCTATTTCCGCCACCATTCTGAGGTGCTGAGCATTGGTATGGCTTCGTGCTATAGTACCTTCTGTACTTGATGTCTCCCCTCCTGATTCCTCATCAATGATCTGCTAATTAACCATGCAGATAGAGGTCATGGGGACGGTTCCAGATTCCAAATATTGGGTTCCTCTGGGCTGCATCACATCAATCGTGGTGGCCAACACCTATGAATATGCATGGATATCATTGATATTAATTATTGAAATTCAATTTCTATGCATAGAAAGATGCATATTAGAAATCTTTTTATTATAAAGGTGTTGTTTCCATTGAATTTAAATTCTATGCATAGAAAGATGCATAATAGAAATTATTTTTATTATAAAAGTGTCATTTTCATTGAATTCAATTTCTATGCATGGAAAGATGCATAATAGAAATTGCTTTATTATAAAAGTGTTATTTTCATTAGATTTAATTTCTATGCATGGAAAGATGCATAATAGATTTTATTTTAATTATAAAAGTGTTATTTTTATTGAATTTAAATTCTATGCATAGAAAGATGCATATTGAAAATTGTTTTATTATAAAAGTGTTATTTTCATTAGATTTAATTTCTATACATGGAAAGATGCATAATAGAAATTGTTTTTATTATAAAAGTGTTATTTTCATTGAATTCAATTTCTATGCATGGAAAGATGCATAATGGATTTTTTTATTATAAAAGTGTTATTTTCATTAAATTCAATTTCTATGCATGGAAAGATGCATAATAGAATTTTTATTATTATAAAAGTGTTATTTTCATTGAATTCAATTTCTATGCATGGAAAGATGCATAATGGAAAATTTTTTAATTATAAAAGTGTTATTTTCATTAAATTTAATTTCTAAGAATAAAAAGATACATAAAGAAATTCTTTTTATTTTAAGTGTTATTCCTATAATTGATTTTATGTATAAATAGATGCATAAAAGGATTTTCTTTTATATAAAAGTATTATTTCCATTGAAGTTGGATTTTATGCATAAATAGATGCATTAAGAAATTTTTATATCAAAATTAGATTCTCTTTAATTCTATGTTTAATTTACATGAATATTTGATAAATGAATAAGTAAATATTCTGAGAGAGAAATTTTTATCTTTCTATATTCACTCGGATTGTAAAGAGAAAATTTAGGAAATCTACCGAAGTCAAAATATTCAGATAAATGATTAATTTATTTCTCATCGGAATTCGTAATTAATTTAGAAAAAATCAGTTAAGTGAATATTCAATGAATGAAATTCAGTAACATAGTAACTGAAATATCACCCCCTTTCCGAGAAAGATAGTTCAAGAAAAACATTATCAAAATCAAACCCTGAATCAGACTATGACCAAGACCAAACTCTTTCATCAATTTCAAGGAAAGAAGATGTGACCAGTTTAGGAAAACACACTCAAAACTCCTGCCAAATCTGAAACTAAGTTTGAGACCCTTCGAATTGATCTGTGGATCAAAGTTACAGAATTCGAGGAATTCTATTATGGAATTCAGACTTACGATCAAGAAGTTTTGGGGATACTGATTTAAGATATACTCATTGTATTCAAAAGGAAATCAAACTGAAAACTTGCAAAGAAACCCTGTTTTCTTAAAGGACTGTCTTATGCCAGAATGCTGGAGGGAGCATTTGGTATATGTGTTTTTCTAAGGGAAGTTCGGTTGCAACAGCTCGTGGGGGAGTGTTCAAAGGATAGCGCATGCGGCAAAGCCTGCCCTGGTCTTGACCAGCCTCGGTACGGTTAAAATGGTACGCTTTCGGTACGATGGACGAGGGCCGACGAAGCGGTCCCTGAGTGAAGTACCAGGACACATAAGGAGAATTCTGGAGGGTTCTGACCAGGCGATGCATGCACGGGCTCGCGGTGCCTAGGACACCCATGCATATGTCGTGGAAGATATGTATGATGGACGAAATGATTATTGTAATCTATTACTGGATCTTGTTTTGCTGACTAGCTGGTCTCAAAAACGAAGAGTCCAGAGTGATACTGTTTTTTTTAGAAACAAGGATTGGATGAAAATTTTGAGTTATGACATCTGTAATCAATAACCGTTTGTCAATGGATTGTTTTATAAGTTAAAGTTTAAAGAGGACTATGTGCGTATCTGTATTCGAAAGCAAAAGTTAAGAAAGGCATTCAATTATGGGTGGGTGAGTAATTGTCTGGTTCTACCAATTCCAATGGTTGGGCGGTGGCTAACCCATGGGCTGGAAACTGGATGGGGTTAGGCTGGAATCAGTAGAGTTTTAATAATGAATACAACAAGAGAGTCGTGTTCAGCTTCCTTGTGTTTTTGAATACAGCATACTACTATGTGGAAGAAAGAGAAAAGGGCAAACAATTCCAGTGTTTCTAAACACTCCCCTATCCTTTGTCTGTGCAATCAGAGAACCCCATAGTCAAGTTAACCCAATAGTGGAGATTCAACCCCATGCAACCACGTTGGGCATGGGGAGGTAGCCTTTCAGGCCCACACTCAAGGGGGAGCTCCGCTTACTAGAAGAGCTTGCAGAGAAGCCAAACAATGCCACACCAAGCTAACCAAGAAAGGGCATAAGTGGAAGTTTGGCCACGCGAGTCAAAGTGCAAAACATATGGTTGGGCTAAGAAGAAGGCATCACCACATTCTGGTGGGTTCAATCTTGGGCTACACAGAAGAGGTGCACAAACATCGCATGCTCAAAAGCAACAGAGGCGGGAGCTCCACCCAATGGGAGCAAGACACTCACAGCAAGAGGCAGCTGGCCCTTTCAAGGGAAGCCCAAGCATCATTGTAGTAGGGAGGGGTGGCATCACAACTAGCCACGTTTAGGCCAATAGTAGGTACATAAGATGAGTGGAGCAAAGAGCTAGCCACATGGTAGAGAGAGTAAGAGACGAGGTGGTCAGGCACACATAATCTCAAAGAAGATTGAGCAAACTGGGGGTAATCTTGTAAAAGTTTGACTTCTTTCTCCCAGGTGGCATCTTCAAAAGGATAGAACTTCCATTTGACCAATAATTCTCTCAGAATTCTGTTCCTGAGAATCTTTTCTCGAATATTAAGGATTTCTTCAGGTTGGAGTTCCATCTGCCCTTGGGTTGAAGAAGTTAAGATTTCATCATCAAGCACATGATTTGGGCTTGGTATATACTTTTTAAGAAGGCTCACATGAAATACATTATGTACTTTGAGACGAGGAGGCAGAAGAAGCTCATAGGCCAAGTCACCTACTTTCTTTGTAATCAGATATGGCCCACAATATCTGGGGGATAACTTCTTGTACTTTCCAAGAGATAGAGAACTTCTTTTGGGGCGTACTCGAATGAAGACCATATCTGCTTCTTCAAATTTTCTGTCTGTCCTCTTCTTATCTGCATACTTCTTCTGTCTATCCTGGGTAGCTTTTATATCTTTACGAATTGATGCATCTGCTGCTCCATGTCGTCAAGCATCTGTCTGGACATCTTGACCCTAATCAATGGGTCGGACCAAGTTAATGGAGTTAAGCAATCTTGTCCATACAGAGCTTTGAAAGGGCTCATCCCAATACTTCAGTGTGATAAGAAGCATTGTAGGCGAACTCGACTAGGTGCAGATAGCTTAGCCACTTCTTGGGTTCCCTGTCCACAGCATGACTGAAGTATATCTTTGATTACTTGGTTTACCCTTTTTGTTTGACCATCGGTCTCAGGGTGGTAAGCTCTGCTGAGATCCAAGAAAGTTCCTACTGCTTCAAAAAATGCAGTCCAGAATCTTGACGTGAATTTGGGGTCTCGATCACTTACTATTCTTCTGGGTAGGCCATGCAATCTGAAGATTTCCTTGAGGAACACTCTGACCACATCCACTGCAGTGTAGGTTTTATTTAAGGCTAGAATTAGATGGGCAACTTTGGTTAGTCTATCAACTACCACGAAGATGGAGTTGTAACCTGATTGCACTGAGGGTAATCCAGTAATAAAATCCATACTGATGCATTCCCACTTCATCTAATGGAAGTCTAATGGATGTAACTTTCCATGCATTTTTACTCTCTCGGCCTTGACTTGCTGACAGGTCAGACATTGACATACATGATTAAGCACATCCTTTTTTAGACCAGGCCAAAAGAAGCTTTTCTTCACAGATATAGGTTTTGATGAAACCTGGATGTCATGCAATAAGACTATCATGGGCTTCATTCAGAATTTGACCCTTAGTTCCCTCATCATTGGGAATGCATAGTTTGCGATTATAATACATAATTCCATCATCCAGGCTGTACCCTTGAACTTGGTTCAACTCTTGTGGAGTTTTGCTTTCCTGCATAAGTAGGGTAGCAATAGGGCCAAAGAATCTATCCTGCATGATCTTCTCTCTTGCTTTAATAATCAAAGGATTTGACACTATAGTAATTGCAAGCAAGGAGGCTTTTCTGCTGAGGGCATCTGCTACCACATTTTCTTTGCTTGGGCGGTACTTGATTTCAAAATCAAATTCCTGCAGGGTCTGCATCCACCATCTTTGGCGCATGTTCAGATCCTTCTGAGTGAAGATCCACTTTAAGCTCTGATGATATGTCCTCATCAAAGTGAATCTTTGACCCAGTAGGTAATCTCCCCACAACTTCAGGGCATATACTATTATTTCCAGGTCATGGACAGCATAATTCCTCTCATGCGTTCTGAGTTTTCGGGATTCATAGGCCACTGCATGACCTTCCTACATAAGTGCACCTCCCAGGGCAAAACCACTGGCATTAGTTACTACCTCAAAGGGTAGAGAGAAATCTGGCAACTTCAGAACGGGATTGGTTACCAAGGCAGTCTTCAGCTTATCAAAAGCACTCTGGCACTTGGCAGACCATTGAAACAGAATATTCTTCTTGAGAAGATTTGTCAGGGGGGAAGCTATGAGAGCATACTTTGGTATGAAAATTCTATACCAACCAGTCAATCCCAAGAATCCTCTGACTTCTTTCACTGACTTTGGTTCAGGCCAATCTATGACTTAGAATCTAGAGAAATTCCATCTTTTGATACCAGAAAGCCCAAGTATTCAACATGGTCGGCAGAGAAAGTGCATTTGCTCTTTTTTGCAAAGAGTTGGTGCTTCCTTAGAATCTCAAGAACTTTTCTGACATGAGCTTCATGGTCAGCTGCATTCTTTGAGTAAATCAGAATATCATCAAAGAAAACAAGAACAAAATCATCAAAGTATTCTCTGAGAATGTCTTGCATTAATCGATTGAATGTAGCTGGGGCATTTGTCAATCCAAACGGCATGACAGTGAATTCATAATGCCCATACTAAGTATTGATGGTGGCTGTCTTCGAGATATCTTGCTCATTAATCCTGATCTGATAATACCCTGATTTGAGATCTATCTTTGTGAAGATATCGGCTCCACTTAGCTTGTCCAGAAGCTCATCAATTCAGAGGATAGGACACTTATTCTTAACTGTCAGCTGATTGAGACGACCTAGTCCACACAGAGTCAGCGTTTCATCTTTCTTTTTCTGAAAGAGAACTGGCGCACCCCAAGGTGAAACATTGGGTCTTACAAACCCTTGTTCTAACAACTGTCTAAGCTGTTCCTTGAGTTCGATGGCTTCAGGAACTGGCATTTTGTACGTGTGCAGGGCTACTGGTGGCTGAGCTCCGGGGGTCAATTCTATCACATGATCTACTTCCCGAATTGGAGGCATCTCTGTTAATTCTGCTGGGAATAAATCAGCATAATCACTTAATCATTCAGGTTCTTTAGCTTTTAACTTTGAGTCTACTGGATTCATTTTGACAACATAAACGAGCTGCTTCTTTCTAAGTCCTTTTAGTAACTTAGAAGCCTGTACTAACTGCAGACTTGGGGATCCTGAAATTCCGATTCCTTGAACTTTATTTCCGTGGAGGTCACGGAAGGAAATGGTTCCATTATGACAGTGAATGTCAGCTTGATTTTTATGGAGCCAATCCATTCCAAGGATCCCATCACAAAAACTCCCAAAGGTATAACTCTGAACTGACAGTCAGTTAAATTCCCATCTAGATTGAACTGACAGTCAGTTAAATTCCCATCTAGATTAAACTGAATATGATCTGTGCCTCAAGGTGAGTGAAAAGAATCTTATCACTTGCCAATTCAACTTGCATAGGTTTCCCTGATTTCTGATCTAAGACTAGCTTATACAAGCATCCAGGGGAAATGAAAGAATGAGTACTGCCTGAATCAATCAAAAGCTTAAAAGGCTTACCCCGATACTCAGCTGGAGTATGAATGACGGAGAATTGACGGTTTGGCCCTTGGTTTTCAATTACTGCATAAATCTGTCCTCTTTCTTCTTCCACTACTTCTGCTATTGTGACTGCTCTGGCTGCCCTACTGCAGTTTGAGGGCAGAACTCTTTCTCTTTGGTTGCCCTAGTTCTGGGAAGGAGTTTTGAGGCTACTCTGGACAGAGGCAGACGGCGGGGGGCTGAGCTGGAGTTCTCTTGGGATTTCTTGAAAGAGGTGGGGCTCCTGAGAAAGTGTTATGTAGGAAGGGTCTTCCTTCACTTCTGAATCTTCCAGTATCCTAATTCTGATTTGGGCCTTGCTGCCTCTTTGGGGGAGGAAATTTTGAAGTACTTCCCGGGGTTTGGAATCTTTTAAAGTTAGAGGATGCAGGCTTTTGCAGGACCTTAACAACAAATGCTTTGGCAAAATCTTTTACCATTCTTACTGCTTCGGCCATTGAGACAAGTTTGGGACTCTTTACTGAATGGCTCGTTCATTCCTCGAATGAATCTGGCCATCAGCTGCTTTTCATCCAATTGCAGGGAATATTTGAGGAGAAGGGAAAAGCTTGATGGTACTCTTCAATTGTCCGGCTATCCTGCTTTAGTTCCAAGAACTCATTCATTTTAGTTTCAAAGAAGCCCGGAGGACAAAACCTCTTTCTGAGGTAAGCTTTAAGATCGGTCCAGGTCTGGGTATTCCGGTCGAGACGGTTAGTCTCGCAGTGATTCCTCCAAGCGACCCTGGCCGTTTCCACAATCTTTAACCTGGCGAGAGCCATCTTGCTTCTCTCATTGTAGCCAGTTACATCAAAGTATTCCTCCATTACCTCAATCCACTTTTTCACTACTTCACCTAATTGCTCCCCTTCACCCTTGAAGGGACCAAGTTGGGATCTGTGCAGGGCTTTTCGAACATCCGGATCTAACTCTTCATCGGTTAGAGGATCCGGTTGCCTTGCACGGGCCGCGCGCCTCATGACTCTGACAAAATGAGATTTTCGTCAACTTAACCTTGACAACAGATTTATGATTATTTAATTTTTAAGATTTATTCTTTAAATTGATAATTATTTCATCATACATCATGAAACAAGATTTACTCTGATAATTTTATTAACCATATTCACAATCATGAAAAAAATTTAGAATTTTTTTGCAAAACATCGTTTATTATCAAAAGTTTTCGATATATACATAGAGCATCACGACTCCCAAAATCACTGCCTCAATCGTATACGCATAAAGAAGCGAAACTACGAAGGAGACATGTCATGGTACACACGATTTATTATAGAAAGAGGTGCTATAGTTCTACTTCTAGGGATAAAGCGGCTAAGAAGCCTAAAAACTTGGCATGAAATCCTGAAGTTCCTGGGTGAATGATCAAAGTTGTACATGCTGAACAAGCCCTAGCCTTATCAGAATCATGGCTAAGGAAATATTTTACCTGAGCCTCTGACGCTGACTGGTACTGACATTAATACATCGTCCTCCACAGAACCACATATACCGACGTCGCTCAAGAGGATCAGGAAAGTAAAGACTCTCAAAATGATGTGCGAGTCTCACTCTGCTTACGCGGTCGTAGGCAGAGTTGATGAGATGCTCGAATGCAAAGGCTATCATATCCTGAATCTGGGAGAGTTCAGGAACGCCAGATAGATTCGGGGTATCCATCTATAAATTTCCAATTCAATTTATGAGTTTTCAATTTTTGAGTTCATTCAACATAAATTTAACAAGCGAAAACATTATTTCCCAGATTTACTTTAAAATTTTAAGCAATTTTTGATGTTGTTACGTAAATTTACAACAGCGCTCTGATACCAACTGTGGGATCCCACTGGCCCCTCCGCGCATCGGATTCCTGATTGTTGCTGGCAGCGGAAGCAGCTCCCTCTTGCGCGGGGCAGGGTTTCCCACTCGGGGCCTCGCCCTCAAATGTCCGGGCACGAGACTAAGCTGATGGTCATTTCGAAAACCAAAACCGAGAAAATTTCCCATGCTCGAAAAGCGGGGACGATTCTACCATTTTTATTTTCTTAAACGAATTCTCTTAACGAATTCTTTTAACGAGGTCAAGATACTGAACTACCTTCATCTGATAAAACCAGATAGAAGGGAAACTATTACAGACCTAACTTTGAAGGAATCAACGCTTTTTTCCTAATTGAATCAGGCACAGCCGTTGATTTATTCTTTAGAGAAGTCTTCAGGATTCTAATTAACTACTCAAGTTCTAAGTGTATTCTTATTAATCAATTTTATTTTTAAAACTCTATATATTCTCCACTGGAATAGTAGAACCAGACAAGTACTCACCCACCCATAATTGAAAGCCTTTCTTAACTTTTGCTTTAGAATACAAATACTCACACACTCCTCTTTAAACTTTAATTTATAAAACAATCCATTGACAAACAATTACTGGTTAAAGATTTCATAACTCAAAATTTTCATTCAATCCTTGATTCTCACAAAACAGTATCACTCTGGACTCTCCGTTGAGACCAGCGGGTCAGCAACGAGATCCAGTAAACAGATTACAATAATTTTCTCGTCATCATTCATATATACATCTTCCACGACATACGCATGGGTGTCCAAAGTATCGCGAGCCCGTGCATTGCCTGGTCAGAACCCTCCAGGATCCTCTTTAGGTGTCCTCGCACTTCACTCAGGGACCGCTTCGTCAGCTCGCCCATCGTACCAGAAGCACACCATTTTACACCATACCCAGGCTGGTCAAGACCTGGGTAGGTTTTTGCCACGTGAGCTATCCTTTGAACACTCCCCCGCCGCCAGCTATTGCAACCGAACTTCCCTTAGAAAAACACATATACCAAATGCTCCCTCCAGCATTCTGGCGTAAGATAGTCCTTTAAGAAAACAGGGTTTCTATGCAAGTTTTAAGTTTTGAATTTCTTTTGAATACAATGGGTATTTCTTAAATCTGTATCCCAATACTTCTAGATCACAGGTCTGGATTCCCAAGCAGAATTCCTCGAATTCTGTAATCTTGATCCTCAGATCAAAATCAAAGGTCTCAACTTAGTTTCAGATTCGGTGGGTGATTTGAGTGTAGATTACTGAACTGGTCACATCGTCTATTCTTGAAACTGACGAAGGAGTTATGTCTTGGTCATAGTCTGATTCAGGGGATTGAGTCTAAAAAGGTTCTCCTTGAACTATCTTTATCGAAGGGTAATATTTCGATTAGGTCCATGAATGCCTTTAGTCAGAAACCATTAACTGGCTTATCAAACAGGTTACCATGCAAATCAGATAATCCAAATGTTCCCTTACCCAAAACCTCCAAAATAAAAAAAGGACCAAGATACCTCAGCTTCAATTTCCTAGATGTGGTCTCATCTTTGAATTATAAAGCATAACTAGATCAACTTCCTTAAAGATTTTGAACTTTATATTCCAATTGATACAAGCATGTCTTCTTTGTTAAATAAAACATTAGAAATATAGAAACTTAGAACTCTATCTTTGTCCAACTTCAATAACTGATTCATTATGCATCATAGACTTCTCTGGTAATAGCCTCTTGCACAACAACTCTAAGACTTGGAACTATAAACTCCATTGGCACCATAGCCTCCAAAACATACACAAGCTTGATAGGAGTCATTCATGTAGTCACCTTAAAAGCCGTTCTGAAGGCTCAAAGTGTTAAGTCCAACTTCTTATCCCAATCGTTCCTATTTTTTGAAACTGTCTTTTTAAGAATTTTGACCAAATCTTATTAGAACTTTATGCCTAACCATTTGCTTGAGGTTAATAAATAGTAGACTTCTTATGCATTATCATATGAGTAGAAGTCAATTCAAAAATAAATTGATCAAGAAAATACACCCCCTAATCACTAACAAACTCTGCCGGACAAAACCAAATCTGGTCATGATATTCTGATATAAGAACTTAGCAACCCTATTAGCTTTAATGTCTCTAAGTGCCTTAGCCTTGATCCAGTTTGTGCATTGCTACCAAGATATATCTATTCCCACTTAGCCTAGCCGGAGGTTTAATCGGACCCACAAAATCTAACCCCCACTTCTAAAATGGTTCCAATGGTAACACTGGGTGGTGAGGCATCCTATCTAAAATGGTTCCAATGGTAACACTGGGTGGTGAGGCATCCTATCTAAAATGGTTCCAAAGGAGGGTAACACTCGATGGTGAGGCATCCTATCACTAGGAGTAGGTTGACCTAACTTTTGAGAAGTAAAACACCCCCTTGCATGTTGCCATATATATAGGCAGTGATGTGTGTGAACACACTTAGGATCGCCTGGGCACTTTTTCCCTCTTTAGGAGGTTTTTTCCCCCGGCTTGTATATACGCCCATCATTCTAGGGCTAACTTATCTTTGTACATTCACACAATCTAATACATTGTGTGTTGTGTGCATTCTTGCTACTTCTTCTCCAATATTTGTGTGCTTTCCTGCAACCCTAATTCCAACAATTGGTATCAGAGCAGGCATCGACTCTCCCAGGGCTACGCCGCTAGCACCCTCCGACTCACGTTCTCTGATTGAGGTTGCTGTTTTATCCACTGCTGAACAAGCTCGTTTTGGGATGGTAAAGATGCGCAGGCTCATGCCTTGATTGCACTTTCTGTCAAACGTAACATCACTCCACATATTCGTTCAGCTAAAACAGCAAAGCAGACTTGGGCACGTGGAGACTTCTTACTGAGAGGACAGACCTGATGTTGTCAAGTATGATACTTTAGTCAACAAGCTCTTGCAAGAAGCGCAATCCAGGTAAAATAGGGCTAGGCAGCGTGCAGTTGATCAGGCATTTGTTGCTGCCCAGCAGAGAAGAAGTGGTAAGGCAGCCCCTTCCACTGTTTCTTCTCCTATTAGTAGGTCTGTAACTTCTTCTCCTTCCACAGGTAGCAACAATAGGTCTGAGAAGGCTCTTGATAAAGGCAAGAAAAAGATCAAGTGCAACTATTGTAAGGCAACTGATCATGTCATTAAGAATTGCCCTTGCCCTAAGCTAAAGGCTAAAGAGGCAAAGAAGAAAGAGTCAAATGCAGCCACAATAGCGGATGCTTCTACAAATGCAGATTCTATAAATGTTGTGCAGGATACAGAATGGGCGTTTAGCGTGTATTGCCAGTATGACCCATCTGTATATGATGCATGTTTGGCAGTTTCTATTGACTCTGATGTATGGTATTTTGACAGTGGTGCTACAAAGCACATTACCTCGCATCGTGATATGTTCACTTGTCTTGAGGCTGTCTCTAATGGGAATACTGTCACATGTGCCAATAATGCTTCTTACCCAGTGAAGGGCGTTGGTAAAAGTATGCTTACTGCTGGAAATAGCAGCACTTTCACACTTTTCGATGCTTTGTATATGTGCTAGGGATAAAGAAGAATCTATTGTTTGTCTCTACGCTTGCTAGACTTGGACTTGTAGTCAAATTTGTGGATGACAGATGTACTGTTCATGATTTGACTTCTCGTGATACGATTATTGCATCTGGCACCTTGTTTCGTGGGCTGTATAGACTCAATTCTTATGACAAGTGTGTGGAAGATTCAGCAAATGTAGTTTCTGATGAAAAGGCAGTTTCAAATGCAAAACTATGGCATGCTCATTTTGGTCATCTAAACTTTGCTAGTTTGCTGCGTTTGTAGAAATTTGATATGGTTGCTTCATTGTCCCCTCTTGAGGCACCATTGAAACATGTTTGTGAAGGCTGTATTTTGGGCAAAATGCAGCGTTCTGCGTTTCCAAAGGATGGTTCTGTGCGGGCCACTCGCAAATTGCAACTTGTACATAGTGATGTATGTGGGCCTATGCAAACTCCGTCATTTGGTAAACACTTGTACTTCGTGACTTCATTGATGATTACTCAAGGCATGCATGGGTATATCCATTGAAGGAAAAATCCGAAGTGTTTTTGTGCTTCAAACATTTTTTGCTTATGGTTAAAAATGTATCCAATTGTACTGTGGGCACCCGGGGGGAGTACATGTCTAAAGAGTTTGATGCATTTCTGGCTAGTCGTGGGATAAAACACCAATGTACAGTGCCGTATACCCCTCAACAAAATGGTGTTGCTGAGAGGAAAAACAGGTCACTTATGAGATGGCACGATGTATGGTCACGAGCCAAGCTTTGCCACATGCGTTTTGGCTTGAGGCTGTCATGTGTGCTGCATATGTACTCAATAGGTGTCCCACTAAGGCCTTGCAATCTGTTACTCCATACGAAGCTTGGCATGGCAGGAAGCCTTCTATTGGTCACTTGCGTGTCTTTGGTTGCTTGGCCTATGCTTTAGTGCCTGTGCAACAACGTAGAAAATTGGATGATGTCAAATGCATTTTTGTTGGTTACAGTGCTGAGAGCAAGGGTTACAGATTGTATCATCGGCAGTCAAAGCGTATCTTGATTAGTTGAGATGTTTTTGTGGAAGATGCTGTGCAGCCTTTGTTATCATGTACCAAAGAGACAGGTGTGAGCTCACGGGATGTATTTGATACGTTGTTGCCTCTGTTTATAGGTGGAAATTCAAATGTAAGTCCTAATGAGGAAAATATTCAGCCTATGCAGATTTCAAACGACATCATAGATCAGCCTATTTTTGATGCAGATTTACAAGATGTAATTTATGAGGATAGGGCTGAAAATGAGCAGGCTAGAGGTATGCCTAAATGGCTGGTGCAAACCTTGCATGATAGTAAAATTGATGCACCTATTTCTAGTCGTACTTGTTCAGGTTTTCAGCATGCCTCTTATGCATCAGATTGTTATGCTTTGGCTGTGTCTAGTATGTGTGAAGAGGAAGAACCTCTTTCATTTGATGAGGCACAAAAATTAGAAAATTGGTTGGCTGCAATGCAAAGTGAATATGATGCTATAATGAAGAATGGTACATGGTCTTTGTGTGATTTGCCTATTGGTAAAAAGGTCATTGGATGTAAGTGGGTTTTTAAGTTGAAACGAAAGCCAGATGATAGTGTTGATCGCTATAAGGCTAGACTTGTTGCAAAGGGTTATGCTCAAGAAAAGGGCATTGATTTTGATGAGACCTTTGCTTCCACTTGTCGAATGACTACATTCGTAGCATTTGTGCATTGGCAGCTCATATAATGGTTGGAATGTACATCAGTTGAACATAAAGACTGCATTCTTGAATGGAGATTTGCATGAGGAGGTGTATGTATCGCAGCCTCGTGGTTTTATTCAAAGAGGGCAGGAAAACAAAGTGTGCAGGTTGAAAAAGGCTTTATATGGTTTAAAGCAAGCTCCACGAGCTTGGTATGAAAAGATACATGCATATTTGACTGCACATGGTTTTCAGAATAGTCCAACAGAAAGCACTTTGTATGTTAAACGTGTGGATGATGTACATCTAATCATTGCTCTCTATGTCGATGACATGCTACTCACAGGACCAAATGAGAGTCATATTGTTGATTTTAAGGCTGATTTGAATGCCTCTTTTGAGATGTCAGATTTGGGACATTTGTATCATTATTTGGGGATACAATTTAAACAATGTGATGGAGGTATTGCTTTGTGTCAGACAAAGTATATTAAGACATTGTTGCAGAGATTTGGCCTTGAAGATTGCAAGCCTATTGCTACTCCAATGGAGACAGGTTTGAAGTTGAGTCTTCATGATGCTGGAGATCACAAATTTTCTTTAGCATTTGCAAAGTCTTTTCATGATCATTAGCCCACACATAAACCACATTCTTCTTTGTTTTTGTCAACTTAGTCAATGGAACACAGATATGTGCTAAATATCTGAAAAACCTATTATGCCATTTAATATGTTCTATAAATCTACTCTCTCAAACTAAAGCCATAACTCTACTTGCATAATATATTGGTCTGAACTAGTCATTGACTTTATCCTGTTGACTCTCCTGCATCAAAATTGCTCCTATAGCCACATTAGAAGCATCTACAAATATGTGAAATTCCAAACCCCAATCCGGTGGTTGTACAAATGGTGCAATAACTAAAATTTTCTTTAGAATTTGAAAAACCTTTTCTTGATCATTATCCCATGTATAAATGGCATCCTTCTTTGTCAACTTAGTCAATGGAACATAAATATGTGCTAAATATCTAAGAAACCTGTTATGACATTTAATCTTCCCTATAAATCTACCCAATTTTTTGACATTCTTTGATGCTTGAACTTTTTGAATTGTTTTAATCTTCATGAGACCAATGGCTATGCCATCTTCTGAAATAATGTGTCCTAAAAGAACATCTCTCTTTACTACAAAAGCACATTTAAGTGGATTTAGGCTCAACCCTATTAATATGTATCTTTCCAAACAAAGCCTCAAATAAATCAAATGTTCCAACATGTTGCTATTTCTCACTCAACAATACCTAATAGAGAAGTGGTTTGAGCACTAAGGCTAAGAAAATTGCTCTCAAGGCTTCCATTTCTCTTGCATGAATCTAGTTGATAGCATGAGTGTAGATTATATACTATGCTAATGAGAACCTTGGCATTCAAGGAGCATAGGAGCTAGGAAATGGCTAAGGATGAAACATAGTGTTCAAACCTTGGATAGATCAAAAATAAGTGTACAACAATGATTCAAGCATATAACAAAAACATCCTGCAAATAGTGCCTTCTTCTTGTCAGAGAAACCAAAGCACTCACCAAAGGTCTTTCATGAGGGGCTGTGAAGTCGGATGTGTGTGTACATAGTCCCTTGAGGAGACGAGAGAGCTATAGAGACAATTCCACCATTAAAGTTTGTATTGGATTGCATTCAATTAAAAGAGAAGCAGGCAGCATGGCCGTTTGGGCCAAAACAGCTATACAAAAGAACGTGTGGTTCAATTTGCTTATTTGTGGAGAATTGAGGGCCAAGAGCTCAGAGACCCGCAGATCCAACACAATTTCTTGTATCAACACAAGCCCAAGTAATGATCATAATGTGATTAAAGTAATAAGGTAAAAATCTGAGAAGAAAAATCCCCTTAACTTCAACATGACCACCAATGTACATAGCTCCTTTTGCTAGTCATGGAAGTATAGGGGACTCCATAGGCCATGTCATCTCCGCGTGCATCGTGGCATCTTGTCATAACTCTGCTAGAGCTGCTTGTTTGAGCTTGCCGCATTGCGTTAAAGAATCAAAGAAGAGGGTAGGTTTAGCATGATTTGCAAACAGAAAAATCCACACAACTGCTGCATTGTGAGGTACCTCAACTCGTTGCCAGTTTATTTTTCCGCACACTCATTGGCTTTGTAGGCTGCCTGAGATTCCCGTCGATTTCTCTGCTCGTCTGGTACTCACTGCTCGAAGTGGAGGGGTTCACCCCATATTCACTGGTGGCTCCACTGTACTCACTGCCATACTCTTGACTTTCAAGGGCCACACGCCGAAACCTTCTCATGTCAGCACTATAGCTAGCATTGTCATAATCAGTGCTTGTGAAGGATGACCCATACACACCACTCTGACCAGGCTTTAAGCCTTTGTTGAGATCCGAAAGGGAGGTTTCATCTTCCAGTGCTCTCACCACCTGCACGGCCATGATTTGCACCATGTGATCGCATCCTTCCAAAAGCTTTCCCCTCATATTTTAGGGCAGTAAGAGGGAGGCCTGGGATGGGGAGGGGTTATGTGTAAGGAAGGAGGGAGGAGGGTGGGGGAGAGAAGGAAATGTACCTGTCCCATCCTTGGGCGCTTGTTCGCAGAATGGCGAACGCATGCTGCAGCTGCCTCAACCATTTGCATCATTTCTTTTGGATCATAGGCACCATTCAGAGAAGGATCTGCTACCATCTCTAAGTCTTCCTCACTGTTCACTTGTGCAAGGACAGGCCGTGCCTGCATAAACCACAAGGTAAGAAAAAAGTCAGAAATGCTGAATCCTATCAAGACCCTCAACTATCATGCAAGGTCTTTTGGTATAGCAATTACATACCCACTCCACCAAACTTTCTTCACCGAGTGGTTGTGATGGATCCACCGGCTTCCGTCCTGTCAACAGCTCCAGTAACACAACTCCGAAGGAAAACACATCTGACTTTTCTGTGAGCTTGCCGCTTGAAGCATATTCAGGAGCCAGGTACCTAATGAAGGCAGCATCTTGACAGAGGTTAATATGTAGTCATGCATAGATAGGACTGTGGTTAATAGGGTCTCAACATCTCAAGCATATACCCAAATGTTCCCATGACCCTGGTTGTCACATGGGTATTTGTATCTGAACTCAGCTTTGCCAGCCCAAAATCAGAAACCTGCTTCAACAAAAGCAAGGCACTAAGTTTCACATATTGCACAAACGAAGATTGGACAAAGATCCCTGAGCCGAATACCTACCTGTGCCTCAAAATTGCTATCCAGCAGGATGTTTGAAGATTTGATGTCGCGATGGATGATACGGGGGTGACCTGAAGGGTTAAGCCAATGGAATTCAAGTAGATATCTACAGCTACCTTGCATTCATTCCATGATACAGCAGTAGATTGAGTTGACAAGCCTTACAATCTTCATGGAGGTATGCCAGACCCCTTGCAGCCCCACATGCAATTTTAATTCGAGTAGTCCAATCCATCACAGATCCATCTTTTCTCTCTGAACAAAAACAACCTATAAGCCAACTGAAGGAAAGTAAGTATCCGAAAATGCTATTGAGAGACAAGGTAAAGAGCACCCACTATGTAGATGATATTCCAAGGTGCCATTGGGGACGTAGTCATACACAAGCAGCCTCTGACTTTCTGCAATGCAATAACCTACAAGAGAGACGAGATGCCGGTGATGTACTCTGCTGATGATCTCCACTTCGGCCTGGAATTCCTTCTCTCCCTGTGAGGCCCCAACTTTCAGCTGCTTAACAGCCACGAGCTGCCCATCAGACAAAACCCCCTTGTAGACGCATCCAAATCCACCTTCCCCTAACATGTTGGACCTCAAAAATCCATCTGTTGCTGTTGCTAATTCTTCATAAGTAAACCAAGATTTGGAGTTCCCAAGGCCAGCAGTTCCACCTGAATTCGATGCTGGAGGGATGAGGTCATAGCCTGGAGATGGCAAGGATGGAGGGACTGGGGGTGGAGGCGGAGGCGGAGGTGGAGGTGGAGGCGGCATCTTTATGTCAGAGCCATTGGAGGAAGGAGAGCACCACTCCTGCTGTCTCATGTTTGGACCATAGTAGGGATCTGAAAAAACAAACTCCATCAAGCCCAAAACCAAAAATGCAGATATCCTCTGCCCTTTTGATGAAAAACCTAGTGATTGATCCATGCTTAATCCCACACAAGCTCCTAATTATGTATCTTTCAGCCTTGAAAAGATCCAGTTCCATATAGTGTCAAGGTTGCATGCAGTCACACAAATCACTGATGCAATCCAGCACCACATTATGGTACTTTGCATTATAACTGTATTTCTAGTAGTTTTTGAAGGATCTGTACCTTTGTAATGGACAGGGGGGCCTCCAGGTGGACCATGGTAGTCTCCCGGATAGTAATGCTTCTTCTTGTTTTTCTTGCAGAGGCAGTAGATCAAGACGGCAATGACCGAGATGGCAAGCACTCCAGCAACGCCAATGGCAACGAGGGCACCGCCTGAGATGGAAGAAGAGGAAGAGGAAGAGGAAGAGGAAGATGGGGAGGAGGAGGAGGTAGTGGTGGGAGACGATTTGGCTGCAGGAGCGGGAGGGGGAGGGGGAGGTGGAGAAGTAGAGGAAGAAGGGGTGGAGCTTTTGGGAGGTGGAGAGTGTGGTGTGGTAGAAGGAGAAGAAGGGGATGGTGCAGAGGCAGAAACTGCAGGTTGAGACGGTGAGGATGTAGGTGCGCGTGAGAGAGAGGGAGCAGGGGAAGTGGAAGGAGGGGGTGCAGGTGGAGAGGGTGCGGGGCTGGGAGAAGGAGTTGAAGCAGATGGGGAAGAGGCATCCTTAGACGTTTCTGAAGGTGGAGGAGTAGGAGAAGACATGGAGGCTCACGGGCTGCAGAGAGCAGAGATTCCCTGCTCTAGAAAAGCTGGTTGATCAAACCCAAAAAGGAGAGAGAGAGAGTGCTCTTCTCTCTTACAAGCTGGCATAACCGTGTACAAATAATACCGAGTAGAAGGAGCAGGCGACGAGGGCAGAGCCGTTGACGCTGCTGGCGCCGACATGGCATTTGGCTGTTGTGACTTGTAGACAGACAGGGTGGATGCAGATACGTGGCATTACAAGCTAGGTCGAGGATGCATGCTGACCTGGCAAGACATTTTGACTGGGCAATGCATTGACGACGAATAACGGAAAGTGCAGGAGGAGAGCGGGTTGTGGGACCCACCACTGTCAATTTTTCCATCCTTGCAAAAAACTAATTGGAATTTTTTTTTCTCAATTGATTTTATACATAGGTATGTTTATTTAGATAGATTTTGAAGGTCAAGGACTCAAGGTAGGCCTTGATTAGTTTCAGGCCGGCTCATGCAGGCACCGTAGTCTCATAAATCTCTCATGTCGACTTTATTACGATTTCATTATTCGCCCCAGCACTTTTGCCTGACTTTTACTTTACCAAAAATGACTTTTGCTTTACTCTATTTGGTACACCCTTCGGTGTTTTCCACCATAATATCCCCCCCCCCTAAAACAACCCTCTGCCCACCTTTCCACATTCCAATGCACTCTATTGTCATCCAAGTCTCTTCTTTATATTATCTTGAGGAAGAGTTTTACAAAGCTGCTATGTGGCAAAAATTTGGAGGTTCGGGAAAAGGAGGAGGAAGTTTAAGGAGGTTTGGGTAGAATTTGATTTTGGAAGCCTCAAAAGACGTGGGAAGTACGGGTTCTCAATCTTAAATCATGCCCTCCCGTTACGACTTGAGCTTACGTAGCATAGCTTAGTTGTATATTTTTGAAAAGACAAGCTAAATAATTTACTAAGTAGCCATACTTCTAGAAAAATTAACACTATTATTATTGTTGTTATTTCAACCGGTTCAATTTTATTTTATAGAAGATTGATCAAACATCTGGGAGTGCCCTTTGGGATAGAGGTCACTAATAAACAGCTTTCTGAGTGGGCTATAGAAAGATTTCTTCGAAAACTTAAAAAGTGGGAAGGAGTGAGAGTGCCATTCCATGATAAGCTTACTATTTGCAACACAGTATTGAATGCTTACATTATGTTTTTGGCTCCAATTAGAGACGATAATAAGCCCTATTAGAGACTTTCTCTGGAGGAATAAAGCCAATGGCAAAAGAGTAGCTGTCTGGTTAGCATGGGACAAAGTAAGCTTGCCTAAATTAGATGGAAGCTTGGGGATTCTACATCTTCCTACACATGCATTTGCCAGGATTGCCCTCCTTCTTCCCAAATGTTTATCTCAGGAGGAAATATGGGCTAGAATGTTTAGAGAGGTGGTTGAGGATTCCTCTATCCATCAGAAGGGCATATGGACGGGACTTAACTGGAGAAACAAGTTATTTTCTTTTGCTCCTCTCAACAAATTCCCCATTGTGTAGCTTCTTATGTGGCAAATGGAAGGAAGTGTTGATTCTGTCACAATGGGATGGTTGTTCTAGAGCCATTGGCAACTCTTTCTTTAACCTTGGGATATGGTGGTCCCACAATTTTAACCCACCTTTGGCTCTTTTAAATGTTACTATGGCCAAAAAATTGAATAACAGAGGCTTGAGAAGACTTGCAGATTGCTGGGATTGGGTTCAGGCAAGTTGGAAAGAGCTTGATCAGTTGGTCACAGAATTCAAGCTACAATCCGGAGAAAGACTTTTGGTTAATCACGTGTTGATAGAAATTCAGAAATTCTGCATTTGATGATCATTGGTGGCTTAAAGATTGGAGGTGGTTCAATGGGGTGAAGCTAGACAAAGGGTGAGCCAAGGCCTTGTATCTAGAGTTGAGGAAAATAGATTTAAATACTAAATATTGCAATAAAGCTTGGAAAGTGAATTGGAGAGCAGGTACTTGGAGGAGGAGATGAAAACTCATTTCGAAATCTAATATGCCTTTAAAATTTCAGGTATTTTTATGAAGAGTATGCTTGTTAGCTCTACCAGTTGGAACCAAACTTCTCCAAAGAAACTTTACCTCAGGTTGTTGCCCAAGATGCAGATCAGCCTTGGAAGATGGGAAGCATACTTTTTAGGAGTGTCCTACTATCAAGGGATTATAGGCCAGGATAGGGAAATAGGTGGTCGGGTCCTTGGGAGTGCAGGGCCTATGGGGGGATTGGGTCTTGAGAAGGGGGTGGAATCAGAAGAAGATACTAACTTGTTGTTTACCATTATCAGATATGGTTGTTTATGGTATCTAGGAATAGCTTAGCGTTCCAAAGAGGGGGGGGAGGGCGGGGGGGGAACTAGTATGAATGTGACTGAAGTAATGTATAAATGTATTCACTTATGCAGGTCTGTATCTTATATTAACAAACTGAATGATGCTAACTTACTTCAAGCAATACAATCCCTACAAAATGTGATCAGTTAATCTACAAAGCAGCAGACTTTAGTACATACTAGGAATTCCTAACCCTTGTTTACTTGCAGGTTTGCCGAGGTGAAGATGTGAAGACCAAGCTCCCCAAGTTTGGACCCAAGACCAAAAGATGGTAACTCAAGGAATAGCACCATGTTTATACATTTGTGGCCTTTGTTGAAAACCCCTTGGGAACTCGACCTATGGTTAAGGTTTGGACATTCAAGCATGTACTGGAAAGGCTTCCCCCAAAAGGATATACCACTGAACCCATGATGATAGCTTGCATGCAGTTGGGCCACCATGTGTCCTAGAGTTAATCTTCATTTGTTTGGGAGGATGAAAGATGGGATTTGCTTTGCAAACTGCTTAATTGTAAGAAGTATGAATTGGATTAGGCTTGGGGTATAAGTTCTTTTTGTTGAACTCTTGTAAGACAAATCAGTGTTATATATCTTGGCTTTCAGCTTTAATATTATAAATATTTTTCCCTTTAAAAAAAGATTGATCGGCCATTTTGCATTTTTTTATGGATCGGATGCCAAGCTAAGGCACACCTTTTCTCAAACACTGCTTATGCTCTCTTCTTTCTTGTTCACACTAAACCTATCAGTCGGGATGGTAGTGAACTTAATAGTTAAATTTGTCAAATAAAGTATTCTAAAAAATATATGCCATGATTAAAGATCATATGATTGTCCATCGCATGTTAGTGTGCAGCAGTTAGAATGGAGTTCGAGAGTCCCCAGGTTGTGGGTTCGAATCTCCCTTGTGCAAGCAATGGCATTTGTGTGTGTGGGTGATGACACGTGTCCTTTCTACTTTCAAGCCAAGATCCCCCCCAAAAAAAAGGATCTCATAATCCATCCTATAAGAAGCATCAATAAAAGTAAAGGAGACTCTCTCTCTCTCTCTCTCTCTCTCTCTCTCTCTCTCTCTCTCTCTCTCTCTTTTTCTTCCTCTTCTACCCACCATATCTATTTTCCTTAGATTTTTTGGTAGCTTTTCTAAGTTGTTTTGTTTGGATCAATAGGTTTTGCTAGAGCTATGATTTTCTATAGAAAAATAAGCCATTGAAAGTGTTACATTGAAATTAATGGTATCATATTATTCACACTACACGTATCTTAGTGTCATATTAACATAACTCACAAATTAATGCTAAACATTAGGTTCATTAACACAAGGTGTCCACCTTAGTGTTAGACTTGTTATGTGGCCCCACAAGGTTGACACGCATGCCCTCTCTAAGGTTGACCACTCTAATTTACCCTTACCCTCTTTAGTAATTGAGAGAGAGAGAGAGAGAGAGAGAGAGAGAGAGAGAGAGAGAGAGTTGTTAACCACTCCAATTAAACATAGCCTCACATATCCTACTTTTGTAAGGCACTTCACTATCTTGCCTTTTTGTAACAAAAACGTATCTTTTGTAAGACTTGTTGGAATATATAAAGCAACCTTACTCTATGCAAATGGAGAAAGACTATGACTTTATGTATATGCTTCCTTAGGGCTAGCCATAGTTGCCATGGAGTATTTTTAAGTTATGGTCGACCAAGTGTGTAACATGAACACTAGCCACTTGCCATGAACACTATTGTTTTCACCTCCATCAAGGTGGATTAAGTTCTTCCTCCACACCCCATGGCTATGGAGCTCTCCAGTGTCAATGAAGTGAGGATCATGACAATCGACTTTAGCACACCCACACCCGAGAATAACATTTCATGGCTCTAAGGCAAGTCCCCAAATGACACATCTTTGAGTAAGGCTAGGTAAGCTTTTAACCCAACATATATGGTGCCACCCTCAAGGGAGTAGTCTAAGCTCCAACTTCCTAACAACGCATGTTTCGGCAAGCTTTTAATTGAACATATACGGTGCCGCCCTCGAGGGAGTAGTCTAAGGGCTTAGCTTCAAATCCAATCTATTCCAAGCTATCAGGATCACACAATATTTATCGGTGTCGACTAGGATATTGGAGCCTCCGATGTGTTTATTTTGTTGTTTTCAATCTTGTTTACATTAGATGTTAGGACATTTAACTAGTAGATTTTGGAAGGGAAAACCCTAGTTGTTGTTGCTATTTGCATATTTTTTAGGCCCAAAAGGCTTGGATTCCATTACATTAAGTTGAGGGATTGTTTAGCCTATGACTTGGATTTCATTGCATTGAGCCAAGGGATTGCTTAGCCTAAGTGAATAAGGGTGAGATCCACTTCGAAGACCCTAGCTAAGAGCTCCAAACTTGTGGATTAGAGTGTGGAAAGTTGTGTTTTCCCTTGTTCTTACATTATATTGGAAGTAAAGAGCACAAAAACCCAATAAGAAACTGTTAAATATATGGTAGTACTACATTGTGATGCCATGTACTTATGCAATGGGCACTTTTTGTCCCATTGGTTTCTCCCCATAGCCATTCAGGTGTGAATGTGCACCTTAGGGTTAGCTAGTGTATAAGCAACCTCATTTACAGTTTAAGGTTGTTGCTCATTTGTACTTTCTATTTGTACTTGTAGAGAGCTTCATCTCTCTCCTTTGAGCTTGTCAATCTCTCTACACCACTGTGTTCTAATCTCAGAGCATCGTGTGTGTGTGAGAGTCCAATTCCATTCTATGAGCAAACAGTGGTATTAGAGCAAACCTTCCCATAGCTTGTTTTCTAGTTTAATCTACACTATGTTTAGGCTTTCCATAGCTTAAACTTTTGGCTTTCATCAGGTCATTTTAGATTAGTTTGCAGCTCTTCATTTTGGTGCTATTGAAGCTTTCTTGTTTAAGCTTTCTTTGAAGCTTTCTCTTCCAACAGTTAAGGAGGCTTCCTCTACTTCAATCAATAGTGTTGTTATAGTCGATTCTCACAAATGAATCGGCTACTAATACTCGAGTCAGACAAATAGTCGGCTGCTGCATTGGCTCTGTTTAAACAATTAGATCGTTTTCATAGCATAGTTATCAAAATGATCCAATTTGACTCAGGTTCACTAGCAGTAGGCAATGCATGGCAGATAGAATCTCCCGATTCTACAATTGTTTTTAGGTGCACTCGCCTGATTCTATGAGACCGATTGGTTTTAGGTTTACAATTGGGCGATCCAACTATCGAATCATGGGTTTCTTCGATTGGTTTTAGGTTTATAATTGTTGATATATCAAGCTTAACATGACCTGACACTCACGAGGCGCCTGCATGACCGTTCAACATTTACATCACTAGTGCGTTTGGTAGCTGGCACCGATATATCTTCGCCAGAGATTCTATAACTGGACTACACTGACTAGTTGATACCTACCCACTCCACTTAGCGTGTTCACATTATGGACCACTTGTATATACTCTATTATGTGTGTTAGTCACTTTATCTTCTTTGTAGACCTCTTTTGTTGTGGACCACTTGTATATACTCTATTATGGACCACTTGTATATACTCTATTATGTGTGTTAGTCACTTTATCTTCCTTGTAGACCTCTTTTGTTGTGTGAAGAAGAAGAAGAAGAATTTTCAGCCTCTTTTGTTGTGTGAAGAAGAAGAAGAATTTTCAGCCTCTCACCTTGTGTGTTCTATTCTAGGGTTTGTGTGAGTGTGTGTATGCTTGCAAGAGCTCAAGCTCTCTTCTCCCCTACATCTTTTCATGGTATGAGAGCCTGGTTTATGCTAAGGGCTGAGCAAACAAGAGAAGCACAGGAAGTGGTATGAGGGTAAGAGCTTCATCTCTACTCTTCCCCTTTTATGTTGCCTACTACACGCTTGTTGGGAGCTCTTCGGGAGGCACTGGCAAATGAACTCTGATTGAGGAGCTTTCTTCGCGGGAGAAGAGCTACAAGGAAACTATAATACCCCTTGGATTACATTTTTCGAGTCGCAAACACGTTTTGGGCGTGTCTAGGCCTCTATTTTTCAGTTCGCAGGCGTTCACGGGCACTACGGGTAAGTTTCAATTCTCCACAGAACTCTGTTTTTGGAACTGCAGGAAGGGCGATTAGTTGTGCAGACATTGTGTGTACTCCAAAGAGGTCTTAAAATTGCCATTGGGTGTATGTATGCAAGAGGAGAGCGGGTTGTGGGACCCACCACTGTCAATTTTTCCATGCCGTGATGAAAAAAAAGGTTGCAAAAAACTAATTCGAATTTTTTTTTCTCAATTGATTTTATACATAGGTGTGTTTATTTAGATAGATTTTGAAGGTCAAGGACTCAAGGTAGGCCTTGATTAGTTTCAGGCCAGGCGCGTAGTCTCATAAATCTCTCATGTCGACTTTATTACAATTTCATTATTCGCCCCAGCACTTTTGCCTGACTTTTACTTTACCAAAAATGACTTTTACTTTACTCTATTTGGTACACCCTCCTTCGGTGTTTTCCACCATCATATCCCCCAACCCTCTGCCCACCTTTCCACATTCCAATGCACTCTATTGTCATCCACTTCTCTTCTCTATATTATCTTGAGGAAGAGTTTTACAAAGCTTCCATGTGGCAAAAATTTGGAGGTTCGGGAAATGGAGGAGGAAGTTTAAGGAGGTTTGGGTAGAATTTGATTTTGGAAGCCTCAAAAGACGTGCGAAGTACGGGTTCTCAATCCTAAATCATGCCCTCTCGTTACGACTTAAGCTTACGTAGCATAGCTTAGCTGTATATTTTTGAAAAGACAAGCTAAATAATTTACTAAGTAGCCATACTTTTAGAAAAATTAACACTATTATTATTGTTGTTATTTCAACCGGTTCAATTTTATTTTATAGAAGCTTGCCATTTTGATCTAATGGCACCGAGATTGACTTACAATCAGCCATCCCATACTTGGACAATATGTCTAATACATACTGTCTCTGTGACATCCAAATACCATCAGGTGTGCGAATGACCTCAATTCCCAAAAAGTAGCACAAATCTCCCAAATCCTTCATCTCAAACTTCCTTTTGAGAAGACTTTTCACATGCTCAATCTCATCCAAGTTGTCGCCCCCAACAATAAGATCATCTACATAGATGGTGATGATCACAATACCCTTATCACTCTTGCGCACATACAAAGAGTGATTTGCATCTGCCATATGAAAACCAATAGTGACAAGATACTCTGCAATCTTGTCATGCCATGCTCATGGAGCTTGCTTCAGCCCATACAAAGCCTTACGAAGCTTACGTTTATTATCTTGGTGACCTATATCCTCAAAACCAGGTGGCTGATCCATATACACTTCTTCTTGTTGCAAGTCACCATGCAAGAATGCATTTTTTACATCCATCTGATGTAAAAACCAGTCTTTAGATGTAGCCATTACAATCACAACTCTCACAGTTGCCATCTTTGCAACCGGGGCAAATGTCTCCTCATAATCAATCCCATGTGTTTGCGCATATCCTTTGGATACCAATCTAGCCTTGTATCTGCTTATGCTACCATCACTGCTATGTTTTACCTTATACATGTACCCACTTACAACCAATAGCTATCTTGCCTATAGGCAATATCACCAAAAAGTCTCATTTCCATATAATGCATCCATCTCCTCATCCATAGCTTTCTCCCAACACACATTTCTAATAGCCTCATCAAAACATGTGGGTTCTACAACCTGCACAACTTTTGCCATATAAACATAGTGATGTGCCACATAACCATCATAAGTCAACCTCTGCAAACAAGGTTTTTGACTCTTCTAGATCTTCGTAACTTTGCATTCATGGATTCCATAGCCTTCACATGCTTGAATGTCCAAACCTTAACCATAGGTCGAGTTCCCAAGGGGTTTTCAACAAAGGCCACAAATGTATAAACATGGTGCTAGTCCTTGAGGTACCATCTTTTGGTCGTGGGTCGTCCAAACTTGGGGAGCTTGGTCTTCCATCTTCACCTAGGCAAACCTGCAAGTAAACAAGGGTTAGGAATTCAGTTTGTTAATATAAGATACAGACCTGCATAAGTGAATACATTTATACATTACTTCAGTCACATTCATACTAAGTCCCCCCTCTTTGGGACGCCAAGCTATTCCTAGATACCATAAACAACCATATCTGATAATGGTAAACAACAAGTTAGTAACTTCTTCTGATTCCACCCCCCTTCCCAAGACCCAATCCCCCCATAGGCCCTGCACTCCCAAGGACCCGGCCACCCATTTCCCTATCCTGGCCTATAATCCCCTGATAGTAGGACACTCCTAAAAAGTATGCTTCCCATCTTCCAAGGCTGATCTGCATCTTGGGCAACAACTTGAGGTAAAGTTTCTTTGGAGAAGTTTGGTTCCAACTGGTAGAGCTAACAAGCATACTCTCCATAAAAATACCTGAAATTTTAAAGGCATATTAGATTTCGAAATGAGTTTTCATCTCCTCCTCCAAGTACCTGCTCTCCAATTACTTTCCAAGCTTTATTGCAATATTTAGTATTTAAATATGTTTTCCTAAACTCTAGATACAAGGCCTTGGCTCACCCTTTATCTAGCTTCACCCCATTAAACCACCCCCAATCTTTAAGCCACCAAGAATCATCAAATGCAGACTTTCTGAATTTCTATCAACACGTGATTAACCAAAAGTCTTTCTCTGGATTGTAGCTTGGATTCTGTGACCAACTAATCAAGCTCTTTCCAACCTGCTTGAACCTAATCCGAGCAATCTGCAAGTCCTCAAGCCTCTGTTATTCAAATTTTTTGACCATAGTAACATTTAAAAGAGCCAAAGGTGGGTTAAATTGTGGGACCACCATATCCCAAGGTTAAAGAAAGAGTTGCCAATGGCTCTAGAACAACCATCCCCATCTAATTTAGGCAAGCTTGCTTTGTCCCATGCTAACCAGACAACTACTCTTTTGCCATTGGCTTTATTCCTCTAGAGAAAGTCTCTAATAGGGCTTATTATCGTGTTCCATTGGATTTTGCCAAAGTTAATAACTGGAGCCAAAAACATAATGTAAGCATTCAATACTGTGTTGCAAATAGTAAGCTTGTCATGGAATGGCACCCTCACTCCTTCCCACTTGTTAAGTTTTTGAAAAATCTTTCTATAGCCCACTCAGAAAGCTGTTTATTAGTGACCTCTATCCCAAAGGGCACTCCCAAATGTTTGATCAATCTACATTGTTTTATGCAGTAGGTGTACCATTGGCGCTATATGGGTACACACATGTAGATTGGGCAGGTAGCATCTCAGATAGGAGATCTACTAGTGGATTTATGTTTTCATTGGGAAGTGCTGCTGTGACATAGAGTAGCAAGAAGCAGCCCACAGTTGCCTTGTCATGTACAGAGGCAGAGTTCAGAGGAGTTGTGATGGCAGCGTGTGAGGTAGCTTGGTTACGTAAGCTACTTTTGCTGATTTGGGGTTGCATGTTAGAAAGGTTGTCATGTATTGTGACGATCTTAGCAGTATACAATTGGCCAGGAACCCAGTTTTTCATGCGTGGAGACGAAAGACATTGAGGTACATTATCACTTCATCAGGGAGAGAATCTTGGCAGGCGACATCAACTTGGTCTACGTGAGCATACAGGATGAGGTCGCCAACATCTTCACGAAGGCCTTAGGATTCGAGATATTCTTGGAGTTGATGAGATGGAGTTGAGCTTGAGGGGGAGTGTTGAGATGTCAAGCTCAACATGATCTGACACTCATGAGGCGCCTACATGACCATTCGACATTTACATCATTGGTGGGTTTGACATATCTTCGCCAGAGATTCTACAGCTAGACTACATCGACCACACCTACCCACTCCACTTAGTGTGTTCACATTATGGACCGCTTGTATAAATTCTATTATGTGTGTTAGTCACTTTATCTTCTTTGTAGGCCTCTTTTGTTGTGTGAAGAAGAAGAAGAATTTTCAGCCTCTCACCTTGTGTGTTCTCTTCTAGGGTTTTTTTGAGTGTGTGTGTGTGTGTGTGTGCTTGTCAAGAGCTCAAGCTTTCTTCTCTCCTGTATCTTTTCAATAATCGGTTAATCTAACTATCGAATTGTGGGTTTCTTTGATTAGCGATCCAACTGGTCAATCGACCGATTCCACTGTTTGGTCGCTCGATTCCACTTTTCTCACAATTGCAAAAGTTGGATTGTTCTTAGCAATCTAACTTTGACGATTCTATCTCAGTGTAAGAAATCTAACTTCAACGATCCAATGTAAGCAATCCAACTTCAAGGATCCTCCCTTGGCAATCCAAGCTTGACAATGCAACTTCAACAATTCCATTTTTTGTGATTGTCTGATTTCACCTTTTGGGATCATCCAATTCCACTTTTTGTGGATCGATTCTACCTTTTTTGATTATCCGACCTTAAAGTCGAATCGCCCGATCCATTAGCGATCCTAGACTCTAATCGATGATTTTTCTACTAATTTTCAGTGGTTTGCAAATTGTTTATTAGCACCAGCTGATGATTTTTCTACTGATTTTCAGTAGTTTGCAATTATTCATCAGCACTTGCCGACTTCAGTTCAAGCTTTTCTTTTGCATCTTTCATTCTTAAATTCACTAGCAGTCAGATATGGCTAGCAAATCTACAAACGATTTGTTTAGTATTCTTTCCAAAGAGGATAAACTAGATGGGTCGAATTACTCCTATAGAGTTTTATGGTCATAAATGTCCTTGTTGCAACAAAGGGATTATGGGGTCTTATCAGTTGGTGATGAGCCCCGCCCTGGCACAATTTCTCTTGCTACTCCCACACCAGATCGAGCCTCAAGTCCCTCAAACTACTAGTGAATAAAGAAGATGGGATTCCCATATTATTCAAGCTTTGGCATTGATTGCCTAGTCATTTAAAAGGTATATTGTTCCATACATTCGGTCTAGTAAAACATCCATGCTTTCTTGGCACACTTTAGAAACTATGTATCAAGCTAAAAATAATGCACGAGTTTCTTTTCTCAAAAGGCAGCTTGATAATGAGAAAATACAAGAGAAGGGGTCCATGAATGAACCCTTAACCAAGGTGCAGGACTTAAGAGAATAGCTTCTCAACATTGATGAGATCATTCTTGACAAGGATATGGTTAAAATCACCCTTAACTCTTTGCATAAATCTTATTTGGGCTTTAATACTTCCCGGCGGGTTTCTTTGAGAGGGAATGTATCCCCTATTACCTACTATCAGTAGCTTGTAAGCTTACAGCTGTAGGAGAAACTGATGAAATTCGTGGTGCTCACTCATGAAATAGATCAAATATGTGGAGGAGAGGCACACCAAAATACAAGAAAAGATCTTGCTTATTAAGTTGCTCAAAATACAACTAAGCTTCATGCTCTCAAAATGCCTTCTAGCTCCACCTTTAAATAGGTGAGCTAGTGGACCATAAGTCCATTCACACACACACCCTTCTCCTCCCCTTTTACATAACCTTAGTCTCTTAATATCCCCCCTCAATACCAACTATGAAATTTTTTTTAGAATAGGTGGTATTGGACATAGGTTGCCTTTATAACATTAGGCATACAAGGTTAGGAATATAGGTGTGGTTACATTGAGATTTTAAAATAATTTCTCAGTGGAGTTAGAGGCTGATACAAAGTTAGCCTCTGACTCTTTGTTAGGACATTTAGAAGTGATATGTCCCGTTTGTTTTTACTTGTTACATTTCATCTTGTTGGGATACTTGATCCAACAATTATTTACCAAATGACCCACCTTTTTGCAATGGACACACCTTACTTTGATCACTTGATGTGACAAAGCTTGTTCGATATTCGATGAAGTTGTTGCATTTGAAGATTCAGCTCCTCCCTTTGGCCTCTGCTCTTCACCAAGGCAAGATTGAATGACTCCTTCAAGGGTGGGATTAGGTATGTTCTTCAGGGTGGTGACTAAGGTAGGGTACACCTTCTTGACTGCATTTAGCAAAACAGCCACTGCATCATCTTAATCCATTCTCACATTCACTAATGTAAGTTGAGCCATAAGGCCCTTCAAGTGAGAGATAAAAGCTCCAATGTCGTCTCCCTCTTTGAGTTCCAAGCTGAAAAATTCAATTTTAAGTGAGATCTTGGAATTCTTACCATGAGCTCCATAGAGCTTGTCAAGCTCATCCCATTTCTCCTTGCAGTCGGAAGCTGGTCCACATGGTGAATAAGAGCCTCATCAAGATAATAGGAACAACCCATAAAGAAGAATGCTTTTGAGAGTTCTAGCAGTGATCCTCACAGCCAAGGATAAGGGAAAGAAATTTCAATGGAAGAATAATTCAAACAAAACTTCTGAGGCTAAGGGTAATTCCAAAAAGCCAACAAAGGTGACTTGCCAGTATTGCAAGAAGCCCGACTATACAATTGAAATTACTCCAAACTTCAAAACAAGGAAAAGAAAAAAAAAAGGAATCCAATAAGGGTTCCAACAATTCTACCTCACAATCAAAGTTTAAAGAAAGAGGACTTTGCTAATGCCATTGTCTATGAAGACTTCTCACTAATGGTTGTTTGTAATTATAATCCTAATCAGGATGCATTTCTCAATGCAACTAATAGTTGGTTTCTTGATAGTGGTGCTTCTAAGCACATAACTTCTCAAAGAAGTTTGGTCAAGCATATGGAGACTGTGCAAGAAGATAGTCACACTGTTATGTGTGCCAACAATGCCTCTTACCCTGTCAAAGAAGTTTAGTGTGCAAGGTGGTCACACTATTACATATGCCAACAATGTCTCTTACCCTGTCAAAGAAGTTTGGTCAAGTATATGGAGACTGTGCAAGAAGGTGGTCACACTGTTACGTGTGCTAACCATGCCTCTTACCCCATCAAAGGTATTGTGGTGAGATAGTTCTCACTTTAGTGGTGAGGATCTTTGTCTTCAAAATATACTTTTTCTTCTAGGAATTCAAAAGGATCTATTTTCTGTGCCCACTCTAGAAAGGGGGTCTTAATGTTAAATTTGTAGATGATAAATGTATTGTTCGTTTGATAGAGAATATGACAAACAGATTGGTTTGTACAAATTGGACATACATGACAAGTGTGATGTTGCTTGTCTGGCAGCAACAACGGACACTTCTAATGCAATGAAAGATACCCAATTATGGCACTCTAGGTTTGCCACTTTTGTATTGGTGGTTTAATGCTTTTATAGAAATATGATATGTTAGATAATCTTCCTCAACTTAATCCACTTTTGTATTGGTGGTTTAATGCTTTTATAGAAATATGATATGTTAGATAATCTTCCTCAACTTAATCCACCACCAAGATATGCTTGTGAAGGATGCATCCTTGGCAAACTTTCTCGCCAACCTTTCCCAAAGAATGCAGTAGTTAAAGTTGATAACAAATTGCATCTCATACATAATGATGTGTGTGGTCCAATGAGGACTACTTCTTTAGGAGAAAACTTATACTTTGTTACATTCGTTGATGACACAACAAGTATAGTTGGTCTTACCGTATGAAAGAAAAATCAAAGGTATTTTCTCATTTTCAACACTTTGTTGCTATGGTTAAAAATGATAGTTTGTTTAGACAATACGAGGGAATATATGTCTAAAACATTTAAAGATTTTTTGGCACAAAAAGGTATTAAGCATCAGTGTATAACTCCTTATACACAATAGCAAAATGGTGTTGCTGAGAGGAGAAATAAGGCTCTCGTGTATATGGTTAGATGCATGGTTAAATGTTAGTAGCTTCTACACAAATTTTGGATGGAAGCACTTCTTTGTGCTACCTATATGCCAGAACAGTTGCCCCACTAAAGCTTTGAAGACTATCACTCCTCGTGAGGCTTAGTTCCATCAAAAACCTAAGGATGAACACATACATGTTTTTGGTTTGTCAGCATATGCACAACACAAAGTAGAACTAAGATTGATGACAAGGCGATAAAATGCATTTTTATTGGTTATAGTGCTGAAAGCAAAGGTTATCGTCTCTACAATCTTCTCACAAAGAAGATTATTATCAATAGGGATATCATTTGTAGAGGATTCTCTCTATTCAATGATGGAATTCAATAAGCATGCCTATGCCAATTCTCTGGACATGTTTGATGGGTTATTACCTATGCTAGTATCTATTGATTACTACTCATCCTTGTTTGTCGTCATCGTCGCGGCAAGGGGGAAATGCTCAAGGATTGAATGCACCAACTTTAGATCAGTTGGATGATACAGTAAATGTTGAAAGATTAGCAATCAATGAATCTAGGTTTATGCATAGATGAGTTAGAAGCACCTTGTAGGATAGCTTGTTTGCTCCTTGTAGAGTAGACCAAGATATGATGCTAGAACCACATAAAATATTGCTAAGTTTGTATTTCTTAGTTCTCTACATGATCTAGATGAACTTGAGTTTGTTGAAGAGGCTCAAGAAGATCCAAATTAGGTGAAAGCCATGTAGGATGAAATTCATGCCATTCAGAAAAATGGTACTTTGGGATTTAGTGGATCTACCACTTGGTAAGAAAGCTATTGGTACTAAATGGGTTTTCAAAGTTAAGAGAAACTGTTGTGAAAGATTCAAGGCTAGACTAGCTGCAAAAGGTTATGCCCAGCAAAGCAGAAAAGGGATTGATTATGATGAAACTTTTGCCCCCACTTCCCGAAAGTATCGAAATTGAAAGTGCACCGGTGAATTCAATACCGATGATTATACATGAGAGACTATAATGGGATTAAATATACAGTTGGTAAATGACAAACATACAATTGGTAAACAAACATGAGACAAGAAAGCAAAGCAAATGGAATTATATTATCTTAATATCTGGTTACAAATCATACAAAGGTTACAAAGACTTTTTAAGATTTGAGTGACTTAGAGATTATGGAATAATCTAGGGTTACAATGGTTAGTGATACAAAAATAGTGAGAGTAGTGATACAAAAATAGTGAGAGTATATAATGAATGTGGAATGGCCATCTGGTATTACACGACAAGTGGACGACAAGTGGCCGATGCCTTTGTACATCTCTATATTATTTTAAGGAAGAGTTTCATAAAGCTTCCATGTGGCAAGAATTTGGAGGTTCGGGAAGGGGAGGAGGAGGTTTGGGTAAAATTTGAATTTGGAGTCTCAAAAGACATGCGAAGCACGGGTTGCCCACTAGTTATCACTGTGAAAGACGGTGTAGATGAGGGATCCATATATTGCTTGAGTTAGAGTTGTGGGCTCATGCTTCACATTTGAATTTTGTATAGCCCATTTCTGACAGGTTTGAAGACATCCCCGTGACCCTCGTTTGTATAGCCCATTTCTGACAGGTTTAAAGACATCCCCGTGACCCTCATTTGTTGTTGGGATAGGATTGGTATTCACACTCTGTGGTGCTGCGCAAAAAGAAGGTGAAGCCCTTAATGCCCACTGAGGGTGCTTGTGCTTCGTTTTTTGCTGTAAAAGAAAGCCTCGAATCAAGTGAATTTACAACAGATTGATGGCCTTGCCCCCAGATTGAGGGTTCTTTGAGTGCTTCTTCAAAGTGATTTGCTGCAAGAGAGGATTCTCTGGGCCAATGAGAGCAATAGCCGATTTAGGGTTCTTGGAGTGCTTCTTCGGCAAAAGCCGATTTAGGGTTCTTGGAGTACTTCTTCAGAGTGATTTTCTGCTTCCGGATAGGCTCCCAAGAGAGGATTCTCTGGGCCAATGAGAGCAGTAGTCGAGTTAGGGTTTACAGGCAGACTGATGCCATGATGTAAACGAATAAACAAGGTGGGCAAGATTGGTGAGAAGCCCGCTTGGACACATGCTATGTGTCCAACGGGGCTCGGGGGGGTTCCGCCCTAGGACCTTCGCACTCTCTCTGATCGTGGCTACTCAGATCACTCTCCCTTTATGGTTTCTTTTGACCTCCCGACCTCTGCCCTCTGCACAGAGCAACCCCCCCTGATCCCTTCAAGCTTAACATCTCCCACCTGGGGAAGAGCGATTTCGACTTGGGGATTGAGACAATGTGGGAGGCAGCAAGAGCCCAAGGTCCCACTGTAAAGATGGGACAGATGCATTCGGTATACAACGAATTTTTGCAAGAAGTATGGCAGGATGAATGCAAGAGTAGGGAGAGCCAGGCTCACCATAGCTGAAAAACTGAGGGAGAACCTCATGCAGGCGATGCAACAGTAGGGCAAGTAGAAAAGAATAAGCAGGCTAATGGCAATGTTCATAAGAACACCTCAGCCTAGTGTGACAAGATCATCGAGTGGAGACATGGGATATCGAAGAGGCATGAAGGAACTCAATGTTCAGAAGAACATCCACCTCAGCCTAGAGTGACAAGACCGTCTAAGTGGAGACATGGGATATCGAAGGAAGCATCCAAAAGAATAGCAAGTGCCAAGGCAATGCATGTAGTTATGGTTCGGGAGACAATAGTTGAACCTCTCAATCATTGTGTGTTCCATTTGGGAACATGGGGGAAGAAATTATGGCATGCACAGTAACACAAAACCAATGTGTAAGAACCAATGTGCACTTGTCCCAATTTCCAAAAGAGTTAGGAAGAAAACCATACCTAGCTTGCAAGCATATATATTTCATTTTAATCCGTGTACTAGGATTTCATAAAAAATCAAGATATGCTTATGCACCAGCCCACTCTTTCCGGTACGAATGTTTCCTTGCTCCTTCATCGCCCTAGGATGAGCACTTCGGAAAGTAGCGCTTGTTGCACTTTTTCACATGTCCTTGTAAAGGTTTACATAGCCTTCTTTTGGTGTGGGACTATCCTTTTAAATAAACTTTATAAAATGAAATATATATGGCTGGTGTCTTATCGAATGTCTTATAATGCTTAGATTCAATTTACGCTTTTATGGGTTTTATGTCAAATGGTTATAGAAGGGGCCAAGGTTGCTTGGGGGAGAGGGGTGGACTTATATGCCAGATGGTTTTGTGAGGTCCAGCCTCTTATGTTACCATGTCATTGAAAATAGAAGGGGTCATGGTTGCTTGAGGGAGGGAGGGGTGGACTTGCGCATAGGGTCTTCACCTCTTGAAAAAGTTCACAAAAATGTGGACTAAGCAAAAAAGCTCGCAGAAAGATTTCCTCGCTACTACTAGTAATATGATGCCACTTAACTCAGTTCTAATACTCGAATCATTCATGAAATTGGGTTTAGACTTCATAGGACCTCTCAAGAAAATAACCCCAAGAAAAAATAAGTACATAGTTGTGGCCACAAAATGGGTAAAGGCCAAGGCATCACCTAACAAAACTGTTTGTAGTACCAATCTGTTTCTCTATAACTTGATTTGGCTGGCCTATTAAGATTGTGTCTAACCAAGGGACACATTTTCTCTATAACTTGATTTGGTTGACCTATTAAGATTGTGTCTAACCAAGGGACACAAAACTGTTTGTAGTACCACTCTATTTCTCTATAACTGTTTGTAGTACCACTCTATTTCTGTATAACTTGATTTGGCTGACCTATTAAGATTGTGTCTAACCAACGGACACATTTTCTCAACAAGACCATAGAAAAGCTCATAGGTGAATTCATTATATTTCATTAGAAGGCCAGCAACTTTACTATCCTAGATCTTGGTATATGAAGAAAAAATGGGACCAAGAAAACCTAACCTCATAATTCCTCCTTAGACGGGACCATTTACGATCGTAAAGCTGTAAGATAATGGTATTGGGAGGAACTCGATTACCTTTCTTTTAACTATTCCAAGTTAAAGCCGTATTATCGACTAGAGGTGTCATTAATTAATGTTATATTTGGGACTGGCATCCTATGCATAGATGACTCACAAGATATTGGCAAGTGTCGGGCCAATTTTATCTTCAATGATGCAATAGGAAAGATCCTATCATCGTTAACAGTTAAATCATTTATAATGTCTAGGAACATGTACAATATATAGTATAATTAGTAATTAAAGGCATACTAAGTTTGATAATTTGCTAGCTCTAGATTAGTTATTTTGGGATCTAACTAAGTATGTGTTTCCTTCATTTTCTACATGTACACTAGTTGATTGCTCTGTGTGTGTGTGTGTGTGTGTGTGTGTGCGCATTATGTGCCTTTGTCTGCATTTTTTCTACCTAGCACGTCTCACTCTATTGCATTGCACGCTTTCTATATTAATCTATGTGTATGATTAACTGAACTTGTCGCCATGCCTAAGGGTAAGAAAGATGTGAATAAGCTTCAAGCATATATGTATATGTATGGTAGATGAATATGAATAAGCTTCAAGTACATAAGTATATGTATGGTAGAGGAATGGCTCTATTAGAAGATGGTAGAGGAAAGGATCAAAGTATATGGTAGAGAAATGGTTCTATTAGAAGATGAAAATATGTAGGGAAGAAGAGAGCTTGAGCTCGTGCAAGCACACACACACTCACACAAACCCTAGAAGAGAACACGTAAGGTGAGAAGCTGAAAATTCTTCTTCTTCTTCACACAACAACAAAAGAGGTCTACAAAGAAGATAAAGTTATTAACACACATAATAGAGTATATACAAGCGGTCCATAATGTGAACACGCTAAGTGGAGTGGGTAGGTGTGGACTAGTCGGTGTAGTCCAGTTGTAGAATCTCTGGTGTGGCGAAGATATGTCGGTGCCAGCTACCAAACCCACTAGTGATGTAAATGTCGAACGGTCATGAAGGCGCCTCGTGAGTGTCACAGCTCATGTTGAGCTTGACATCTCAACAGAAGGTACTAGTCTACTTCCCTTCTCTATATTATATAAAAGAAGAGTTTCATGAAACTGCCACATGGTAAGAACTTGGAGGTTTGGGAGGCAATTTGGAGGTTCGTGGAGAGGCAGGATCCTGTTTCTCTAGGAAATTGAAAAATATCAAGCTGGGAATTATATGCAAAGCACGGGTCATCCCGCTAGTGTCTACAATGGAACAATATGTTGAGGTGGCTATGAGGCCTGACCTACAAAGGAACTTTTAAGAGAGCATCTTCACCTACTAGAGGAAGAAGATGGCAAGGATATTCCCAAGGACTTGAATGATTAACTTGAGGTGTCACAAGAGAGACCGAAGAGGAGAGACTAAGAAGGTGATACATTAAGCTATTCCACTATAGATGTGGAGGTGGACCTTGTTGAGGAAGAGGATGAGGAGGAAGAAGCCAAATGCATACTGGAGGTGATGAAGATAACAATATTGGAAGAGAGATTGGAGCAAAGCAGTCTACCAACTAAGACACTGAGAAATCACTCAGTGGTAGGAACAATAGGTTTGGACTCTAGAGTCCAAACTTTTCATAGGTTTCTTGGAGATCGAGTTTGGCTAGTCTATCAGATGGAGGAAAGTGTCTTGGATCATAAGTTTTGGATAAGCCATTGAAATATCTTAGACATCTGATCTTCTACATCCGATGGATGAATCTTGGAGAATACACATGCTATAGATACTACAAACCTCAAGTCAATCGTCTCGCCAAAGAGGTTCAATTATTGCTTAACGGATTAGAGGTAACCCCCCACACGTGAATACTCTCCGAGGTAGGTTTTTCAAGGCTCACCAGCAAACAACAAGTGCTCAAGGAAAGGAGGAAGGTTGAGCTAGAGCTAAGCACTATCAATATGCCACCAAGGGACGCTTTACCTCAAGAAAAAACTCTAAGTTGCTTCTCGCCTCCTTGTAGAATTTCAAAGCCAAGCCCTTGTGCTAGTGTTATTAGAGAATGGAGTGCTTGCCTAGGTGATTAACAACATGCCACAACCGTGCAAAAAATAACTTTATTGCATGGGACCACATGATGATGGGTTTCCTCACTTATTCACACTCATTTGTATTTTTAGAGAGCCAAGAAGTTGCCAAGGTGAAGGCTAAGAATTGTCATTTTACAACAAGAATATTTTCTTATGAGAACGGAGGGCTAAGACAACTCCTTTTTGTTGGAGTGCCATTTATGTATGAAACACCGGCCACTCTCAAAAATACCAACCAGTGCATGCAACTGCCATGCACACCCAAATTAGTGGGCTAATCCATGCATCGCATGTATATAATTCTCAGCTTGATATTTTTCAAGTTCCTAGAGTAATAGGAGCCCACCTCTCCTCCTTGAACCTCCAAATTCTTGCCATGTGGTAGCTTCATGAAACATATAATATAATATAGTATATAAGAGATATAGAATAGAGATGTAACCAACTTGATCAAATAAGTCATGTTATAATCTACATGATTGTTATACCCTATGAATTCTCTTTGTCATAATGTTGAACCTAATATAGCACCAAAATGTTTTTTTAACATTTACATTAAATATATTCTATGAGATTTTCAAGAATAAGAGTGTTTTTCTAAGGTTTCCTTTTAGTATGTAATGATTAATGCTTGAAAAAGTCAATGAAATGATGACCCCCCATATCGTTTATATTTGCATACATTCACCTAGATGCTTTCTATTTGTAATCCTATCTATTTAAGGCAATAAAATGATAACCTCCCCTATAGTTTCTATTTGCATACATTCACCCATATCTTTTCTATTTAAGGTTCACAATTCTCTATAAAAAGCCTCAAAGGGCTCACTCGATGATGAGTAGAGGGAGGGAGAGAGAGAAGGAGGAGAGGGAGGGGTGAGGGAAACTTATCTTCTAAGGTTGTATTAATTAAATGCCACGTCAATGGCATTTAATTAATACATATCAAATAATTTGTCTGAATGTTTTTTTTTTGGCAAAAAGATGCTTTGATATTAATAATATTTAGTTACAAAAAATGATGAAGATGTCACCTGCATTAAATATGTTAGGCTCTTAGGAGTTGTAGCTTGGCGCTATCTAACAGCTTAGAGCTGAAAGGACCAGTTAATACCTTTAGCTCTACTACAAAAGCTTCCACCTTCCACTCTGTGAGGTCCCCCGCCCGCTCCGGGGCTCCTGTCTCGGCGGCGGAAGCGGTGTTGGCCTCCTGTGCGGGGCGGGGTTCACACACTCGGGGCCTCGCCCGCGGATGTCCGAGATGAGAGGCTAGCCCAAGCGGCCCCTCCGAGACCGGGTCCGGAAGACTCCCCTCGCCCGAAGGCATGGGCGATTCCACCAATTGGGAAAAATCTTCTAGCGGGAAATTTACTCTAACGAGTCAAGTCTTAACTAGATAAACTGATCTGACCAAACCTGAAGTCACATGATCAGAGCAACAAGAGACTTGCACTTGGTCCATGGAATCACCGCTTTTTTCCTCATTTACGAGGCATAGCCGATGATCCCCTTCCACAGAATAAGGTCTTCTTAGGATTTAAAACTAAATAACGTAACTAATCGTATCTAGTTGTTTCTCAGGAATCCTCCGATCGAGCGGCCCATGGGTTAGCCAACCACCCGACCATTGAATTGGTGGGATTTCTTTATAAAGATTTGGTTGGGTTTTTTCTCGGGTAACGAGGAAAAGAGTTCCCAAGTCCCCTAGCTGGTGATTCATGCAAAAATCAAGGTAGGCATACCAGGTACACACCCAATAGGAACTTGCCATTTATAAGCAGATTCGACTGGCTTTAAAAACAATCCTTCAATAGAATTCAAGGTAGGCATACCAGGTACACACCCAATAGGAACTTGCCATTTATACGCAGATTCGACTGGCTTTAAAAACAATCCTTCAATAGAATTCATAATATTTCTGATCATCATTTTCCAAAATTTTGAGTCCATTGTATTACAAAAATGTATCCTCTAAACTCTCCGTAGACCAACTGGCCAACCAACAAGATCTAGTATCAAAATTTGGTTCCCAAAATCTTTCCTTTTAGTCCATCCGAAATCTTCCTTGATGTACGTATGGGTGTCCTAGCAACCGCGAGCCCATGCAGCATCACCTAGTCAGAACCCTCTAGGATCCTCCTTAGGTGTCCTAGCACTTCACTCAGGGACCGCTTCGTCGGTCCTCGCCCATTGTACCGAAAGCGCACCATTTTAACCGTACCAAGGCTGGTCAGGACCTCGGCAGGCTTTGCCACGAGCAACGTCCCTTAACGACTCCCACCAGCTGTTCCAACGAACCTCCTCTTAGAAAAACATAAGCCAAATGCTTCCTCTAGCATTCTGGTGTAAAACAGTCCTTTGAATGGAAAAAAACAGAGGTTCCAATGCAAGTAAAATTCCAGTTTGAGATCGGTTCCGAAAACCCTTTTTTCATAATTCCCATTTTCATAATGAGGATCCTTGATCTCTCATGAGGGTAATCTACCCATCATTTTGTCCATTTGTCCAACTAGATTCTTGGTGAGTTTGGATCAAGGAAAAACTAGATTAGTTTCAATAGTCTATTCTTTGGATTTAGTAACTGGAATTGCTCACGAAGTTTTTGTCTAATTCAGATCGAGAGAAGGACAATTAGGTTTACTATCCGTCCCTCACGTAGTCTAACCAAATTCATTCGGTTTAGTTCTACAAGGATTCCCTTCAGATAAACATCTAGTTTTAGGTAAATATCAATTTAGTGATTTTACCAATTAAAATATCCAAAGATATTCCTTCTATCACATAATTTCTCAACCTTAATTCATTAGGTAGGATTATGGTGGAAATTCATCTTTTGACACTAAAATTTAATTCAAATCCATCTTTTCTTAAATATCATAAAAATTCTTCTTTTAACTAAAATATCAATATCTATATTTTTTAATAAACTTGAAATCCTTCTTTTTCTCATTTCAATGAGTGCAATCCAATTATCATGGGAATTCCTCTTTTACCATAAATTAAATCTATCTAAAATTCTTCTTAAAAATTACATAAAAATAAAATCCTTCTTTTTCTCATTTCAATGAGTGCAATCCAATTATCATGGGAATTCCTCTTTTACCATAAATTAAATCTATCTAAAATTCTTCTTAAAAATTACATAAAAATATCCATTAATTACATTAAGCTAAAAATTCCACTTTTCTCATTTAAATATTTGAATTCCAATATGGTGGAAATTCCTCTTTCATCATTTTAACTTATCTATGCAAAAAGATAAATTTAACTGAATTTTATCTTAAAATTTAAATAAAAATCTCCATTAATTCCTTTACACTACGAATTACACTTTTCTCATTTAAATATTTGAATTCCAATATGGTGGGAATTCCTCTTTCATCATTTAAACTTATCTATGCAAAAAGATAAATTTAACTAAATTTTCTCTTAAAATTTAAATAAAAATCTCCATTAATTCTCTTACACTAGGAATTACACTTTCCTCATTTAAATATTTGGATTCCAATATAGTGGAAATTCCTCTTTCATCATTTAAAATTTATCTATGCAAAAAGATAAATTTAACTAAAATCCTTCCTTAATTTTTAGATAAAATATACATTATTTTAGCATCCCAATTTTTCTCTTACTTCATTAGAATGCATGGATTTCCATTGTCATGGGAATTACTCTTTTAACATAAAAATGGATTACTAGAAATTTTTCTTTTTTCTATTTAACTATTTATGCATAAAAATTAAAAAATTTGAAAGAATAAAGTTTAGTATTATTCATGTGATTAGAATAACCACTAATTGGATCATTATCCAGTTATGGATTGATTCTTAATTTTACCATAAATTAAATTGCATAAAAGTATTAAAAAGCCATTATTTTAGCCTCCAATTAGACAAGCATAGAAATTACTTTTAGATTAGAGAAATGCTTCATGAGAAGCTTCATTCGAATTGAGAATAGGTCATAGGAATGACCATTCTTTGGGGGAGAGAGAGAAATGCTTAAAAACCATTATAAATTAAGCATAAATGAAAATTTATGTGTTTCTTCATTACAATACATTAAAGAACTTCAATAGTATTCAAAAGTCATTCAAATTAATGCTTCTCAATCTTGAGAGGGGTTGAGAAGAGAAACATTTGGAGATTTAAGAAAAAGAAGACAATAATCCACACTTTACCTCCTAAATTACTTGATTCTTTGATCACTGTAGAGGCCCCAACCAATCAATTGGTTTGGTATGTTGTTGGAGTTTTCAAGGAAGATTGAAGAGAGAGAGAAGCTCCAATATCTTCAATTTGTAGAGGATTTTTAGAGGATAATAGAGAGAGAGAAGCTCCAATCTCTTCAATGTGTAGAGGGTTTTTAGAGGATAATAGAAAATAAGCTTAACTTAGAGTAATATCGGCATAGTTTAGTTCACAGATGAGAATACACAGGAATGAGGGTCTATTTATAGGTGAGGGAGGCCACTAACTGAGTCCAAGTGAGTTCTAGAATTTTCTAGCTTCAGTTTGGCTGAATTTGGACAAGATTTGGACCTGACTCCCTTTTTGAATTTGGACAAGATTTGGACCAGTTTGGCTCCCTTTTTGATTTGGTTTGATCCAAGAGAGAGGAGAGATAAAAATATTCTATTATTTTTGAGTTTAAAACTCATCCACACATGTGAAATAGGCGCCTCCTTGAAGGGCCCCCTTTTCCTTACCCATGTGTCAAAAATGAATGATTACTCTAAAATATCTCATTTTTTTATTAATACTTCATAATTTTTAACTAATAAACCTAGTACTTAGTCAACTCTTCATCTTATGTGGGCATTTACTCATTTTTGGGTATTTTCTTTTATTCTTTGGATTTATCTTGTCCCAACACTTGGATTAATCTTGTTGGTCCATAGGAACCTTAATTGAACCATAATCAAAAAAATTTCGAAAATCTTGACCCTTAGGCTAAGGTCTTCTAAATCATTTTTTATTAATTCCAATTGCACCTTGGAAAATCTATTTTGATTTTCTGTTTCAGGGAAATATTTTTTTGATATTTGTAGAATTTATTTATCCAAAAATATTTCAATATTGATTTACCACTCTCTAGAATTTTTTATCTCACTAGGCAAAACAAGGAAAAATAATATTTTCTTGTATTCAGAAAAATAGAATGATTATAAGGGATTGAAGTAGAGGCTTAATTAATATTTAGCCCGAGGAGGAATCTTACACACTCAAGGCGTTGCATATGCAGACTCGATAGAATACTAGTTGATTTCTGGCCGTCCAAAGTTTTGGTGGCACGGTATATGTGATCCACACCATATGCACAATAGGGTCGGGTTGAGGAACTTGGTGTCACCCATCATTGCATGTTTCCATGTAAACTGTATATGTGATCCACACCATATGCACAATAGGGTCGGGTTGAGGAACTTGGTGTCACCCATCACTTTCCATGTAAACTGATGTTGTGTGCCACGGCTTTCCAACCACCTTCCCATTCCTCTCCATAGGGTCTAGGCATTGCAGCAAGCCCAAAAATTCTTCCCTGTGTGTGCTGCAGAAGGGGCATAATGGAGCACTTGAGCCTATTTAGCAAGCCTCTCCCTTTGTAGGGAGTTTCATATGGAGAAAACCACCAAAGAAAAACGTTGATACAAAGGGGGGGTTTGCTATCCACACTGTCATTGTGTGTCGGGCCCAGTTGCCCCGACAAAGCTTGGGGAGCTCCACCTATGGGCTAGCTTTCCAAATAAATGGGTTTGGCAGTCCTGCATGTCAGCTCCTTTCAGATCTGGGAGTGATTTCCTTTTAACTGAGGCCTAGTTTGACAAGCTAGTTATCACTTCTTAGGCATAGTGCAGTTGGCCAATGTGAGGGGAGCGCATCTACATATCAGAGAGTGTAGGGTTGGAGAGACCATAGTTTCGAGTAATGATGTCCAAGTCTAGCCATTGGACCGTTCTACTATCCTAAAGGTCATTCCATATTTGTAAGCCTTTCTTATCGAGTGTACGGGCCTAGTTGACATTTCGTAGTGCCTGTGGTGGGGCTGACCACCTTCCATATTGCAAAGTGACCATATACTCTCGCCCCCAAAGCTCCATCTCTTGTGAGAGGACATTGACTATTCCACCTTAGGCTAGCAAAAAGCTCTTACCACCCTGCCCCACCAGCCCATGCACTAAAGTAGATTGCTTGACTGTGCACTTACCCAAGGATGCAATCATGTGTCTCCAGGACAGGTTTAGCCATTGCCCTCTGGTAATCCTGTTGCATTTTGAATGAAGTTCTTGGTAATTACTCCCCATGATCGCACTGTTTCAATCTTCTACAGCCACACTTAACGGCGGTGGTGAGTGTCTTGGATCTCATCTTCAAATTGGTTATGCGTAGACCACCTTTCTATTTGAGAGAACAGACTTGTGCCCCCATGAGATTGCGTGCCAACTCTTACCCTCAGCTTTTCTCCACAAGAAATCCCTAAAGAGCTTGTCCACTTTGTCCCAGATGGATTTGTTGAGGGCATAGTAGGAGGCAAGGTAAGTCATGTAGGACAACAGAATATGCTTAAGCACCACCAGCATTCCAAAAAAGGATAGCTACGCTTTGCTCTAGTGAGTCATGTAGGACAACAAAATATGCTTAAGCACCACCAGCCTTCCAAAAAAGGACAGCTACGCTTTGCTCTAGTGAGTCATTTTTCCTTGCAGTCGAGGGAAAAACCAGTCGATCTGTTTGTTGCTGATGTCCGTTCCAATAGGGAAACCCAACAGCCTAAGTGGAGTCCCATGTGGGATCCATTTAAAGCCATATTTGTGGTCCCATGGTTGTCTGTCACCTCTGTCGAGCAGTAGCACCTCAGCTTTGGCAGTACTGTTCTAGAGAGTTGACAAAATTCATCATTACCAGCAAGAACATGTCAATATTAGTCTCGTCATAAGCCAAAATCGAGCTACTATCATCCACGAAGAATTGGGTAGTCATCTCTTGGTCTCCTTCCGGGAGGGGGAGCCCTTTGATCAAACCCCTCTTGTGGAAGTAGCGAACATTAGCCAACAATGGGTCAGTGGACTGCGCCGCAAAGAGAAGAGGGGCAAGTGGGGATCCTTGCCTAACAAACCTCTACAATACATACTCCCAATTTTTCCATCCCATTGATGGACCTCTGAGTTTGTATTTAGCAACAAAGCACGGACCATCCCAATTAGTGCACGTCCAAAACCCATTTTGCCTAAGAGACGGCCAGCATGAGGTCCCAATGGACTCTATCATATGCCTTATCCAGGTCCAGATTAAGAAACATGTAGGGTTGGTTGAGGGCTAGGGCATAGTCAATCCCACACTAAATGTTGAGGATTGCTTCGTGAATTTGACGGCCATGAACAAACCCGAATTGGTTTGGGTCAACCACTCCGGGCATAATGAAATTGATTCGAAGTGCAAGAGCTTTGGCAAAAACCTTATAGTAGGAGGTGTTGAGCATGGTTAGAGGATGCTCGCTTTGGGATGAGTTTCATGTGTCTCTGGTTCACCTCCTAAGATAAGTCTTCACACGACTGCATGCATTGTTGATCATGGCACATAAATCATAACTAATAAGCGCCAATAGAATTCTATTAGTAGCCCATTTGGGCCTGGGGTCTTTTCTTGACCCATTTTGTTGTGGCGGCAAATTTGAGCTCATCCTCTGTGAAAGCCCTGCTTAAGAATTCAAGGGAGGAGGGGTCCACTGTAGAGGTTATCCTTGACAAAAAATTATCCAATCTCTCTGGGTATCTAGCCTCTATGGATGGGGCTGAACCACTGATTTGGCAGATAGATGTGCACTCTCGCCCTCATTTTCTGTGATTAAAGGACTCTCAATCCTCTCTACTGTTACACTCATAAACACAAGCACATGAGGAACATGCACCAAGAATGGATTACTCTCTCCTCTCAATTCTATCTCAAAATGGCATAAAGGGGGATTGCGTCTATGCATTATTATGAGAAATTGGTATTTATACAACTACTCCTTATTCACACTTGTGTTAACCTCATTTTGGGTTAACATAGCATCTCTCCATTACATAAGAGACATAACATAATAAGTGTTATATGAAACGACACTTTAAATGTTGTAATTATGAGAATAGTTGGCTATGCCAAAAAAACTATGTAACTTGTAAGCTTCTAGTTCATCTTTCATTAAGTTTTGAGCGCCCAAGTGTGAATAAGGGCCAATTGTATAAGTAACATTATTTTCATAATGTAAGACACAATCCCCCTTTGTGCCAATTGAGTCATCCTATCTCCTTGCTCTCTTGTTTGTCTATGGTGTGTGAGAGAGAGAGAGAGTTGAGAGGAGAAAGAGCTACATTATTGGTGCATATTTCTCTTATGCTTGGATTATTGAGTGTGAGAGTAGAGAGGAGTGAGTGCCCTTGTATGGAGAAAGGAAACCTCATGGTGACAGCTTGAGGAGGAGGAAATAGAGTTTGCTAGCTAGCACTAGCAAAGCTTGGAGTCTACCGAGATACAAGCTTGGATACTAGAAAGTTCCCCACGACAAGTTAAGGTGAGAATTTTCCATTGCAATACGAGAGGGATGGTGTAGCATGTAACAATTTTGGTGCCGCTGGCTTGGGGAAACCACTGGTCTTTTCTACTCTATTTGCACTCCTTTTACAAGTCTCTTTTCCCTTAATATAGCTATTTTTGAAATCGTGTGATTGGTAGAGAAGAGAATAATACATGGATACGGTTGTGAAGAAAGAGAAAAAAAGAGGTAAATGCAGGAAATACCCATTTGCTGTATTTTCATAAATCTTGAAAATAAAAATAAATAAAGAGCCATTGATTCCATTGCTTGATGTCATTTGTATATTCATGTTGCAAAGCAACAATATGGAAAATCTGAACTAGAAAATTAATATTTGCCATTCCTAAATCATTGATTTTTGGTAAATACTTGCGAAATCATGCCTCTGTGATTCTATAGTCTCCAAAATCATGGCTGTGATTCTCAATCACGACGTGATTTTTTTACAAATCCATTTGTTTTACAATTTTTAGCATTATGCATTAAAAGCACCTAATCTTTGTGACAGAATCCATCTTATCCAAACATGCATGAGAATACCAAATATTAAATATAATTTAGCTAGTGAATTGAAGAGAATATTCATACCTCACCAACCTTCCCATTTTGTAAATATCCTCACTCACCTTCTTGTCTCCACAACCAACTATAGTAATCGGAAGAATAAACTATGCAAAGAAAAAAAATGAAAGTTAGTATATGAGCCTACAAATTATGTACCATAAAGAGAAAATGAATAAGTGAATATTTATATACTTGTAATATCTTGTGCCATATAATTTGTCTCGAGGCCATATAATTTTACCTCTCCTTTCTTTTTGGTCTTTGTGAATGAACCCTTATATGAATGCATTATTCCCGTTGGTTGTTATGGGGCACAAGAGTTCTCATAGCACAAATGGGGATTGTATCATTTCATTATGAGAATTGCCTTTTATACAAATGGCCCCTATTCACACTTTGGCACCCAAAAGTTACTAACTAAGGCCTTGGGTGGCCAGTATCTCAATACAACTTTTATAGTGCCTTTACATGACACTTAGATTGTCATGGATAACAAATCACAATCTATGTGATTACCAATCATGCCCGTATGAGTGACTACAATGTCATAAATCATGATTGAAAATCACAGCCCGTGATTACTGATCTCACGATGCGTGATTGCCACATCATGAATCATGTTTAATAATCACGCCCATGATCGCGCCAATCATGCTACAATTACCATGTCACCAATTACGTGTGACAACTTTCCCATTTGATAAGATAGATATTTGAAACAGTGACTAGAGGTATCATGGAGCTCATTTGAATAATCTTTCGATTGGTTTGGATGAAGCCCATCATCGTGATTCTGCAGAGAGGATAGTGACTCTCAACCTTGCAAAATCATGTCAACTGATATCGTTAGAATTAAAAGAATAAGTGCTTAGGGATGTTTCTAGGAACCTTCTGGCACTAGGGGAGGTTGCAAGAATAACCTATAATTTTGACATGATTTGTGTTGTGATTAGACTCGTGATTTTTTTCATGAAGGGCTATGATTTCTAATCACAACCATGATGATTCAAAACTCTATCATGATTCTACAGAAACTTGTCATTTACAGATCTAATAATTTCAAGTGTGTGCAAATCTAAAATGTTGGCCAGTTAAAACTATTTCATGCACTCAGAAGGTCGAGAAGGCTTGTTGGTGATGACAGTGCATCCAACCGACCAGGATACTTCTACTAGAGAAGCTTAGGGTTAGTATTCAAAGGAATGTGTTTGCTTTACACATGCTGAATTCTTTTGAATCATCAAGTAGTAAGGAATCCATGGAGAATCTCATTAATGAGGAAATGTGGAGGAGAAGGGCACTTCTTCTCCAACATTGTCTGAGGGATTTATGAGCTTTAGCCCGAGGAGTCATCGGATACGGACATGAGCCTGAATGGGAATCTCTATAGGTTGCCAAAGGACAACCATCAAGCACAAACCAAGAGAAGGGAGTACTAAAAGTCCTAGATGTATAGGGCAACAACTAAGGGAGGAGCCATTACTAGGGATGAGAAACCCTCAACCTATGGGACAATATACTCCAAGAATACGAAGGGATCCTATAAGTGTCTAAAGAATGGGGGTAGTATACTTCCCCACTTTCAGAGAACTAGAGATTGAGGAAAGAATGAGAGAAGACCGGCTTAGATCTCTGAGTTGGCCGAGAGATGTGCTTTCAATCTATGGCAATACGTAGAGAAGATTCTTCTAGTCTTAACACATGATCGAGGCATGAAGAGGACTTGGTCATATGAGGCAGTGCTAGAGAGGTTGAATAAGCAATGGAGGAGGATATGCCACCTCTACAACCTATTTTGGAGATGCCTTGAGATGACCTAGCTGCTCTTACAGCACCTCTCTTAGGAAATGAGGGATTTTCATGAGGAGATTCAGAGAAAACTCACACCAAGGATATAATGTTAAGAACCCTAGAGTTCTAGGAGTACGTGAGAGGCATGTTGCTACAAGAAGGGAGCCTAGAAGGAGTACATGAGAGCCATGTTGCTACAAGAAGGGAGCTTGGAAGGAGGGGTCTAGGAAGATGGTATAAACAGAAATGTAGGAACCCTAGAGTTCCAAGAGTACATGAGAGGCATGTTGCTACAAGAAGGAAGTCTAGAAGGAGGGGTCTAGGAAGATGGTACAAACAGAAATGTAGGAACTATCCCAATACCACTTGACCCAAGGAATGTATAGTATACCCAAAGTACCTATACCTCCACCTACCACCACAACCACTAGCACCTCACATAATGCAAGTTAATCAAATGATCATTGAAGAGGTTCCAGAGGAAGGAGAATATGCATGGGAGACTTGACTGGGCACGGAAGAGATAGATGACAATTGGGAGGTAACCCCAGAGAATTTTCTAATGCAAGGGAATATGTCAGTACTAGTGTTCTAAGCTGTAGTGTAAGGGGAGGGCGGGGAGATTAATTCCACAACAAGGAGAGCCCCATTATTGCAATGCTATCACTACCAATGACCTCATTGTGGGGCTGAGTGTCCTCATAAGATAAATGTGACAAACCCACAAAATACTCAAGCTAACACACACCCTAGATTGAGTTGTGTAAAGTACAGAATTGACCATCTAATCAAGGAATGTCCTTATAAAGGCATTGGAGAGTCTTCAGTAACAACATCCAACCAAGTGGCTCTGAATGATTGGGGTGATCAAGGGTGGTGACAACACCAGTCAATGTCATAACTCATGCACAAGCATTAAAGACCCTGGAAGTTAAGGGAAAAAATTTAGCTAAACCTTCTACATAAACAATGGGAAGAAAAAGAAGAAGAGCAAAGAAGGTGGGACAAGAAGACTTTGTAGTAGTAATTTAGGACGGTTCAGATGAGGGAATGATCAAAACTACATCCACCGAGTCGAGCTAGGAAAAGATGCTGATAGGAAAAAAAATGAAGAAGTAACATGAAAGGAAATCGGACCAGTTAAAGAACCCCAAACACCGAGGGGAGTGGGGGTGATTACCCAAATACGCAGAAGGATATTGAAAAGATAGAGACTGCACAAGCCTTAGTCTGGGAAGGTCAAAACATTTTTGAGGAAAATGGCTGGCTAGTTGGGCTACTAAAACAATCTATCTTGGGCAAAATATCATAAGGGAAGCCAAATGGCTTTATGAGCTGGAGATACTATTTTAGAATGCACGATGAGGGATAAACCAACTCAAAAGAAGAAGGAAGAAACAACTTATTCTCAAGGGGGGATGGTCATTGAGGGAGCTTGGTGGAGGGAGTTTTGTGGAAAAGCTTTTTTTGGCTACCCTCTCTCTACTTGAACACTCTCTCTAACTATTCCTACCACCATCTCCGTCCACCACCTCTGAGCCCCATCCCCATCCCCAACCTAGCCCAGCCCCCTCCACCACCAACCTTGCTCCTCCCTTTCTCTCTTTATCTATTACCATCTTCCCTTCCTCTCTTCTCTCTCCAACTATCTCACATCTTTCTGTTGCTTCTATCTCTCCCCCTTGTCTCTCTCCCCTCTCTCTCTATAGCTTTCTCCTTGCTCACTCTCTCTATCTACCATCCCTCTCTCTATCCTCCCCCCCCCTCTCTCTCTCTCTCTCTCTCTCTCTCTATCCTATTTATCTCTCTCTATACATCCCTTCATGCACTCTTCATATCCTCCTCCTCCTCTCTCTCTATCCTTCTTTTTGCCCACTCTCTCTACCGTCCCTCTCTATCTCTCTCTATTCTTATCGTTGCTCTCTCCCTCTCCCTCTCTCCCTCTCCCTCTCTCTCTCTCTCTCTCTCTCTCTCTCTCTCTCTCTCCATCTCTTCGCTCACTCTCTATAGCCTCCTCTCTCTCTTTCTGTCCTCTTTGATCACTCTCTCTATATCCTCCTCTCTCTCTTTTTGTCCTTCTCTTTGATCACTCTCTCTATCCTCCCTCTCTCTCTCTCTATCCTTCTCTTTGCTCTAACTCTCTATATCCTCCCTCTCTCTCTCTCTCTCTATCCTTCTCTTTGCTCTCTCTCTCTCTCTCTCTCTCTCTCTCTCTCTCTCTCTCTCTCTCTCTCTCTATATATATATATATATATATATATATATATATATATATCTTTGCTCACTCTCTATAGCCGCCTCTCTCTCTTTCTGTCCTTGCTCTCTCTCTCTCTCTCTCTCTCTCTCTCTCTCTCTCTCTATATATATATATATATATATATATATATATATATATATATATATCCTTTTGTTATAGGACCATGGTACATGGATATTAGATTATTCTATAAATTAAATAATAAAAGAAATAAACCATAACATCATAGCATAAATCAAGAGCATGAAAATCAAAGGACCATGGTACATGGAGATTAGATTATTCCACAAATTAAATAAAAAAATAAATAAACCATAACATCATAGCATAAATCAAGAGCGTGAAAATCAAAGAACATAAGATTGGGTACAATCTATCCCCCGACGTGTGTGGCTCCACTCCCGCACGCGGTATTTAAATCATATTCATGAATTTAGCCCTTGGAGCCATAAATAGCATAGCTTTTCCAAAATTGGGCTTTTTACAAAATTGAACCTTAGTCCAATGCTTTTAAAGCATCTCATAAAAAATAAACCTTGCCCAACATATATACAATGGGCCAAACCATAAAAAATCAAACATTTAGCACATATGTGCTTAGCTAGATAATCTCGTCCAATGTACACCTTGGTTGTTTCGAACTCATAATTTATACTCAACATAGCCACAATGTTAGATTACAATTACTTTGGAATCACTCACAAAAATAATTCTAACAAATAGAAATCATTCTCTACCATGCTTCACACATGAACCATGCATGCATCACACATAATTAATTGGATTCACTCCCATGATAAAATATTCTGAAAAATCTCACTCCCGTGATACCTTCTCTTTTCTCACTCTCTCTATCCTCTCTCTCTCTCTATCCTTCTCTCTCTCTCTCTCTCTCCATCTCTTCGCTCACTCTCTATAGCCTCCTTGCTCTCTTTCTGTCCTTGTCTTTGGTCTCTCTCTCTCTCTCTCTCTCTCTCTCTCTCTCTCTCTCTAGCCATCTCTTTGCTTACTCTCTATAGTCTTCTCTCTCTCTCTCTCTCTCTAGCCATCTCTTTGCTTACTCTCTATAGTCTTCTCTCTCTCTATCCTTCTCTTTGGTCACTCTCTCTATCCTCCCCCCCTCTCTCTATATCCTTCTCATTTCTCAACACAATACACTTAACTCATGTTTTGCGTATAGATCTTTTGAGTCTACAAACGTAACACTACCTTATTCATCCACACAATACAAAAAATGTCAATTCTTTATTGCTTTACATGACATGTTGAGCACAAACATTGTTGAAACTCTTAATGAAATCTTATTGCAAAACCCCAACTTGCATTGCTCTCGCCTTCTTTCTCTCTCTTTTTACATATAAAAATTGTTACGGTAATTAATTTATTATTGGGTGATCCAATAAGTAAAAAGAATATCTTGGGTGACCCAAGTGTGATTAAGTTGGTTATTATGAGTGAATCCAACCAGCTGTAACACGTGTGAAACGTGTAAAGGTTCTGTGAATTTGATCATGATGTTATGGTAATTAATTAATTTATTATTGGTTATGAGTGAATCCAACCATCTGTAACACGTGTGAAACGTGTAAAGGTTCTGTGAATCCAACCAGCTGTAATACGTGTGAAACGTGTAAAGGTTCTGTGAATTTGATCATGATGTTATGGTAATTAATTTATTATTGGGTGATCCAATAAGTAAAAAGAATATCTTGGGTGACCTAAGTGTGATTAAGTTGGTTGTGAGTAAATCTAACCAACTGTGACATGTGTGAAACGTGTAAAGGTTCTGTGAATTTGATCGTGAGTGAATCCAATCAACTCTAAGACACGTGTGATGCGTGTGAGGACATGTGGGAGTAAATCCACTTAAATACATAATGACATTGTGAATGAATCCAATTTGGGAACAATTAATGTGTTTGATCACTCGCATGTGCTGATAGTTACAACCGACGACGGTTGTCTTCTCAAATGGGAGGACTATCATGGGAGTGAGATTTTTCAGAATATTTTATCATGGGAGTGAATCCAATTAATTGCATGGTTCATGTGTGAAGCATGGTAGTGAATGATTTCCATTTGTTAGAATTCATTTTTGTGAGTGATTCCAAAGTAATTATGATCTAACATTGTGGATTATGTTGAGTATAGATCATGAGTTTGGGACGATGAAGGTGGACATTGGAAGAGATTATGTAGCCAAGCACATGTGTGCTAAATATTTAATTTTTTATGGTTTGGCCCATTGTACATATGTTGGGCAAGGTTTATTTTTGATGAGATGCTTTACAAGCATTGGACTAAGGTTCAATTTTGTAAAAGCCCAATTTTGGAAAAGCTATGTTATTTATGGCTCCAAGGGCTATATTTATGAATATGGTTTAAATACTGTGTGTGGGAGTGGATGGCAGTGGAGCCACACACGTTGGGAGGGAGATTGCACCCAATCTTGTGTGCTTTGATTTTTATGCTCTTGATTTATGTTTGATGTTATGGTTTATTTCTTTTATTATTTAATTTGTGGAATAATCTAATCTCCATGTACCATGGTCCTAAAGAGTGGTATCAGAGTACAGTAAATTTAAGATTTGAATTTGGGTCATGGAGAGTTGAAGAAAAATCAAGAAATTGATTTTTACTCAAAGGTTATTAGCTTGGAGCAAATTTGAAGACTTTTCAACAAATTTAAAAAAGACTTTTCAACAAATTTGAAGACTTTTCAACAAATTTGAAGACTTTTCAACAAATTTAAAAAAAACTTACATAATTAAAAAAATACTTACATAATTAAAAAAATACTTACATGGGAAGTGCAGAATCTGGCAGAAAGCCTGCAAAGGTACTTACATCAAGGTGAAGCTCAAAAATTGAAGAAGAGGCACTAAGGTATGAGAAGTTGCATTTCTTTTATCCAAAGGATAAGAAAATTACCAGTGGTTATTGACCAAAGGGCAAAGAAGGGTGGAACCACTCTCCAAATCCACCTCTTCATCAAAAAGCGGTTTTTTGAACCTCTCAACCTCTCCCTAATCTAACCATACGGATGAAATCTACAATTGAAGGAGGATTGGGCTTAGCTTTCCATTGAGCATGACAAATTTGTATAATGGATGGCAGAGGTTTGGTCTAAGTCAATTTGGAGTAAAAATTATAAACAACTAATTAGAGGGATCTGAGGTTAATTGAGTAAATTGGAAAAATTGTTGGCAAAATCTGAAGCATTGAATTGCTTTTGACACATAAGGCAAAGGAAATTTTTTCTTAACTCACTCCAAGCTTCAATGGGCGCATGTGCGGCAAATCCATGGGAATTATTCTTAATTTTTGCATTTTCGTGTAGCTTTATTTGGTTGGGTGGAGATTATTGTGGTTAAGCTTTAAATATTAAAGCTTACATAGCTTATAACCTTTCAAAAAAAAAGCGCTAATGTGAATGGGTTGCGGGTTTCAGTTGAATAAAAGCTTGACTTCAAAGGGGTACAAGGATTTCGCAGCACGAACACAATTAAAGGGCAAGTTCAACATTTCCACAAATTGCAGAAAATTGCTAGAACTTCTTCGTATTAATTGGAAGCCTCTTGCAACAAATATTTTCGGCATTATTCCTTAGCAAAATTTTTGAAGCACTTTTGAATGAGCTCTTTTCTAAATTGTCAACATCAAAGCATACCGGACTATAATACTTATTCTTCATGCAACTTCAAGCACTTCTACGACCCTTCTTTCGAAATATACGGGAGTCAGATAAGTTTGCTACTTTTTTTATTTTATTTCTACATTCTCATAATATTTTACCTTTTTCTTTTACAATGGTAATTTATCCACAACCACCTACTATCCAAGATCAAGTAAACGCACTTCAAGCTCAGTTGTTGAGTGAGAAGAGGCAAAGAGAAGATTTTGAGCAGAAATTTACTTGCAAGAAGCAAAGGTGTACGTATTCTGAACCTGATTATTTGGATTCTGAGGAGGACCCTATTCAAAGAACTGTGTGAGCTACTCCCAAAGCTCAAGAATCTCGAAAGGGACACAAGATCAGCAGCAGCAGCAGAAAGGCTTTTACTTTTCAGGATTATGATGGCAAAAAGGATGCACACGTCATACTCGCATGGTTGATCCAGCTTGATGATTATTTTTCTGGAGAAAAATTTTCTGAGAAGGATAAGGTTAAATGTGCTACTAATCATTTGGTGGAATGTTATTAGATAGGGCAAACGTAAACCAAAGTCATGGAAAGACTTCCAGAAGCTGATCAAGAATGATTTCTTACCTCTGTCATATAAGAGTAAAGCTAGACAATGATGGGATATTTTTAGATAGCTCGAAAAGGAGAACATATCAACCTATGTTGAAAGATTTCGGTAAACCTTATTGCAACTTCAAGCTATAGACAAAGTTCGTGAGAAAAAGAGCAAAGGACAAAGTTCATAGTAGGTCTCAAGCTAGTTATTAGAGCAGAAGTGAATATGTTTCATCCTCGTTCTCTTAGCAATGCCATCTCTCTAGCAACATACTGTGAGAAGAAAAATGGATTTTCGAGGGATACTACGATGACAGATTCTCATATTCTTCCGTCTTCTTCATCTACATATTTTGAGAAGCTTCAGCACAAAGATAAAGTAGGGAAAATGGAATTTAAAATCTAGCAGACAAAACCATATCATGTAACATATCTATGGAAAGCTCTTGATGCGTAGATCACAGATCTATAATCTTCGCTCAAATCGGAGCTTGTATGTAGAAGTTATGGAGGTCCGAAAATTGTAAAATTGCCTCCCCCCCTTTTTGGGGGAAAAAGTGCACCCTTTGACCACTCTTACACCTCTCTTACAAACCCAACATTTCAGTCCACATGGCAACCCCCCATTTGGCTATTCCTTAATCACCTTGATTAGGCTTGGGCAAATTAAAGGGCCCAAGAAGACCCCATTCACTTCCTCCTAATGCACATTCAACCTTTAAACTCTAACACCTCATTTAAAACACTTTCTTCAAATTATTCTCTTTCTATTTTCAAATAAGGTTAACCAGGTGTCTGTGAAAGATACTTGTGTTGGTGTCTATGAGAGATACTTGTGTTAGTGTCTGTGAAAGATACTCTTTTGACCTTCGAGATGGATAACTTATCACAATCTAGTGTTGAGAGGAATTCTATCTGTGACGCGGATTTATATTCTAACTCTCTTCACTTGCTAATTAAATACACAATTGAGGTCAGTTGTTGAAACCCGAACAAGAGGGAATGTTATGGTAATTAATTTATCATTGGGTGATCCAATAAGTAAAAAGAATATCTTGGGTGACCCAAGTGTGATTAAGTTAGTTTGTGAGTGAATCCAACTAGCTGTGACACGTGTGAAACATGTAAAGGTTTTGTGAATTTGATCGTCGTGGGTGAATCCAATCAACTCTAAGGCACATGTGATGTGTATGAGGACATGTGGGAGTGAATCCACTTAAATACATAATGACATTGTGAGTGAATCCAATGTGGGAGCAATTAATGTGATTAATCACACGCTTGTGCTGATAGTTACAACCGAGGACGGTTGTCTTCTCAAACGGGAGGACTATCACGGGAGTGAGATTTTTCAGAATATTTTATTATGGGAGTGAATCCAGTTAATTATGTGTGATGCATGGTTCATTTGTGAAGCATGGTAGTGAATGATTTCCATTTGTTAGAATTCATTTTTGTGAGTGATTCCAAAGTAATTGTGATTTAACATTGTGGATTATGTTGAGTATAGATCATGAGTTTGGGATGACCAAGGTGGACATTGGACGAGATTATCTAGCCAAGCACATGTGTGCTAAATATTTAATTTTTTATGGTTTGGTCCATTGTACATATGTTGGGCAAGGTTTATTTTTGATGAGATGCTTTAAAAACAATGGACTAAGGTTCAATTTTGTAAAAGTCCAATTTTGGAAAAGCTATGTTATTTATGGCTCCAAGGGCTAAATTTATGAATATGATTTAAATACCACGTGTGGGAGTGGAGCCACACACGTTGGGGGGAGATTGCACCCAATCTTGGGTTCTTTGATTTTTATGCTCTTGATTTATGTTTGATGTTATGGTTTATTTCTTTTATTATTTAATTTGTGGAATAATATAATCTCCATGTACCATGGTCCTGTAATAAAAATAAGATCATGACATAATCATAAACAATTGTTAAACCCAATCACTTGAATATTCATAAACAAATATGTTCATTGCACTACAATGACATATTTATCAAGACACCGTCCACAACGTCCTCTTTGGGATCAATACAAACAATGTTCATGTCTGATTTGCACATTACCATAGCACAATCTCCACATCCTACATAAAGCTTTACTATCACTTGCCCTTCTTTTACACATGACACTTCAACATGCTATCCCAAAAGTCATATCTGCGTTGACATCCACTTGTAAAGAAAACATTTCTCTTTATTCCACAAAAATGTAACACTCTTAATTTAGAGAACTTATATGTTTATACCATATCTCTCCATGTTATCCCATTTGGGCGTCTTGCCCAGTGCATCATGGTGCAAGGATCGATGATATAATCAGGCAAGAAAGGTTGTGCATGGTTTATATCAACAATGCTTGTGAAAGTAGTAGCACGACGAGAGGGTATATGTCATCACAAGATTATGAGATAAGTTATTATAACAAAAAGTGATCTTCAATGGCAACCTCTATGGTTAGTATTGCTTACCTCTTATCCAAACACCTTTCCAATCTGCATTGTACACCGCACATTCACCAGGGTGTCTAAGGAGAAGCCACATTACTCAGCCTGCGCTATAATGGTTATCACTTGATACATAGTACTAATGACAACAAGAGATTCATTGTCATCTAGGATGGTCTCACAAATCTGAAGCAATAAAGGCTAGTCTCCATCTATGAGGCATAGACATAAAACGTGAGAATTTGCACCCCAACGTATACACAATAACACTTAAGGTCTTAATGATGGAAAAATTCTCTTGATCACTCACGTATACAGAGATTCCATGGCGGGACAATGTCATCGGGGTAGCCATAAATGGACCTCTTGTGGGCAACCTCACTACAATACAATCACACACGCTTTGCTTGTATTGACACCTTTAATATTAAAGGTTTGGTTTCCTCTTTCATGATTTGCAACATATCAAAAAGGCGTACTAGCTCCTCTGAATACTCCTGGTTCTGAATTGCACGTCTATCTTCAAAGGATATCCAACAAATGCCCTCACCTTTGGAGAATCATGTCTTGCTACACCATGTTGGGAAGAGTTACACATTAATTGTCATTACATGATATAAAAAACACACATTTACAATCCTTACACATGTGTTCACAATTGATTAGTACACCTATCAGCGTCGAGGCTTCTATAACAGTAGAGAAACTAGCACTTTGATGTTGCAACACACTCAAAACACCGAGGACTATTGTCGAGGGTGCGTACGATGAGACACTGCTACAAAGGATACATTTTATAATGCATGCACTACACATATACACTACATTATCATTACTAATGAGTAAAATCATACCTGGAAAATTCATTTGGATTGGTGTTAGAATACCTAGCCTAGGTGGATTATTATGTCATGATGGTGCATTTGGCGCTTCACCTCTTGCCAAGATTATTTGGATCCATAACTTATTCATCTACGTTAGTATTCTAACCCTATAAAAATCAAACCCCTCATCTCTTGCCAAGCATCTTTGGATGTATAACTAAATCATATATGTTAGTATACAAACTATTTAATAATATAACTAATGAATCATGAGTTAAAGAGTGCCCCGCTTGTGTTGCTGCATGACCCACTTCATCAAATTTTGGGGTTGCCTTGATCTTGTGCGACAAGTGCTATTCTCGAATCGCTTTCGTCATACTCCGATGTAGAGACATGAGAGTCATCTTCTTCCCCTTGTGCCTTTGATTTTTTCTCTTCCTTTGTGGCATCCTTCTTTGGCACTTTTGCCCCTTCACATCATCACCCTCTTTTATCTTCATCATCATCAGCCCCTTTATCTTTCATAAAACCTTTTCCCTTATCTTGAACATGTGATTGGTCACGTAGAATTCTAGTCTTCACAATAGAAATCACGATTTGAAAAGATATAGGAAACAATATTAAAAAAGAATTGAAATATCTAATTGTATAGTACATACTATCTTTGATTGCTTTGATTTACAAGCCCGAGTATACATCTCCTTCTCAGGAAATTTACCATTTGGAAAGTCAAGGAATAATGGGTATCTCTTGTATATCCCTAAATCCCAAAGGTCTTGAAGTTGCTGTTATGTATACATTGTGCTCTCATGTCATGGATCGCGCCAACCATTTATGATGGCAGGCATAGTTATAATATATTTCTTGGCATGGCACTTACAAATCCATCTACATATAATTCTTTCTGTTTAGTTTATGAATATAAGAGCACAATAAATTAGTAAGTAGGCTTTCTATAATGTTGCGCACTTGAACACAGCATACTTAGTAGCTTTGATGATAGCAGGGTTTGAAGCTACCATACCTTGTTTTTTCAGGAACCCACCATTTCCTTAAACACCTTCCCAAAATATTGCCTCTTAAGATCGACGAGGTTCTCCTAAAATGCATCTAGGAAAATTATTTTGTACTTATTTGTTATTTCTCCAAGGAGGATGGCCACATCTTGTGCTCCAATCTCGTGCCATATGAATTTTCTTCTTAGCCAATCCTTGAATAAACTTGCATTTGCTGTGTTTCCATTGAAATTGTTATTCATACAAAATACATTGCTTTGAGAAATTAGGGAAAGTAATAATTAGTCATTTTTAGGGATTTGTAAGTCCTTGAGCCTATGCGAATCTCCCTCAATCCAAATATCTAAAATTCTAGTCATTTGGTCTGAGCTAGATGCTAATTTATATAGCCTATCCTCCGTCAAACAATCTAGTTTCTTATCCAAATTTACTTGCACTAGTCAGTTGTTATAACACAATACCAAAATTAAACCACAACATTAAAACCATAATGTGTCGTTGTCTACCAAAAAGACAAAGAGGGAAGAGTATAGGCTTTCTTAATCAAAGAAACCTTCTTCTTGTGCAGTGTTTGCAATCACCGCTAGTAGCCATCTAGTACCATGCCTCTCTCATCTTTATAAAATGCAGTTCTCCATTTGTCTTCAAACTCATGCAGGCAAGCTATCTACTAGGGGGCCGATATCTCGGGTGGTTGTGAGGTACTCATCCTATTATTCTTATGGTACTACATTAGTTTGACAATATGTAAATGTTAATCATATATTGCAAGTGTTAGAAGATAGAAGATTGTATTCGGAATACTATTTGGGATAGTTCTGATAGCTCATAGTTTTACCAGGATGGGCGACCCTTTTTTTCCTACATCAAGGCATACTTCTCCATCCATACCTTGTTCATTGCTCTTGTGTGCTTCATAATTGTTTCTTTATTTGCTAATCAAAGCGCCCTAATGAGGCACACTTTGTCCACAAGAGACGATGAAACATAGCCCACTCATTCATCCAATGGTAAAAAAATTATGAATTATGATGAAAGATAAAACATGCAGCACTTGGAACTTCCCAAGTCCAAGAGATTTAAGACATATATTCTCATAATGTGTAGGAAGACACACTGGCACAAGTTCTATTATGGAAAATGATTAACAATGCTATGGTGTAAAAAGGTAGTTTTCCAAACCAAATGTTTTTGGCTTCATGGTGGTTAATGAGGAGGGTAGTTAGGATAGTCTATAACAATGGACCAGAGAATATATTGGAAGGTTGTGAGCATTCATGTATTTTTTACTGGGAACAAATCTTGAACATCCATACAATACAATATGTAGTTAGGAATTTTCAAGAAGAGCACAAGCGACTATGACTTCAGTGGCGTTGTGCATTGAGTGACACAAAGACACTTTTGAAATACAGACACAGATCGTTGTGGATGAATGGTAAAGTTGCTGATGTGAACTTACCAGCCATGGATTGTTGGCTTAGTTGGTGGGATACTAGATATTTCCATTGGAGGAAACACCTTTGTAGAAGTAAGTATTACTTTCTTGGTTTTGAAAATAAATAGCTTGCATTTAGAATATGAGATGTTAAGTTAATATTTTGTTATGGAATGCGATTGGACCTTACAACTTCAATTCTCATTTTGTTAACTTAATCTCCTCCTCTAGGATGTGGACAACGCCACTTTGTTGCATATGCTGACCACTAATGTAGCAAAAACGAAACATGCAAGTTGGTTAGTAGGAGAGGGGTTCAAGGGAACCATCTCTTTATATGATGTTGCCGTTTCAGATCCCTTTAATTCCCTCTTGCAATCCACAAAGAAGCATGCATTTATTTAAGATAAATATCAAGAGAAGGCTCTACAATAACAAAGTTGATGGAGAAGGCTCTACAATAACAAAGTTGATGGAGAAGGCTAGAACATCAAAAGCTCCAAGTCCGTCAACCACCAGATTGGTAGGGGAACCAGTGAGTGGCACACCAATGCATGTGCAACCAAACTATATTGGTGATAACGTTATAGTTAGCTGCCGTTGAAAACCCATAGTTATAAATCTTGAGGAAGATAAATCATCACATCGTCCAAAGTATGTCACAGAAAACCAATCACGTAAGAAACAAGGTAGGAGATTAAACTTTCCACCCACTATTCCTTCAGCTCTATAGAAGGTGGTCGACACAATACACAGGGATTAGCAACTAAAGTAGAGGTGCAGGAAATTGTGGAGAATGACATACATGACTCAATGTAGACTATACATTTAATACCTTTACACAACAAGGTTACTTGCCAAGGATGGTTAGATGTCCAAGATGGAAAGTGTAAGAAGAGAATCAAGAACTGTGGGCAAGAAGCTCCTTCTTTCTATGGTATGAGAGAGTGGTCAGGGGGACACAGAGGCATCAGTTCATGTGGTTTTGTAATAGCAGTGTGGATCATAATTGGAGAGTATGTAATACCATTTGTCAATAACCTGCTAGACCCCTGGATGTATGGCCACTTGCACGAGGTACAAACCTTACCATGGATGAGATTTGAGCATTGAAGGAGGCTCGTGGATTTATGTTACAAAAGGGACTATGCCAAGAAGTAAATTGTGTAGTAGCCCATTGATCAACAAAGTGGCATATCGGATATGGCAACCAAGATACAAGATTCGGCAATTTCAAACATAGCTACAGTCTTTAAGCATTTGGTCATTAAGGTCGGATAGAAGGAAGTGTTTGTAATTGAGACCTAGGAATCACTAATACATAATCAAAACTACTGGGTGAGTATGGGAAAGATTCCATCATACACATGTCCTGATTTTCAAATCACGGTAGGGCTTGGTAGACTATATTGTGCATGCAAGCACCTTCATTTTGTGTATTTACGTATTTTTGGGTTAGATATGAACCATAATATGTTTATACATCAATCCACTCTAAAAAAGGCTAGGGCCTAGTAGACCATAATATGTTTATACATTAACCCACTCTAAAAAAGGGTAGGGCCAGGTAGACCATATTGTGCATGCAAGCATCTTTATTTTGTGTATTTGCATATTTTTGGATTAGATGTGAACCATAATATGTTTATATATCAACCCACTCTAAAAAAGGAGGACCTAATGAGGATTTTCAGCAGGCAGGAGAACAATCTGAAAAGGACCTTGTACTATTGATGACATTGTATTGTTGTTTTGAAAATGTCCTTCATCGATAATAAAATGTCCTTTATATCATGATTCTATCAACTCTCTAGGAAGGTCTATTTACTTTTTGTTTTTTAAATGTCTTAGCAGGACAATCAACGTGTTTGTATGTTGATGGTTGGAATATCTTCATTTATTATTTGTCCTTACGTTTGCACTGGCTTTAGGGTTAGGGTGTTGATGATGTGGTCTTCTTACTAAAGGGCATGTAGCTTTTCCGATGGGCTGTGTCGATGTCACGGGACCCTTTAATCTTCTTGAAGAAATAATTAAAAGCTCAAAAAATATATCAAAAATTAAAACAAAGACTTGAATTTAATTGAAAAATCAAATCACATAACATAACATAAGACAAGAGAGAAAGAATAACATCACCATCAAGACAAGATTGGGTGCAATCTCCCCTCCCCCATGCTGTGTAGCTCCCTTCCACGATATGAGTATTTAGAGTTTTTTTTTCATAAAAATAGCCCAAGGAGCTAAGAATAGATGAGCGTACAAATTGGGCTTCCTTTTCCCACTTTTGGGGTATTTCTTTACACATTTTTAACCATATGGGGTACATATAAAAACCTTTGCCCAAATAAAATTGCTAATGGGCCTTGTTACATAAAATGACTATGTGCACATTTACACCTATACATTAATCTTGTTCCCACTTGCATATTCCATTAAATTGAATCCTACACAAATTAAATTAAACATATTTTTGTAAGATTATTAATTCATAAAAAATATGAATAAATATATACCTGTAATAGTCCTCCCGTTTGAGGAAGCAGTTGTCCTCAATTGCTTAAGAAAAATTACGTAAGAAATTGTCCTTAATTGTCCTCAATTGCTTAAGAAAAATTGCGTAAGAAAAATGCCAAGAGAATAAGATTGTTGATGTCATAACCTGCAAGGTAAACTCAGAGGTCCGAACATGGCTCAGAGAGGCACAAAGGCATGGCTCAGAGGTTCTCATGGACATGGAATACCAATCAAGAAAACTCGTGCGACACCAAAATTGGTGATCATCACACTGATTATCAAATCAAGATAACATGTACAAAAAGTTTAATACAAAGAAAAATGATCATCATCTTCACACTACCGCATAATCCACCAGTCATATGACACCTCAATCGGTACCCTCATATAGTGCGACACCTCAATTGGTACCCTCACACATCTCATGCAGTATCGTCACACTTCTCGTTGCTATACTAAGATGGTATCCACGTCATCCAGAGATATAGACAACCCATAAATAATCAAATAATAGCCATACACATGTTTGCCAAGGCGTAAGTACCCAGGGAATCACCCCTCCACACGAACCAACTGAAACAAACAGTGAAGGCAGCCACACACATGTTTGCCATGCATAAGCACCCCACCAGGGAATCACCCCTCCATCCAAACCAATTGAAACAAATAGTGAGGGCACAAAAACATGCCATATACGGGCGTCCTCGATATACGGTAACATAAACGCATGAGAGGCTGGCTTTATGATTGGTGTGGAAGACTAGATCTACACTAAATGCATATGCACTGAACCAATCAAATGAATGTATGTAAGACGAGTCTATGTGTCCCATACCACATAGGCGCATTGTACATACACACATAGAATGGTAGAAAGATAGAAGACATAAATGTGTCTAGAGTAAGTATATGAAACCAATTTGATGTCCCATACCACCAGATTAATTTCATACATTACTTCCTTCAAAATAAAAGTTTGAGGCGGAGTGGCTAGCTCCCTCTAAAACTTAAATTCCGACGTAATTTTTCTCTATCTAGAAATTTCATTTATTTTATTGAACTTGAACTAATCTTAATGTAAGGTTTATTAATTAGGTTATTAGGTTGGAAAGAGATTATAGAAATACTTATGAAAAAGTTGTATAAAAGAAAGTGAATATATATACATATCTCCGTTGTGTTATTGAACCTATCTGAAATGAATTTTAACACTCGAAGATATGTGAGATTATAAACCAAAAGTAGATGAAACAAGTCTGGATGAAAGGTTAATTTACTTTTGAAGTTGACATAAACTTAAATAATAAACACGAAACTTAAGTGTAGAGAGTCGTACCTTTTTATATATTCAACTGAAATAATAGTTTACATTGAGAAAAATGAGAAATAATGCGAACGGATTATAATTTTATAACTACGGACTATGACTTTATAAGAAATAAAATCCTTAAGCATGATCACTATTGTAGGGTTAGAAACGAATAGCTTACTTGGAAGGTGTTTGAGTCACTGTTGTAGGGTTAGAAATAAATAGCTTACTTGGAAGGTGTTTGAGTCACTGTTTGGAAGATAAAACTTTCATAGAAATATTGGAAATTTTATTTACTAAGCTACAAAGGATAGTAACTTACTTGCAAGTGTCGAACAACCTTGCTACAAAACACATCATTAAAAGGTCACAAATATTGTAAGTATATGTGATGTTTCAATTATGGAAAATAGAGAAACTTACTTATGTTGGAATGCAAAATATCAGTTAAAAGAAAACAAATCGACGAGTAACAATTTTCATTTTATACAAGTAATTGAATTACAAAAGGTGAATACTTAGCTGTAATTCGTAAAAGTTGGAAGCTGTATGTCGAAGAGAAGTTGTTGTCCTCTAGGTTGACTTGTGATAATTAACAACCCCTGATGAAATCTGTAAAAAGCAAACCTTGACAAAACTTTTGAAAATCTAATGTTGGTTGTAGCCCTTATTGAAATCCTTAATTTAACCTCCAAAAAGTAATGGTAAAAGAATCTTGAAAGTATTTGTTTATCTTGGTTGATTACAAAGTCCTTAATTATAATAATCAATATATAAAGCTTCAAAGTTTGCTATATAGGCTTATATTATAAGTTTTATAATATAAGTCTTTATTACATGGCTTCAACTAAAGCCTTAGATTTAAGGTTTTTGAATTCAAAAAGGATATGTGGTCCTATATATATATATATATACATACATATATATATATATATATAGCATTTCACTTTAATTAAAGCCTAATTTAAGGTTTTTCAAAAATCCGATCAATAGCGTGAAATCAAACATTAAGCATTAATTAACACATAATTAAGGTGCCTTTAAGCTGCTAATTCCCGCAGCGCGCATTTTTGGAGAGAGATGAAATTTTCAAAATGTGCCGTCGGGAAATAATAGAAGATAAGGCTTTATATATATATATATATATTAACAAAGTTTTATTTAAAGCTTAGATTAAAGCTTTTAACCACAGAGAATAGCGTGTAGCACTTTAAACGGTCGACGGAAGGAGAATTTCAACACACCCCCCCCCCCCCCCTCCCCCCCTCGAATTTGCAGTTCGTTGCCCTTGTGGCAAGGAAAAGGTGGATAAATATATATATATATATGTCAAAGCTCTCATTTTAAATCATTTTAATAAACATTCAAACATCTCAATAGGCTGGAAGAAAAGACCGTGGCCAGCTGGAAGAAAAAGACCGCGCGACTGAGGAAAAAAATAAAATAAAAAATAAACCCATGGATTCATGGATTGCTGCGGTCTCTGCCGCCCGTAGATGCGCTGTCGCCCTTCAAAAGAGAATGGGTGGAGGAAAAATAAATAAAAACATATATATAAACTATGTTTTAATTAACCTTTTTACCAAGGGCCCCCCAACGCACCCAGTCAGTGGCACACAGAACTCAGCGAAATCCACCAGTGTGCAGTCCGGACTTGAGGAGAGAGGGAGTAAAGAAATAAAATAAAAAAACTCAATTTGTGCTGCCCGCAGCCCGTGAAGGAGAAAAGAGAAGGAAAATTTTATTTTTGAATATTTTAATTTAAAAAAAAAGAAAATTAAAAACCTGCAAATAGTTTTCTCAATATATCTAATTGTGGACCATCCATTATAGATTTTCTACACTTCCACTAGCTTAGCAATCTTTGCTGATTCAATCCGTACAGACAAATTATGAAGAGGATTAGTGTTGAGGAAGGTGGTTTTGTGGTTTTGGAAACCCACTAATGGTTTTCCACCTAGTTTTACCCTTTCAGAAATAGATTGATGGAGACTCTTTATCGAATGGTTACCCTTTGGGCAATAGATTAATGGAGATTGGTTAAAAACAAGCCTTCTTTCTACCATTCATAAACATAAATCCATAAACCTATTCTTCTTCAATTTAAATTCAAAAAAATATGTTCTTCTTCAATTTAAATTAAAAAAAATATGTTCTTCTTTAATTTAAATTCAAAAAATTACCAAAATCACCTCTCTTTTTGTCTCTTTCACCTCTTTGTCCATAAGTTTTTTGACTTCCTGCAAGAAGATTAAATTAAACCAAAGCTCTGATACCCCACTGTCACGGGACCCTTTAATCTTCTTGAAGAAATAATTATAAACTCATAAAATATATCAAAAATTAAAACAAAGACTTAAATTTAATTGAAAAATCAAATCACATAACATAAGACAAGAGAGAAAGAATAACATCTCCATACTCATCGGTATATGCCTTTTCATTTTTTTGGGTGACATTCTTATTTTTTTGCCACTGTAGAGCAGTATGTGAAAGATGTGCAGTTGGACAAGATTGGGTGCAATCTCCCCTCCCCATGCCGTGTAGCTCCCTTCCACGACATGAGTATTTAGAGATTTTTTTTTCATAAAAATAGCCCAAGGAGCTAAGAATAGGTGAGCGTAGAAATTGGGCTTCCATTTCCCACTTTTGGGGTATTTTTTTACACATTTTTAACAATATGAAGTCTCCTAAGGTTTGTACATATAAAAACCTTTGCCCAAATAAAATTGCTAGTGGGCCTTGTTACATAAAATGACTATGTGCACATTTACACCTATACATTAATCTTGTGCCCACTTGCATATTCCATTAAATTGAATCCTGCACAAATTAAATTGAATCCTGCACAAATTAAATTAAACATATTTTTGTAAGATTATTAATTCATCAAAAATATGAATAAATATATACCTGTAATAACAGTCGATTATGCTAAAGGCAATAGAAACTGTGAATGCAGGGGCCCTTGACAAGCTCACATGAGTGTGGTCTCACATTCACCATTTCTTTGCTCCACCATCCTTTGCTCCCCACCACCATGGCTTTCTCACACCCATGCTCACTAGAACCTCATAGGCCATTATGTTATGTGTCTAGTGACACATTACAAGCATGGAAGAGTGAAGGGCTTCTGCTTAAGCTCGGATACAAAAGACAATTTGGTAGAACACCTCACATAGGCATGATGGTGTGATTGGCTTCACTTTGAGCAAGAAAGGCTCCCATAGAGATTTCAAAGTATTATAAAATCCCAAGACATGGCTTGGCCAGGAGCTTTAAAAATTGGGTAGATTCGTGTGCATGCTCTGTCGTGTTTACCCTTGGAGTGTACCAAGATGGATGCAAATACTCCCAAGTCCTCAAAAGCTCAGTATGATGAAATAGCCCATCAAGCACATCAAAGAACTATTGTGTGTGTAGAAGGTGAAGAGGGTCAACGATTTGGGATCCAACTTGTTGCTTAAGGGAAATAGTTTAGCCACCCCCACTGCTTCAGCTAGTAAGCAATCATAGGAATTAAGGTCTAGGTACCCTCTCGAAAGGAGAGCAAAGTTAGGGAGCTGAACAAATGATGGCGGCTATGGGGCAAGAGTGATGGAGCGAGACTGGAGCAGGAGTGTAGGTGGGGGCCACAAATGTGGAGGGGGGAGGATTGGAGTGTTGAAGGGAAAAGCCTTCAATAGTTGAAGGATGTTGTAAGATGCACTTGCACACATTGAAAATAAACATATAACAAAAGAAAGAGAGAGATTTCCATGGAAAACTTGCTATTCCTTCATTCTAGATTGCTACTCAAGAACTATGTCCTCAAATACAAACTATTAGGTGTAGGTTTCATTTGAATCTCAAGAGCTATGTCTTGGGATACAAACTATTAGGTGTAGGTTTCATGTGAATCCATGGCATCAAGATAGCAAAGCGAGTGAATATCCATCTCCATGAGGAGGAGATACTTTGTAGGTTTTTCTTGGCCAAATGAACATGGGTAATGCATAATTTAGTCCTTATGGGAGTCCTCTCTAGATGAATCACTAGCTACTCTAGGCTCAAAATCGATGTTGGCTCCCAAGAGGGATGCTACACTAAGCCTAAACAAGGAGGTGATTTCTATCCCATCTAGCTATGGCAAAACTTGTTCCAAGATTCTATGGAAGAGTGTCCATGGACCCAATCCCTAGAGTCAGTAGGCTCTAGGAGAGGTCCATCATCTTCACTATCCAACATATTGTTTGCAACAATTACAAATGTTGATTGAATCACTTCAGAGACAATTGTGTTAAAATAATTGTGTGAGAATGCTTTGGCCCATAGGGGATGAGTCTTCCCTATCTTTATGTTTATCTTTAACGACTGATCACCTTTGCATACATAGATGTGATTGGTTTCAGGTTTATCTTTGAGGACTAGTTGCCTTTGCATATATAGATGCAATTGGTTTCCCAATCATGACCCAACCTTCTCTCATGTAAGGCCTTCCTAGGATCATTATTTATGAACCGCTTCTCTGAAAATACCTCACCATAAATGTGTGGTGGAAACTTAATTTGAAGGTCTTAGTCTTTGCATCTTGTAGGATGCCTAAGGGTTTAGCTGTGTTCCTTTGGCAAGCTTGACCACACAAGGCTTATGCCCAAAAGTGGTGGGGGGCTATTCCCAGTAATCCTTGGTGATTATGCTGACACCAATATTACCATCCAAGATCGCAGGGGTGGTGGGGTGAACGGAGACTGTCAGTCCCTTGTATACGACAACTAACATTACGTTCATTTTTTAGCTTATAAAATAGTATCCTAGCTTGTTCATGGAAACTTTGGGTTATCCTTTGGTTTTGTCTATGGAGTGGAGGGTGCTCAATGGAGCATGGCTTGTCTTATTTCTCCTCCCAGCGTAGGTTCACTATATGGGCTCTTAAATCTCCATTCATCTAGTTTGATAAGTCGTTCCAAAGTTGAGAATTTCCTTGTAAAAGAGAATTTATCGAAACTTGTACCTTGAAGGACAAGAAGGCAGTGAGGCCGACTATGTCCTGCACGCAATACTCTGGGCTCATACTCACTCTGAGGTGGGCTAGGACCTGCTAATGTGTAAATTATGTGCACTAATCCTTCCCTAAGGGGTGGTGCCAATTCTTACACTAGCTCTAGTTTAGCATGTGCCTTCCTCACAAGCTCTTCGTCTTTCTTTCTCCAACATAGGGTTGGGATGCTCCTTGAGTTTCTTTGGAAGGTTTTCATAGTCTATGGGTTTCTTTTCTTTGGGAAGAGTGGGAGATCATTGGTTGTCTCTAGCAAGGGAGGCCGCTTTGGAGCTCTTATCCGAATCCCTTTTGAGATGGTCATGATGTCATTACTCTTCACACTGATCATGCATTACATTTACGTGTGACCTTTGAGATCTTCTTCCTCTAGATCTCTGGTTCTAGCTCATTAGCCTTTTTAGGGGCTATTATAGCTTTTGGGGATTGCACCTCTACTTCTCTTTAGCTTCTTGCTTTGAAGTCCAAGCTTGGGCTTCCTGCTTTTTGGTAGCCTTAGATATTCCATTAACAAGTGGCCCTCATCTTGGCTTGGAGCTTTGCAATGGCATTAAGGGGGACTATGTGAATGATTCCTCCTTGTATGCTTAAAACCTTAAGGCTCATCAAAGTGGAGGTAGATACTTTTGCCCATGGAGGTGATTGTTACTCTATTGGGATAATCCTTGTAAGCATGATTAAATCCACACTTATAGCATGTGCCCCCATATAAGAAATTACATTGGAGTTGGGCAAGATATTTGGAGTGCTAGGAGGACTCCAAATCCCTCGAGTGCTAGGAGCTGTTCTTGGGTTTTTGTTTGTGCAGGAAGGGTAACTGAGTACTATTATATTGGTGTAGGAAGGGTAACCAAGTACTATTATATTGGTGCAATTCTTGGAGGAATCAGCTGGGGTGGTAGTACTGAAGGTGGATATGGTAATTGAGGGTCGATAAATGGTTTTGATATGTAGGCATTGGAACTTATGCCTACTAAGGAGTGACTGGTAAAGCTTCTATGGTTGCCTTAAAATAAAGGCAAAAAAAGAAAATATCTTAGAAAGAACCAAGAAGAAAATTGAGGAAGAGAGAAAGAAGGCTAAAAAGGGGGTTGAGAAGGTAATAAATAAGTTGAACACCAAATCTTCCAGAGGGATGAAGAAGGTAATAAATAAGTCCAATACCAAATCTTTGCGTGAGTCAAAGTAGCTTTCAAAAATATATCTTACTAACTCTCTCACATGTTGAAAAGACACCGGAATGGAAGGAATTATCAGACGAAATTAAATTTCATGTTTGGTAGAGACGCTTGTTTATAGGAGTATAGTTATTAGCAAGGAGAGCCATGCATATAGGAGGAAGAAACTATCATGGTGCCAGAGTCCACCCAACTAGGTTTCCTTGGTACCAACATTGAGCTGTGTCATGGTTCCCATGGCACTGGAGCACAATATCTAGGCAATAGAATTGGACACTATGTACTTATATGCTTTTGACGATAAATCTCTTTATGGGAATAGATGTGGGTGTCATGCATGAGGTCCTGGTTGGGGTTGGCCTTGAGGTTACCTTTTTGGGGCTGTTGGCCTTGCCAATGCTGGCCTAAATGGTTAATCATATTCTGCAAACTCATCCATGCCCATGTCCTTGACTAGGACTCTAGCTGGTGATAGTTGGGCACCCTTGGCTGATGATAAGGCTTTGGGTGGTGGATGATGCATCCCCTATCTCCTTATTCAGGTGGAGATAACTTCTATATCCTTGTCTTGCAAGTTATCTATTAGGTCTATTACCTCACGGGAAACACTCATCAAAGATGTAGTGACTAGACCTATAGATATGGTAGTGCATTCTCTTTCTCTTAAGATAGATCATAAATTGATCAACAAGCAATAAGTCATCTAGTCTTTTATGTGTACTATATCTCATATGGAGATACTTGGTTTTAGTAATGTAATCCTGCATGGTTTCTCCCTCCTCTTGCTTGAGGTTATAAATTTATGCAATGGGGCTCCATATGGATCCACTAGGTAAGAATCACACTATGAAAGTGTGTCTCAAGACCTCATAGTAGTAGCTGGCCTTTTCAAGTGCTTTTGGTTACCTAAACCACACTGGCCTGCTTTGCCTTCAAAGCAAAGTCCAAATGAGAAGATTTTGATGGGATCATTAATCCTTCCCATGGTCTCACAAATTTGATGGAACTTCTCTAGATACTAAATGGGAACTCCAGTTCCCATGGCCTTGTAAATATGATGAAACTTCTCTAGATACTGAATGGGAACTCCCAAGCATGTCTTCTATATATTCACATGGTGGTGGAACGTAAAGAGGTGGTTGCACAAGATCCTTAGTTGAGTTGTACAATTTTCAATGGCATTTGTCCTCTTCTATCTGGTCTTTGAGGTTATAGGCTCGCGTTATGGCGCTGAGGACATATTCTGTGAATGTCCTTGTTGTTGTGGATCTCTTTGTGATAAGGTTATCCCGCTATACTGATATTGGCTCCTTACCCCTCCCCATATCCCCCATTCCTCATCCAAATATATATAAACTAGAACTTGGTTCTGTGGTGTATTAACCCCTTGCCGGCATGGAGACCTCTATGGCATCGATGTCAGCCACCGTATCATTTTCACCTTCTTTAGGCCACATGCACTAGAATGGTCAGAATTCACTTAAAAGACATATATTGTATATTTTGCATGTGTGCTTGCAACTTGTCTATGAAAGGAACACCTCGGGATTAAGGAGTTTAGATTACTACCATTGGATGAGTGTTTACACAAGGCTAGGTGGGCTAGAGAGCCTGAGAACCTTATTTTTAGGTTTTTTCGTCCAAATGGTGTGAACCCTAGAAACAAAGGAGCTAAAGCAAAAAGAAAGCCAACTTCTCACTATCTTGTATTCTCTTATGCTAATTTAATAGAGTGCTCTTATTCTCTTGTTTAATCGCTTATGTGTGCTTGCTTGCTTGCTTGCATGTGTGTGAGAGAGTGAGTGTGTGAGAAGGGTCGAGATTCCATTGGTGGTGCGGAAGAAGTACTTGAGATGAGGAGGTTGAGCTCTGGAGTACTTCTTCCGCAATGCCACCTATAAACAAGGATCGACAGTGAGCTACAAGCGTTCACGAGTTGACACACCTTGACTGTGCTTCGTGTGTTAGACCATGGTATATTAGTTTCTCAATTAAGATTCCAAGTGCCCCACCACATAACCATAGTGCATTTTAAATTCTTGATAATGGTTTAATTTTGTTATATTTCTGGTTTTTTCAAGAATGAAATAGAAAGGAAATCTCAAAAAACCCTTTTTTCTTATTTTTTGTTGCATATTCTTGTTATCTTAAGAAATTTATGTATAGTTTTTCTTGTTATCCTTAAAGCTGTGTATTTTAATTTCTAGAATATCTGTTTTGGTCAATTTTTACATTATCTATTTTTTGTTTGTTTTTTGTTTTTGTACAAAAAATACTAATTTGGGCTTGAAAGTGAAAGAATTTGGTTAAATAGATGTGAAAATTGGTTTCTAGGCATGGGGTTTATCCCGCTTTTGACTCCTTACATGGAGAAATCGGGATAAAAATAAGGATTTCGGTAGGATATATAGGTGGATTATTTTTTGTGTTTTATAGATTTTCTATGTTTTTACATTAATGCTAATAACATGGGTTAACTTAGATTAATCTCTCTATAATTTGGGCCACTAGTTGTTAGCCTTAGTTGGTTGGCCGCATTTGTAATGCGTGCAAGCTTTTAAGCCCTAAGTCAAAGAGGGAGAGATTCTAGGAAAATTTTGAAAATTCTAACACCACCCCTTTTCGGGTCTCACCCATTGTGTGATAGTACCCAAAAAGAACTGAAAAGTGAGAGTGTGTGTGGATCTCAAAAAGGTCACAATGCCACCACCACGATATGAGACCACTATCTGTTGCCCCCTTTACAAAACGTGTCCTCGAGTGGGTCACAAGGAAGGAAGCCTAGAGCTTCCTTGATGGATTTTCCAGCTACAATCTAGTGCTGATAGACCCAAAAGATCAACATAAAACAACTTTTTCCACTGAATGGGGCACATATGCATACCATGTAAAGCCTTCGGTTTGACCAATGCCCTAGGCATCTTCAACGCGCCTGATGTGCACAGCCTACTATGAAAAATCCTTGAAGTCTTTATGGATGACCTTTGTGTCAATTCTACATGGAAAGCACATTTGTGGTGTTTGAGAAAAGTGCTAGAGAGATGAGACGACTCTATAAAATCCCTCTTTAACCCTTTGAAATGCCAGTTTTGGGTCTAGCATGGAGTAATCCTAGGATACATTATCTCAAAACATAGTATCTCCACAGATGATAGTAAGTTGAAACTCATTCTTGAGCTACCAGCTCCTACCAACTTTAAGGGAGTCCAATGATTTGTGGGGCATGTTGGTTATTACCACGTTTCATATTTATGTATGCCAACATAGCTCCCCTTTATGGGATCTTGGTGATTTTTGAATGGACAGAGGAGTGCCAATAGGCATATGATACCCTAAAAAAAGCATTGGCTAGTGCTCCCATTTTGAGATCCCCTAATTGGGAATCATATTTCATGTACACATATATGCCTTTGCTTTCGCAATTGGTTGTGTGCTGGCTTAACCTGGAGAACACAATAGGGACTTCCTTTAGCTTTGCCATTTGCTAATTAAATGAAGTAGAACAAAATTATACCACCACAGAAAAAGAAGGGTTGGCCATGGTCTATACAGTTAAGAAGTTTCATCATTACCTTTTGGTGACCAAATTTGTTTTCTTTGTAGACCATCAAACGCTTCTTTATCTGGTGAATAAACCTTGCACCATAGGTAGAATCACCAGTTAGCTCCTAATTTTGTTAGAATTTAACTTTATCATCATAGAACGCAAAGGCTTCCAACATATACTAGCCGAACATATGTCACGCATTCCTAATGCAGGAAACCACTGGTGGGAGTTGATGATGACTTACTAGATGCCCCTCTGTTCAAACTATGCTTGATTCCTGAATGGGGAGAGGAATTTGCACATTTCCTTGCTAATGGCCTACCCACCACCACTGAAGGGCCGATCAACAAGAATCGACCAAGATGCCTCATTAAGAAGGCTACCCCCTATCAATTGATTATAGGGCAACTCCACAAAAAGGAAAAGATAGAATAATGAGATGCGGTGTCCATGATGACGAATATGTCTCTATTTTGGAACAAGCCCACTATGGGGTCGCCAGGCGGACACTTCCTAGCAGACACCACTACTCGAAAGATCCTACTGCTAGGCTTATGGTGGCCAAACTTGTTTGGAGATGTAGCCGAATATGCCAAGTGATGTGATGAATGCCAACGGATGGCAATTTTGCATAATAAAGGCCGGATACCCCTCTACCCCAACCATTCGAGAAATTGGGCATCGATTTTGTGGGTCCTATTAGCATGGTTTCCTGACACACCCAAGCTCGGTATCTCATAGCAGCAAAACATACTACTACATAAAATGGGCTGAAGATCAAGCCATAAGAAAAGTTGATGTAAGGTCCACAGCTAAATTCCTTTACAAGTGTGTGATCACTCGCTTTGGGTGTCCCCTTGAGCTTGTCAGTGAAAATGGCACCCACTTCATAAATGAGGTAATATTATTCTTGCTGCAAGAATTCCTAGTCACACATCGTAAATCTTCACCCTATTACCCCCAAGCCAATGGCCAAGCAGAAAGAACTAACAAGACCCTATGCACCATCTTAACCAAGACTATAGAGGCGAGTTGCGCGATTGGGAACAAAAGTTGTTGGCTGCACTCTAGGCTTATCGCACAGCATTTAAAGTGGCCATTAACATGACACCCTTCAGCGTAACGTATGGCACTAAAGCGGTTATGCCTATGGAATTCTTGGTGCCAAGCTTAAGGTTAGCTATACATGAACGACTCACCGACAATGTGTTGAGCGACCGCCGACACTTTGAGCTTGAGAAACTTAACGAAACCCATCTAAGGGCTGTGTATGCTATGATAGTCGAAAAACTAATGCACAAGCAATGGTTTGATGACCAACTTAAGGACAAAGAGATGTGAACGAGGGGGACATGGTCCTTCTCTATAGCATAAAAAATCACAAGAAAAAGCTTAAATACAGAGGACTAGGACCATTCCTAGTGACTGAAATAACCCCACAAGGAACAATGCGCATTGAAACTCTCGATGGCATTGAGATGGCCAGTTATTTCAATGGTAGCAAATTGCGATGCTACTATGAACCACTCACGCAGAACACCTTAAGGCAATTCACCTCAAAAAGGAGGTGAAACAAAAATAGAATGAGATGAAAATCATAGCACAATGAGAAGCCCAGGAATGACAAGAAAAACTTAGAGGCCAACAAATCACCGTAAATATGGCTCAGGTAGTAGACCTGGAAGAGGATTGGGAAGTGAAACTTCCTTGCTTATAGTTAGGAATGACCACTCTAAGTTTCACCCAAAAGTTAGCACTTGTAGACACGGGTCCTAACCATAATTTAATGTCCTATGACACATGGGACTCTCTGGGGAGACCAACTTTACTCCACACACCGTGGCCACTTTCACTACCATCTCTTCGCATTCAGTTAAGTGCTTAGGTGTTATTATAATTTTATTTCACATTGGAAATAACCCCTTGAAAGGAAAGTTCTATGTTATGCTTGTAGGGATAATGTAAGAAGAAATCCTTGTGGGAAGAGGATGGATGGACCACAACTGGTGTCATATTGATTGGGATGCAAGGATGACAACACTACAACTAGTCTCAGGACAAGTTATTGTCCTTATGAGACAGACAAAGAGCTGGAGTTGCAAATCTCACCTCCACAAGGTATAAAACCCTCTTCACCACCACCAACCACAACTCCCCTTATTCTTAAAAAAGATAGAGCTGTGCCACCCAAAAAGAGGCCTCTTGAAAGATCCCTGTCCCCTCCGTGCAATGAATTCAGGGATACTAACAGCGGAAGTAGCACTTCTTGCGTGGGGCAGGGTCCCTCACTCGGGGCCTCGCCCACGGAATCCGGACGAGAGACTAATCCATCGCTTCTTCCAAAACCGAACCCGAAAAATCTTTCCTTGCCCGAAAAGCACGGGCGATTCCTCCAAGATAATTTTTCTCTAACGTAGTCAAAAGCCTTAACTAACTGAACTGATCTGATCAATCCCGTAAGTCCCATAGTCAGATCAGGGAAAAGATTTCACTTGGATCATAGAGACCAACGCTTTTTTCCTCATTGAAAGGCACAGCCGTTGATTCTTTTCCATAGAACAATTTTTGTCTGGGATTTACTTCATCTATCGTACCATAACAAAATTGAGTCTCAATTTAGGGATCCATCAGTCTAGCCTAACCCCATCCAGTCCCGTGGGTTAGCCAACCGCCCAACTACTGTAGTGATGGGATCCAATTAGGAATTTGGAAAAGACTTCCTAGGCCCCCTAGCCAGATATTCATGCAAACTTAAAACTAGTCACACCACTTACACACCCAATATGAAATTGCCTTTTTCACAGATTCAGCTATCTTTAAAACAATCATTTAATGAAATCATAGTGTCACTGATCATAATCCTCCAAAATCTCCGGTTGAATCCTTATTTCCAATCATTCCTTCATCGGTGTACCTATGGCATCATTGGCAACCAGAACAATCACCACCTGTCCACTCAGGGGCCTTTTCAATGGTTCCTAGCTCATAGTATTTGGCAATATATTCACATACCAAAATGGAATCTCTGTTGAAGATCAGCAAGATCAACCAGCAGATCCATATAAAAGAACCATGGGCTCATCCATTGAGAACCAGCAAGGTCAATCAACCAAATCCATGCCCGAATTCAAAAAACAACTCTTACTCCTTGTTCCAATATCTTCCACGATGCACGTGTGGGTATCTTCGGCGACCCAGAGCCCGAGCATCGTATGGTTAGCACCCTCTAGGATCCTTCGCATAGGTGACCTAGCGCTTCACTCATAGGCTGCTTCCTTGGTCCCTCATCCACCGTATCGAAAGCTCACCATTTGAATCAAACTGAAGGCTAGTCAAGACCTCGGCCGACCTTGCTACGCGAGACATTCTCCATTGACTCTCCGTCAGCTATTGCAACTTATCAGATTAGGTCTCCACAACCTCATTCACAAGACGGTCAAAATGCTTCCCCAGCATTCTTGACATAAAACAGTCATTTAAAAATAGGTCATAAATACAGTTTCTAAAATGAACTCTCGTCTTTCCACATTGTTCCACATTATTTAAATCACATCCATTTCATAAGAATTCCCATTCTCATCCAATCACATCATTTTCATCTCATCACATCTTTCCAAATCATATCTCATTCATACACATCCATCCAACCGTTCACATGTACGACTACCCACATATCTCATTCATACATATCTCATTATACACATCCATCCAACCGTTCACATGTACGACTACCCACATCTATTCATACATTCATATCTATCACTTCACATCCGCATATATTCATGTCACATCACATCTCTTTACATCACATCGCATTCTTTCACATACACATCCACATCACATTCTTTCACATACACATCCACATTCATTCTTCACATACATAACCATATCCATTCTTTCACATACATCCACATCCATTCTTCACATACATAACAACATCCATTCTTTCACATACATCCACATCCATTCTTCACATACATAACCACATCCATTCTTCACATACATAACCACATCCATTCTTCACTTATACATTCACATCCATTTTCATCACATATCATTCATTTACATCTTGATTCACATGACATCACATCTCATCTATTCATTCACATCTATCTGATTCACATCATATCTCATCCATTCATTCACATCTATCTGATTCACATCACATCTCATCCCATCTATTCACCTCACATCTCATCACCTCTATTCACATCACATCCATCCATCCATTCATTCATGCCACCTATCTGCTTCTGATTCTCACCCAATTAGATGTAAATGACTCTAATCTACACAATTTTCAATTTCCAAGAGAGTAAACAATAAGAAGAGTTTAGTTAATCTTTTTGTTAAACATTCTAGGATAAAGAAGGGCTGAATTGTAAGGAAGAGAAGGGGATGGCCTTTTCATCAAGGCATAGCATGAGAATTTACTTTAATCAACTAAAACAAATAAGAAAATCAAGAAAACCATAGATTTAGAATTAAAAGTAAGAAGAATTTAGCTAACATGGAGTTTATAAGCTTTCCTTTGGCTTGAGGGATTGAGGGTTCTACTCTTGTTTGGATCAAGAGTGGCCACCAATTATTTTGGAGAGGATAGTCAAAAACAATTGAATTATCAAGAAAATTCAATGTAATTGGCTTTGGGTAGTAGGAGTAGAGTAACAGTGCATAAACACCATTAACCTTTTACAAAGGGGGAGGCTTCTATTTATAGGAAAAAGTGAGCCTCTAACCAAGCAAATTGATTCTAGAATTTTTCAGATCAGTTTAGTCAATTTTTAACCATTTTTAGGTCAGTTTAGCTTACTTTTTGGATCTAGTTGAAACAGGAGAGAGGAGAGATTAAAATATCTCATTATTTTTAAGTTTAAAACTCCTTCACACATGTGAAATAGGTGCCTCCTTCATGAGGGGAGATCCCCACACCGAGGTGTCAAAAATGCATCATTTCTTCTAAATATCTCTTCTTTTTTAACTAATAAACCTTGTCCTTAGTCAACTCTTCATCTTATGTGAGCATTTACTCATTTTTGGGGGTTCTTCTTTTATTCTTCAATTTATCTCCTCCTTACATTTGGATTAATATTATTGGCCCATATAGGAACCTTAATTGGAGCATAATCCAAAAAGTTCTAAAAATCTGGACCCTTAGACTAAGGTCCTTTATACCTATTTTTAATTAATTCCAATTGCACATTGGAAAGTTCTTTTTGAATTTCTGTTTCAAGGGAAATCATTTTAGACACTAGAAGGATTTTTATATCTAAAAATATCTCAATTTTGAATTAACTCCCTCTAGACATTTTCTCTTTCCATGCCAAAACAGGGTAAAAGAGGATCTTTCTTTTATTTCAGAGAGGGGAATAATTATAAGATCAGAAGGGGAGGTTCTTACACCTGCACACCTCAAAAGCTGGAGGGAGGAATCTTATACCTCTCCTTTACCAAGATTCCCCATTTAACAAATCCTAACAAGGGCTCTTGCACATAGATACACTGCCAAAACCTCATGTCAGCCTCCAGCCAAGGCAGCCCTGCAAACCCACAAGGTTAGAAAGAACATCCAGAGACAATCGAAGAAAAAACATCGACAAAACCCACCTTGTCCTCACGCCACTCAAAGGTGGGTACCTAAAATTCTCCTCATAGCCCAAAAGTTCTATGAAGACAATATGGCTACCCAAGCTGCCCTACACACAACGTCCCACCCCCCAGCTCACCACATTGCAATGCCTCCAATGGTGCCAAAGCTGGGCATTACCACTAGCATTTGCCAAAGAAGGGAAAATGGAAGATCCATGAGGATGCCAAGGACACGCCTCCCGTTTGCCCACTATCTCCATCAATGATATTCCCTCAACCTTGGCCACCCCACCTGCCCTTATCATGTGACTCACATGCTTCATCCCTACTCAGCCTCTCATCACCCCAATCCCTCACTACTATCAAGAAGTCCCCTCCCATGAGGTAGTATACCTTGAAGAAGAGTTACCGACCTTGCCGACCCAACTTGTTTGCCATCGCCAATTGGGAAAGGAGTCAGTTACAAAACTTGTTAATGGGGTGCTGACCACATAATCCAAGGGTACAAAACTTGTTAACACGGTGCCCCAAAAAAATTTCTCTAAGGGGCGAGTGAATGGCCATTCACTTACCCCCAGCCATAGCCATTCACATGCACGAATCCACGACCATTCATCTTCCAAGCCACGCCCATTCCCTTAGTGTAGTCCATGGCCATTCACTTATCCCCAGGCAAGACCGTTCCCTTACTGAACCATAGCCATTCACTTACCCCAAGCTGCGGCTATCCCTTTTTGTGAATCCATGCCCATTCGCTCATCCAATCCATGATCATTCCCTTACTGAGTCACGACAATTCCTCTATAAAGCCATGGCCGTCCCTCCCCTCTATGAATCTATATAAGGTCCCACCACCATTCATTTTTCTCACTTTTTCTCTTGCTCCCTAGCCAAAATCTTGCCACCCCGCCACTCACATGGCCACTCCATATAGCACTCCAACTCCTCTCTCAAGGTTGTCACTCACACTCCTGAGAAGAAGAAACATCATGCATGCCATCCCCGCCTTGAGGAGTATGGCAAGCCCCCTACCTAGATCTCCCATCTAGGTGAGGCATTGATGAAGTAGGTCGATGGCCACACCATCATTAGTCTTATGAAGAACACTCACAAAGTAGAGCACAAGTTTCTGTACTACACAGAACCCTGCTACCATGCCATCACTGAGCCAGCCACCATCGTTGCCCTCTTGGAGTAGATTGGGCTTGATGGATTGCACCATGCACCCGACCTCCTTAGTTGTCTCTACTTCATCGAGAAATACAATGACAACTAGGCTACAGGGCAAGTGCTCGATTCAGAAGTGCTCCCCTCATAGTGCACCTAAGCCTCGACTTGGTTAGAGATGCGCTCCAGCCCCCTAGACTCAAGTAACCCTATGTGCGCCATGCTCTCTCGAGAGGGCTCCAGCCCCCTAGACTCAAGTAACCCTATGTGCGCCATGCTCTCTCGAGCCCTCTCATTCCTGCTGCTCACCTAAGCACTGGGCCGATTGCTTCAACATGTGTAACCTCTCCACCCTTGCCCCCGTGTCTATTAGGGTGTGCTCATAAACTAGGCCAAATATCTGCACAAAGAACTCCATGTCGTTTGTTACAACCCACAGGGTAAGTTGGTGACCTCATCCCTCCCCGGCACAAGGTCCTCTACCATGTAGCCAACTGGGAGGAGCTTCCCCTACTTGTCCGTCTATAGGGAAGTGCCACCATCCCTCCCTCGCTAAGCCATAACCTTCCTCTACCATGCTCCCCTCCAAGCGCCACCATTCCGATCTTCACGAGGAGGAGGCACACCGTAAAGTGGTTGAGGAAGAGGAGCTTCACTAAACTTCACAGTTCCTTGAAGAGACCCAACTTCCACACCTAGCACCCCTAGTGGCCAACCTCTCCCCTCTCCCTCACCATCACGCACCCTGACGTTTGGTCGTCTACACCTCACCCTCTACTTCTCAGCGCCACATAATGGATAACTTTAGCTGGGTGTAGGCCGACTGCTTCCATTTCCAACAATCTTTCTCCGAAGGAATTCGGTCCTCCCGGCACCCTCCCTAATTTGATGCCTGCTCCCTAGCCCAAAGAGAAGCCTAGGATATACGATGCTTAGCCTAAACCACCCACAGGATGGTCACAACCAAATTTGTGCCTCCTTTGAAGCCTACAAGAATGTCACGGAGCAAACAATTAGGCAAAAAGATGCGCAGCTATAGGTGGCCAATGAACACGCAACTTCGGTGCAGCACACAGATTGGGGGTAGACATCCAACACCACAGAACACAAAGTCAATTCTTTGATGGATGCCCTGAGCTACCTCCCACCACCCCAAAACCCCACTCAGCTCTTGGGGATCCACTTCCATGCACTCCAGCTCAACCTCCTATAACATTACATCTTTCTCAAAACGACCCTCTCACTGCCTCCACCATCTCCCACCTCATCACCAAAATCCCTCTCTACTCCATTAACCTCATGGTCACCCTCTTCTTCCAAACCCAATTTTCCTTCAATGACGTCCCCACCATCCGGACATGCCACTGACATAGACGGCTCCATCAAACTTACTGTTCCCCCTTGGCCTCTATCTGTTACCCTATGCCTTGTCCAAATCCGTTACCACCCTTGCCTGCCTTGATCGGCATACTACGAAGTCCCATACCATCTCCGCATCAACCTTGCCTACCTCCCCATCCACTATTGATGGGCCCGTGACCTCTTCTGAACCAAGAAAAAGTAGAGCCCAAAGCTACAGTTCAACTTTCAGCCCTCCTACATCCCAAAGCCCATCATGCACAGAAGAAAGCATGCTTGCCCAAATGCATGCCTTCATGCCTAAATGCATACAAGAAAGCATGCTTGCCTAAATGCATGCCTTCATGGCCAAGTATGATCAGGTCCCTAACCTCGCCATCATCGCCACCATTTGCTTTTTCAACCTCATCATCACCCTCTTGGGGCGGAGTTCCCCACGTGGCACCACTACCATGAAGGAACACAAGGCCTTGCCTTTGACATCAATAAAGACCCCACATTCAGGCAGCTCTTTGGCTACTATGAATGCATCCGGTGGATACCCATGCATCTCCAAACCTTCAAAGATATGATGGAGACCGCCTTCTAGACAAACTACAAAGCTTTTCATCGATCCCCCTAGTACACCAAATCGCAGTACGATTTTGTCTGCACATACTACTACCATTGAGATGTCTTGCTAGTTTCGAGGATGGACCTGAATTAGGGAGGGGGTGTTAACTATAATGGTGGTTAACATTATTCAAAGCATGCTTGCGCTTCATGTAAAAAGATATGGGATAACCAAGCTTATGACATGTGTAATGCCCGCCATGAGCAACAAAGCCTAGGTGTACATAGAGCTAGAGAACTAATTTTGGGCCCCCAATTGTTAAATGGGTGGGCTGCCATTATAAAAAGAGAGCTTATGTATATAAGTGAATTATGAAATATGAAGAGGATATATAATCCCATTATCACAATTGAGTCTTTTTCTTCTCCCTTCTTTCTCTCTTGTGGCTATGGTGGTGCGCTTGTGTGTTGATGCATGCTTGCTTGCTTGATTGTTAGAGTGTTCTTGTAGGGTGATGCTTTCTTCCTTCTCCCTTCTTCTTCTCCTTCTTGGTCTCTTTGTCTCTCTCCCTCTTTCACACATGGCATTAAGATAGGAGTAGAGCTCTCCATAGCTCCTTCTCTCATTGCTCCTTGCCTCGCTCAAGGAAAGCTCCACTTGGATAACACAAGTGGTGGTGGAGTGAGCCCCTACTAGCTTCACATCAAGGAGTTAACCCTCTTAGGGTTGGCTAAGTACATGTTCCCAAACCAACCCCTGCATCCTCTCTATTCTCTTCTCTTCTTCCTCTTTCATACACGGAGAATTCTCATTTAGATGAACAAAAGTTTACTTTCTTAACCTTAGCATGGCCATCATAGGATATATGCTATCAACAGGCACTCCTTTAAGTCTTTTTAAAGTGAATGCTTCTATCTCCCAATGTTATATGATTTAAATTATTAAGAACTTGCCTAAGATCTTCATCTTTTGTATTTGTAAGCTCCTTTAGCTTAATTTCATTCAGTGGTGACTCTCAAGTTTACCACAGCATTGAGAGTGATTGCAAATATTGACCTATAGGGATATAAGACTCTTGCCCTGTAGTTTAACTGAAAAACAAAAAGCAGAATGATGACTATGCAGGGTAGAGCGATTTAATCGGGCCTCGCCCACCACAAATGTCCGAGCAAGGGACTAGTCTGTCGGCTCTTCCAAAACCAAACCCGAAAAAACACTTTCCTTGCCCAGAAAGCATAGGCGATTCCTCCAAGTAATTTCTTTTCGAATCTTTCTAACGAAATCAAGAGCCTTAACTATCCTTTGTATTCCGACCAAACCCGCAGGTCACATGGCCGAATCAAAGGAGGAACTTGCACTTGGTTCATAGAGATCTACACTTTTTTCCCTTCAATTGAGGCACAACCGTTGATTCTTTCCCATAGAACAAGAATTATCCTATGACTTACTTAAACTATCGTAACTTTGAACAGAATTGAACTTTATTGTAGGAATCCACTGGGAGGTGAGGGTGGGGTTGGTGAGGGAGGTGGGGTGGGAAAATGGATGGGTGTAGATGAATGGGAGGGGAAGAGGGGGAGGGTTGTGGTGCCAAGTGGGGATGGGTGTGTTCTAGTGCTTGGGTGAGAGCGGCCGAGGGGTGGGGGTTAATGGGGGGGGAGATGAGGGTGGTGGTGGTTGAGGGGGTTTTGCTATTGGGGTGCCATCTCCTCCATTGTGGTTGTCATGGTCGTTGTCGTTGTCATCGTTGTCGAAGGATTTTGGGCCATGCAATCTGAAGAAGGCCTTTGCCTCCACAGCTTCCTCTGGGGTATACTCCATTGGGAATGCCATGTGCAAGTCATTAAATTGCATGATGCCCGTGGATTCCATCACTTCCATCTAGACATGGCATCTTTGGTAAAGGATCAATAGGCTAGCTATGTAGAGTAAGGTGGGAGCTCGTCTCGGTGGAGGGAGCGGTAGACAACATTCATGATCTCCCAACCCTTGCGGTGGAGGTAGCGAAGGGCTTCTGTTGTCCTTTGGGAAGGTTATGGGTACAGACACAAGCCACCTGGGACCGTGAGATCAATGACATCATTTGGGTCCCAGGGCACCCAAAAATTTGATGACTTTCTGATGGAGTGTCTCCTCTGTGATCTCCCGATAGCATTGGAAGTCAAGATGTGTCTTGACTGCTGAGGGCTTCTTCCATGGGGTAGTAGCTCGTTGGGAGTCTTTGGCTATGGCTTGGGCTAGAGACAGGTCAATGTCCCTCTATGTTGCTTCCTGTGCTGCTTGGACCTAGTGCTAGAGCTCTGAAATGGTGGAGATGGCATTTATCAAACTGCTGCTCCTACTCATCGATGACCTTCTATAGATGGAGGTTGTTCAATGTGGATGTGTATACATGGAGGTTGTTCAATGTGTGGATGTGTATAGATGGAGGTTGTTCAATGTGGATGCATATAGATCATCGGTAGTTTGTCACTCCTGGTCTTTTGCAAGTAACATTTGTTGCTGTACCAATGCTGCAACCTCCTAATGTTGCGGTAAATACAATCTGTCATCTGGGTTATGAGCTCGTAGGCTATGTGAGAGAAACTTTGGGCAAAGTTTGGGACTTCCCCATGTGCAGCATGGACACTCTCTGCCTATGCTTCATTGGATTTGAAGCTACCAGTCCTAGCCCACAACGAAGGGTCTCCACGATATTGAAATTAGAGGATTGAGGAGAGGAAGGGCTTGCATCTGTGTAAGGAGGGGGGTAATCTGTTGATCCTTTCGAGGGCAAGGTTTCAAAAAGATTTTTCTCCGAAATTCTACCTCTATGCCTCCTCCTTCGCGGCCTTTCTTTTGGCTTCTTCAGCTTCTTGTGCTTTGGGGGTAGGGCCCTGGCTGGACGGTGGGGGAATGGGGTCTTTGCATTTGGGGTCCGGCGGGTGATGGTGCTTTGGTAGTGGTGATTGGGGAGAGGAGTGGGTGAGAGGCAAAGAGATGGGGACTGCATCCAATCCACTAAGTTGCACGGCTCTGGGAAGATCCTCCCACCCTGTGGCATGGCAAAGGAATTTGGTGAGAAGGGTTTGTGGTAGTGAGATCTCCCTGGGGGTTCGAGTAGACGGCATGCAGCTCCGCCTATCAGTTCAATTGATAGGCATCCCCTGGTGGACTATGGCCAATGTTGACATGCTGCAGTGGCTAAACTTGTCAGTCCACCTAGTGGTTAATAGAAATGAAAGGGCTCTTGCTGGCATCACGAGCTCCTCTTGGGTGATGTTGCTCCATTCGACTCCGTCTTTGGTGGTTGTGCCCTTGAAAGTGCCTTTCATCAACCGCGGGGCGTTGCTGAGCCTCACATATGGTTGGTTTACTCGGGGGAGATGGAGGGCTTCTCTAATGAGGTACACGACACTGAAATGAACAGTTTGCCTCTACCCCTCATTGTCCAACACTTGACTTCATTAGGAATTTTTTGGACCCAAAGAGGGCCTCTTGGATTAACTTTTGATTAGGAATGGACCAATAGGAAGAGGGCTGGATGCACATTTTTTACTTCTTTGACCCTAGGGGGCCTAGGCTTTGGTTTGCTAATGGGGCCTAATTATTACTACTCTTGTCCCCCTACCTCTTGGGCCCAAACTTAGAGGTTCCACCACCTAGAATCGTGCAGATGAAAAACCCTAAAAATTAAAAAAAAATAATTTTTTCCCAAAAGGGTGTTTTCCCTCTCAAACTTCCCCCCAACATACTCTAGGTTTGGAAAGCTCATTTTGAACCTCTTTCTTCCTCTTCTAAGCTTTCCATTGCTGCAGAAACTCCATACCTCTCAAGCTCTCCCTCCTTGTCAAGCTCCCTCAGTCTCAAGCTCCCTCTCCCTCTTTCTTCCTTTTCTAAGCTCTCCATTGCTGCAGAAACTCCATCCCTCTCAAGCTCTCCCTCCTTCTCAAGCTCCCTCCCTCTCCATTGCTGTAAAAACTCTATCCCTCTTTAGTCTACCCTAGGTTCAGGAAGCCTATTCTCAAACTCTAACCCTCTTTTAAGCTTTCCATTGCTGCACTAAAAACCCTGAACTTTCTCTCCTCTCCACTCTTTTGTTATAAAACAAGCTTTTCTTTTCCCTTCTTCTCTTTTCTTACCACCATGGCCTCTTCCAGTAATGTGAGAAGACCTAGGGAGAAGGTGGAAGAGCTTGTGCTGCATAACACAAGAGATGAGAATGGAGTTTGGGCTCCAACAAGATTCACGGTTGGGGCTTAGGTCTACATGCAGCCAAGCTCTAAGGGACCACATCGAGTGCGTCGACTGGGGAATATGCTACATCATTGCAGGGGGCAGCTACAAGGCTTGGTTGCCATAGTGCAACATGTGTATACCCTTGGAGACCTGTACATTCAAGGCCAACGACTTTCCTTCAAATTGTCAGTGTAACATAAACACAGCTTTAACAACATGCTAATATTGGATTTTTTGTTTCAAATTTTCTTATGATTCTCTATTTTCTTATGTCTCTCTACATATATTTTCCCCTCTAATTATGTTGAGGAACAACCACTACAAAGCCTCACTGGAGTTTTCTATGCTATGCATGCATCCATTGGAGAGGCAATGTTTGTATCTCAAAGCCCAAGTGATATTGTACAGAACAATATCTTTTTCTTTTCTCACTCATATTTTGTAAATAAAAAACTAGGTTTATTTGGTAAGCTAGAAGAGATCCCCAACCCCCCTCTTAACAATCCCGAATGGCCCAAACCTGATGCTTGGACCATCTTATGCTTAAAGTTTAAGATGGTAAGTGATATCAAGACATCACTCAAGTTTTCAAAGGCATCTAGGTCAGTAGGACTAAATTGGTTTTGTCCTTTACATGTTTTTGTGCACATGTTCAATTCCATGCCAATGCACCAAACAAAAATAATGTATATTTGTAAGGAGGTAAGGTCTTACCTCATTCAAGGATTACTAGGAGAGGGTTGGGAGGTTAATGAGGGGTCACATCAAGGTGATGTGTACAAGTGCAAAGTAGTAGATTCTACAGTGTCTTTCAGGTTCTTGAAGGCACGCTCTATTTTGTACATGCGTCTGCACTACCAAAGATGGATGCAAAAGCACGGGACATGGATCCCACTTCAAGCCTCAGAAGAAGAAGTTATGCCTATTGAGGTAGCTGTGATGATGCAAAATGGATGGATTGAGCGAGTGGCAGCAAGCAAGCATTGGAGCCTAGCAGACCTGCGTCTACACTTTAGCATCATGGGCTTTGACAATGTGGAAGAGTCAAGTTTCAAGTTGATGAGAAGAAAGGTATATTTGATTCCACTACATGTCTAGAGTTAACCCTTACACTTTCTAGTTATTGTGCCACTTTCTATATTTTTACAGATTGGGAAGCGTAAGGAGGGGACAACCATGGTCTCCGAATCATGGCAAATGGGGGACCTTGAATTTTCAGCAGCAAGGTGCATAGCCCTACCAACACATAGTAGGCATGTGGAAGAGCTTGAAGATGAACTGAGTATATGGGAAAATAGCCTCTGTTCTAATGCACGTGAGGGGCAAGAGTTTCAGGATTGAGGTGAAGGCAATGACAAGCTTTCAAGTCAACAAGGAGATGGAGATCAACATGAAGTAAATGTCAAAAGAGGGGCAAAAAATGAAGACAGTATAACAATTTTAGATTAGATGACATGCTTGTAATTTTGTAGTAGGCTCTTTTTTAACCAATCTTTATTTAATTGAAATCTTAATATTTTTGCAAACTGTAATTTTTTTGTCTAGCGGTCTAGTGTGTGAAAAGGCCAAACTTTAAATTTTAACTATAAATAGCCAAAGGTGCCTTCTTTCTCATTTTCACGCGATAGAAACCAAGCATGAGCTCACACTATCTCTTTGCATTCACATGGCTACCCACTTTGACAACTTCTGTGAGTTCCTCTCCACCACCCCGTGGGCGGGCAAGAGCGAGCTCTTTGTCATGTTCTCTCGTGAAGTCGACTTTGAAAAGTCGCTCGCCCTTGCGTCCCAACATTATGAGACGCAGATTGTATACATGGAGCACTACTTGGCTCCCCACTCCATCTCCTTTCCCCATTGCCCCAATGATCGATGGGTGCCTATTGAGCTGCTTAAGTACATTCAACAATATGCCCGCCCCTACATCCAAGCGCCTTGAACGCTTCATCGACATCTCCATCCCCACAGGATCTTACTGTACCTTCAATAAGCAGGAGGTGAAGAGGTTGGGGAAGGGCAATTCAGGAACTAGGTTCCTCTCGTGGCTCGCCACTTTTGCGTTCCTCATCAATGATGAGGATTCGGATGAGGAGGTAGAGATGCCTGCATTGCAGTTGGCAGGGTATTTGAGGGATGACAAGGAAGTGAAGGCAGTAAGAACGAGTGCTGGTGTAGAAGAGCAGCTTGCATCAGAGCACTTTCTAGAGGGTGCACAATCTGCAGAGCTGAACAACCCACTGTAGTAGAAGATGTGGGGCCATCTTCCCCACACTAGGAGAGCAAGGTGCTGCCAGAGCTTGAGATCAATCTCTTGAGCACCATTATGGTGGAAGGTGAAGAATACTTATTTCAGCTGGCTTGAGAATGGGATGAATGCCTGGGCATTATATGCACGCGATGTGAGGTGGACCTTGATACGTCCAACCTCGGTCCTCACCTAGATAGTGCTATATTACCCCTTGGAGAATATATCGCAGGACAGTTGCTTTGGTCAAGGAAACTGTGGTTGAGCGGAGCACGCCCTAGTTCTAGAGGAGGAATTCACAACCTTACAAGACAAGCTAGAGGCTGAAAAGGATACCCTTGCTGCTGGAGCAATGGAGGAGACCAAAGCACCAAAAAAGGATGAGGCTAAGTCCTTGATTGACCTCTCCGCCCCCACCAGCACTTTGGCAAAAGAAGACACTGAGCAAGAGGTAATAATCAGCCTTTTACAACCTAGAAACATTTGTAATTATGTATAGGAAAATATTTTAATTTTTCCTTTGATTGCAGAGGGTGGTTGAAATTGACGCATTTGCTGGGAGAGGCAGCGGCAGCAGAGACCACGCCAAGGTCCATGGACATGATGCTGCGTTGGCGCATTATCTTGGTCAACTTCCTGTGGATGGCATCGCCATTATCCATAGGGACTACACCCCTCAATCTGCCTTCACTCTCTTCTTTTTGAAAGCCCTCTCTAAGGTGCTATGTGTAGCCTCTATGGCACAGAGCACCAAATGTATAGTTCTAATTAAAAAATCCCTTGCCTTTGATGTTTTTGGTTCTGGATTTAGGGGTAAGCTTCTTACTCGTATAGGTATAGCCAAAAGCATAGGCATAGAGGATCCTTAAGAAATAGCCCAATCACTCCTTGAGCACACTCTGCCCAATAACAAGAGAAGGAAGCTCAATATTGTAAGAAAGCTTTTGTAAAGATGATGTACCATTTCTTATTATGAATACAATACAATTTTTACAAACTTATTTTTCAGCAAGTATATCATTGTTTTTTTTAGTTTGCACAAACAACTTTGGATAAATTTCAATTACATGGTACGCATTATGAATCAAAGTAGCACAACTGCCCAAGAACGAGCATCATTCCAACAACATATCATAGAATTCACCAAAAGTGTGCTAGGTGCTTGGGGAGAGAGTAAAGTAACACACTATATGGTAAGTTGTACAATAAAAAAATAAACTGGTGTTTTAACCTTGACTTTTTCTAATTAAATTCTATTGTCATGTGTACAGCACATAGTTTATGCACATGGTGCGTATTTCATGAACGAGTATGGATCGCTTGACATGTGGAGTATCCAAGGGATGGAGAAATCACATTATAAAGCAAGAGGGGTTTATTTCAAAAATACAAGACATGGAGGTGGAGCTTCTGTAGGAGGAACACGTACAAACTATCTACAAGAGATGTTCAATTGGTTTTATCACACAACCTTTGGAAGGGTATTGGTTAGGGAGCGAGCCCAACAATCTAAGCTTGCGTAAGAGGTACGCAAGGCTGCAAAAAGTCATGCTCGGCTTGAATGGTTGCAGACTAATGCTCCCCATAAGCATGGTGCTTGGCGTGCACGAATGAGGAGACAAGGGAGGCGTTGGGTTGTGCACGCACTAGCATAAATCTAGAATAAGGCTAAGAAAATAAGTTTAGTTAACACTTGGCGAATGGTGGACGTTGTGCCAGTCGAAAAAGCCCACAATTTTAGTTTGAAAAGAATTTGTTCTAGATCCTCCAGTCTATTTCCTTACGGCTTGTTCCAGCCACTTTCTTTTGGTAACTCCTCTGTGTGGGAATGCCCTCTGAGATGAACTTGATAGGACAATTGGGGGCATACCATGGCTTGTAGGCTCTCTTCATGATGCTTACCCAAGCGTGCCCAATGTCGGTCCTTCATTAGCTTTCTGGAACAACACTTCGATGGGCCTTACATCTGAATGCCTCACCCTTGCCCTGTGCATTACTTCCACTATCCTTGCAGCAAATGTGTGAGCCTCTGTCTACTTGTTGGGGGTGATGAGGTCTTCTTCAAACACTATCTTTTTTGGTTCCTTAGGCCTTCTCTTCCCACCCCGACCCCATTTCCACCCATAAGGTGGTGTTCCTATAGGTTCAAGATTTGGCGTCTCCCTTTGCATGTTTGCTGGAATTCTCTATGTTTGCTGGCTTCTCCAAAAATCTCCTTGCCTTTGATTCAGTCATGGAGACCTTTTGAGCAACCTCGTATGACATACCAAAGGCCTACTTATTCACTCCAATTTTCACGTTTTTGCCATGGCAGTCCAGAGAATTCAAAAGATGCTCTAATTTACCAAAAGGACTGCAACTTTCCTCTCTTGTGTAGGCATTGTGAATGCATAATCGATATGGCACTTAAGCAATCGATCAAAGATTCTCATGAATGCATGAAGTGTGCAAAAGTGAATATTCTTTAGTGGAAAATTAATGATGGGGCTCCAATTTGAATTCCTGTTTGGTTCTCCTAGCATATCACGAGACATGACATCTTCCACCCATCTTGCATTTGATTGTTCCTCATCTTCATCATCAGTTGACTCTACTGCATCTTCTTGTTGCTTCTTCCCTTTCTTGGGACCTTTTGAGGCATCCTTCCCAACAGAAGCAACCTTCTGTATACCTTTTCCATTTGTCTTTTTCTGCCTAGGAATATCAGTCTGAGCATTGCAGTATGGACAAGGCCATCTTGATGTCGCGCCTTAAGCACAATCCATCATGCATTTAATTGTCTTCAAATCTCCCCCAAGATGCCAATCCACCTTGAACTTTCCTATGTTTTCTACATCTAAAAGTTGACCATCAATTTGCTTTTTGATTATATCTGTTATCCAGGGAGTCCTTTCAAATATCCATGTCAATACCTCATGTGTCTCCTTCGGTACCTTAAATGCACCAAGCCACCAAACCTCTTTCTCAGATTGCACACTAAAACTTGGTTTGGTAGTCTTTTCCCATGCACAAATCATGGCCTCATTCATGAGCGTAATGCTCATACGTTCTAGCTTCCGACCTTTCACAATTTGGCACTCATCTAGCTTGAGCACAAATGAAAGTGTGCTCCCCAAAATTGCAAATAAACGGTAATTTACAATATTCAAAACAAAATAATCGTCTTCATTTTCTACTGAAAAACATGAATAGTAGCAATTGCAAGTTTTTCTACTGAAAAACATGAATAGTAGCAATTGCAAGTTTTTCTACTGAAAAACATGAATAGTAGCAATTGCAAGTTTTCACCTTCTGGTGAAAGACCATAGAACTTCACCATAGCTTGTTGTAGTCTCTCAATATAAACAAAGATGTTATTGTAAACATCATAGTGAAATTCTGTACTTGTTATCTTGATTTTCTTTCTGCTCGACCCTGTGTCTAATGTTAGTGTGTCCTCAATGTGATAAAACTGTCCTATAGCTCGCTGCACATCATCATTATTGATACACTTGACATTGTGAATCACCTTGAGTGTAGGAAATAAAGTGCCAGTGATTCCTTGTCTTAGAAATGCATCTTTTACAACCTGACGGATTGCTTGGTACCCTTTCATGTTGATTCCAGCCGTATCACAAGCATGTTGAATTAATGAAGAATCGATGGGGGTGGTAATCTCGCTCACTACATTGCTTGGTACCCTTTCATGCTGATTCCAGCCGCATCACAAGCATGTTGAATTAATGAAGAATCGATGGAGGTGGTAATCTCGCTCACTACATTGCTGACAACAGCTTGGCGTATTTTAGGATGATGAGGGTCAGTAATAATTGAGAGAATATCCTTGGTATTCAGAATGGCTTTGACCAAATCCTTCCATCCCTCTTCATTAGAACCACACACCTCTGTAGAAAATTCCTGGCAGAACACAAATCATGACTATTTTGTTTAAATCACTGAGTGCATAATGAAAGTTTATGTTACTTACTTTGTTGTACGAATCCTTTTCTTCCATGCTCCACCTTTAAACGCAAGAGATTCTATACCAGCCAATGTCGTTTTGCGTTCACGAGCACCATTTAGCGTTGCTTTGAGTCGTTTGATAAGTTCCTCTAGCCTTTGAATCTTTCAATCCTTCTCCACATTCTCTGCGAGGATCTCTTTCATTTTATCTGATGATGTTTTAAGTCCTTCTTGACATTGTAAAAGGCTGAATTGTGATGCTTGCAATTGAGATTGGAGAATATGGGTTTGCCAAGCTCCACTTGTAGTCAATCTTCTGCAGTATCCTAACAAGCCAAGCTCTCCTTCACCAACAAATTGCATAAAGGATAATAAATTGCGGAAAGGAGGGTTTGCTCTTAATGGAGGGTCAACTGGATAGAGATGCCCATCAACCCAAAGATCTACATTTTTCTCCTTAGCTATCCTACGAGCTTGAACAGATTGTGCATCAATAGGATGAGTTTTTTTAGAGCTGCCATACTCTTCAGGAATACGAATATATAAATCAACCTTCCATTTTCTAGCTTCACAAGGGGCTATACACACAGCTTCCAAAGGCTCCATAGCTAAGCAGAGGAAGAAGCTAAAGCACAGAGAGAGAGAGAGAGAGAGAGAGAGAGAGAGAGAGAGAGAGAGAGAGAGAGAGAGAGAGAGAGGGAGTGAGTGAGAGAGACTGTTAAAACTTTGCTGTTTTGCAAGTTTAACACAAATCCGTTTTTCTAAGTAGAAAATGATCTTTTTGATATACAAATATACTAACATGGAGTTTTTCATCAATAAATTCTATTTATGAGAAAATTTAAAAAATAATAATTTTTTGGGTCCCCATAATTTCGGGATTTGAGGTTGTGGGGACCTGACAGTTAGTTATGTTTATGGGGTTGTGGGGACCTGACAGTTAGTTATGGATGTATTGGCTCCTGACAGACTTCTGACGTGACCCTTGAATTACAAGATTTTTGGAGGGAAAAATTTATTTTCATCATACATATTGGTTGGGTGGTGTTTTTTCCACCTCAAAATGTAAAAAAATAAAAAATAATTTTTTTAACTTGTTGGGACCCACCTAAATACGAGAATGTTTTGCTGATGTGGAAGGGAGATATGGTGGGAGTTAATAAGAAAGGAGATTTCAAATTGACAAGAAAGATTCAATTTATAGAGAGTGAAGATAAAAAATTCAAAAAGTATGAGAAAAGTCAAAAAGTGTGTGAGAGAGAGAGTATGAGAATATTCCCTTTAAAAAGTGAAACTAGGGGGGTATGGCTGCTTAAAAAGTTGGGCTTAAGGGAGACAAAGGCTATGATGACCCCTATTTTTTACCTTGCCACACTGCGGGTTGGTTAGAGGGTCTACCTCTGGGATTTCCTTGATTTTGGCGGAAAGAAACCTGATTACTCTAGAAGGAAGGAGCTGGAGTCTGGAATCTTGATCCCTGATTTCCCTGCCCCGAAAACCTTGATCCAAAAGGATTCAGGCAATCCATACTGTGATGTCCAAATCCTTGACAGTTATAGCATTTCACTCCCTTGTTCAAGGGTGGAACTTCTGAAGTTGAATTCCAAGGGATTGAGTTTCGGGAAAAAGGACATTTCTTCCATTCTGGAACTTCCCATATCCTGGGCTTGACCCTAATATCTTTTAGGTGGTGGAAGGTTGAAATCACCTTCTGGAATTAAAAACCGTTTGAAAGGTGATGGTGCTGGCTTCGGCCGGATTTTGACATCAAAGGCCTTGGCGAAATTTTTCACCATTTACACTGTTTCAGCCATGGAAACTGGCTTGGCATTTTTCACCAGGATATTCAAAGGTTCGTTCAGTCCCCGAATGAACCTGGCCACCATCAGCTGTTCTTCATCCAACGGTGGCGAGTATTTGAGGAGGAGAGCGAACGCTTGGTGATATATTTCAATAGTTCTGCTCCCCTGGGTTAACTCTAAGAATTTGTTCATCTTTGTTTCCAAAAAGCCGGGAGGACAGAACCTCGTCCTTAGGTAAACTTTGAGATCATTCCATGTCTGGGTATTTCGATCTAGACAGTTTGTCTCGCAGTGGTTTCTCCATGCCACTCTGGCTGTTTCTACTATCTTCAGCCTTGCAAGAGCCATTTTTCTATTCTTATTATACCCAGTGACATCGAAGTACTCTTCCATCGCTTCAATCCACATCTCCACAGCCTCGCCAAGTTTTCCCCTTCACCCTTGAAAGGTCCAGGCTGCGATCTATGAAGAGTTTTACAAACATCCAAGTCGAGTTCTTCCTCATCGAGTTGGGGGTTATCATTTCTACCACGACGACCTCGATCCATGTTCCTATCAATATGAAAATTCTTGTTAAGTCCCTTTATTTATGATTCAAAACCGATTTTAGATTCAATTGATTCTGGAGTTCTTTAGATTGGTCAGATCCTCACAGAATCGTGGGATAAAGATATTCATATAGAACTCATTATTAGATAACAATTCATTCAGAACATATCATTCATATCTTTAACACAATAATGGTCCATTAGACCAAAATTTCCATCTGAACAGTCCTCCATGGGAATTTCAATTATATAGATTTTTAATTAGTGTTAACAGTAGCAATTTATCAGCACAATCCACTAATCTCATAGTGATTTGCTGAAGTCATTATCGTCATTCCAGTTTATGAACATCATCACAAGGACTCATCCCGTTCATCCTCATTGTAGTTTTGCTCAGCTTATCGCTTTTCAACCAAAATTCAGGAATCATCATTTTTCAATCAGAATCCAAATCAACTCATCAGTTCTCAACCAGAATTTTAAAATCATATCAACCACATTCGAATTCATCATCTGGATAGCATTTTTGCTTATAATTTCAAGATCTTAGACTTACTCGTATATACTGTCAGTAAAGAGCTACAGTTATACCCTCGGTATATACGAGTAGTCACGGTCCTTGGAACTATAAGGTAAATACCATCATGTTTAGGCCTAAAGCAAGTCAGGGATTCCATATAATTGCGGTACTTCCATCTGAAGACCCAATTACCAATTTATGAATTTCAATCTGAATATCAATTTGTATGAATTTCATCACACATTTCCAACTTTTTACTGTTACTTCATAAATTTTTGACATTTTTGGCTTCTCAATTGATCCACTTTAGCCAATTCGCTCTGATGCCAGCTGAAAGATCCATGTCCCCTCCGCGTAACGAATTGAAGGGTACTAACAGGGGAAGTAGCACTTCTTGCGTGGGACAGGGTCCCTCACTCAGGGCCTCGCCCATGGAATCCGGACAAGAGACTAATCCCTCGGTTCTTCCAAAACCGAACTCGAAAAAACTTCCCTCGCCCGGAAAGCACGAGCGATTCCTCCAGGATATTTTTACTCTAATGTAGTCAAAAGCCTTAACTAGCTGAACTGATCTGACCGAACCCGTAAGTCCCATAGTTAGATCAAGGAAAAGATTGCACTTGGATCATAGAGACCAACGCTTTTTTCCTCATTGAGAGGCACAGCTGTTGCCATAGAATAATTTTTATCCGAGATTTACTTCATCTATCATACCATAATAGAATTGAGTCTCATTTTAGGGATCCATCAGTCCAACCTCCAACCCCATCCAGTCTCATGGGTTAGCCAACCGCCCAACCACTGTAGTGATGGGATCCAATTAGGAATTTGGTTAGGTTTTGTCCCGGGTACTAGGGAAAAGAGTTCCCAAGTCCCTTAGTCGGATATTCATGCAAACTTAAAACTAGTCACACCACTTACACACCCAATATAAAATTGCCTTTTTCACAGATTCAGCTGTCTTTGAAACAATCATTTAATGAAATCATAGTGTCACTGATCATAATCCTGAAAATCTCCAGTTGAATCCTTATTTCCAATCATTCCTTCATCGGTGTACCTATGGCATCATTGGCAACCAAAACGCTCACCACCTGTCGACTCAGGGGCCTTTTTGATGGTTCCTAGCTCATAGTACTTAGCAATATATTCACATATCAAAATAGAATCTCCGTTGAAGATCAGTAAGATCAACCAACGGATCCATATAAAAGAGCCATGGACTCATTCGTTGAGGACCAGCAAGGTCAATCAACCAGATCCATGCCCGAATTCAGAAAACAACTCTTACTCCTTGTTGCAATATCTTCCACGACGCATGTGTGGGTATCTTCGACGACCCAAAGCGCGAGCGTCGTATGGTCAGCACCCTCTAGGATCCTTCGCCCCGCAGGTGACCTAGCGCTTCACTCATAGGCCGCTTCCTTGGTCCCTCATCCATCGTACCGGAAGCTCACCATTTTAATCGAACCGAGGCTGGTCAAGACCTCGGCCAACCTTGCTACGCGAGACGTCCTCCATTGACTCTCCGTCAGCTGTTGCAACTTTATCAGATTAGGTCTCCACGACCTCATTCACAAGACGGTCAAAATGCTTCCCCAGCATTCTTGACATAAAACAGTCATTTAAAAACAGGTCATAAATACAGTTTCTATAATGAACTCTCGTCTTTCCACATTGTTCCTCATCAATCCACATTATTTAAATCACATCCATTTCATATGTATTCCGATTCTCATCCAATCACATCATTTTCATCTCATCACATATTTCCTCATTTATCCTCATCAGATCTCTCATCCACTCGCATCTACCCATCTCCACATCTCATCACATCACATTCATTCACATCTCAATTCACATGACATCACATCTCATTTATTCACATCACATTCATTCATATCCATCACATTCATTCTCATCACCATCCCATCACATACATTCTATCCACATAACATCTAATCACATCTATCCACATCATATCTCATTCATACACATCTCATCTCATTCATCCACATCCATCCAATCGTTCACATAACATCTAATCACATTCTATCCACATAACATCTAATCACATCTATCCATATCATATCTCATTCATACACATCTCATCTCATTCATCCACATCCATCCAATCGTTCACCTGTTCATACATTCATATCTATCACTTCACATCCACATATATTCATGTCACATCACATCTCTTTACATCACATCACATTCTTTCACATACACATCCACATCCATGCTTTCACATACACATCCACATCCATTCTTTCACATACATCCACGTCCACATCCATTCTTTCACATACATCCACATCCATTCTTTCATATACATATCCACATCCATTTTCATCACATACGTTCACATCCATTCTTTCGCATACTCATTCACATACATTCTTCACATCCATATCGTTCATTTACATCCTGACTTACATGACATCACATCTCATTTATTCACATCCCGATTCACATCACATCTCATCACGTCTATTCACCTCACATCTCATCACCTCTATTCACATCACATCCATCCATCCATTCATTCACATCCATCTGATTTACCTCACATCTTATCACCTCTATTCGCATCACATCCATCCATCCATTCATTCACATCTATCTAATTCACATCACATCTCATCACATCTATTCACCTCACATCTCATCACCTCTATTCGCATCACATCCATCCATCCATTCATTCACATCTATCTAATTCACATCACATCTCATCACATCTATTCACCTCACATCACATCACCTCTATTCACATTTATTTCATAGAATTTAAGAGGATTCTAATTTTGATATAAAGATTCTTTACGCATCTATTTATGCATAAAAATCAACTTTAGTGTGGGAATCACACTTTCTTAAAAATCCTTTTATGCATAAAAATCAACTTTAATGAGAATAACACTTTTGAAATAAAAATAAATCCTTTATGCATCTTTCTATGCATAAACTCAAATTTAATGAAAATAACACTTTTGAAATAAAAATAAATCCTTTATGCATCTTTCTATGCATAAAATCAATTTTAATGAGAATAACACTTTTGAAATAAAAATAAATTCCATTATGCATCTTTCTATGCATAGAAATTAAATTCAATGAAAATAACACTTTTATAATAATAAAAATTTCCATTATGCATCTTTCTATGCATAGAAATTAAATTCAACACTTTTAAAATAAGACAATTTCCATTATGCATCTTTCTATACATAGAATTTAATTTTAATAATTAATATCAATGATATCCATGCATATTCATAGGTGAATATGTACATGGAGTAAATTAGAATATTTCTTTTAGAATGCACAAACGGTGGGAATTACTCTTTTGGAATAACATAAAATTAAACTTTCTTTTCCACAAAATTCTAGAAAATTTTTACCATAACCTCCTTTGTATGGCTGACCATTTCTCATTTTTATCATTCTAATTTCAACTTAAATTAACCCAATCTAGATGTATAGGACTCTAATCTACTCAATTTTCAAAAATCAAGAGAGTAAACAATAAGAAAAGTTTAATTAATCTTTTTGTTAATCATTCTAGGGTAAAGAAAGGCTGAATTGTAAAGAAGAGAAGGGGGTGGCCTTTTCATCAAGGCATAACATTTGAATTTAATTCAAGCAACTATAAAACAAGAAAATCAAGAAAACCATAGATTTAAAATTAAAAAAGTAAGAAAATTTAGCTTACATGGAGTTGTACGCTTTCCTTTGGCTTGAGGGATTGAGGGTTCTACTCTTGTTTGAAGCAAGAGTGGCCACCAATTTCTTTGGAGAGGATTAGGCCAAAAACAATTGAATTATTAAGAAATTCAATGTTAAATGGCTTAGGACAGGAGCAGAGTAACAGTGCATAAACACCATTAAGTTTTTACAAAGGGGGAAGCTTCTATTTATAGGAAAAAGTGAGCCTCTAACCAAGCAAACTGATTCTAGAATTTTCTAGATCAATTTGGTCAATTTTTGATCATTTTTAGGTGAGTTTAGCTTACTTTTTGGATCTAGTTGAAACAGGAGAGAGAAGAGAGATGAAAATATCTCATTATTTTTGAGTTTAAAACTCATCCACACATGTGAAATAGGCGCCTCCTTCATGAGGGGAGATCCCCACACTGAGGTGTCAAAAATGCATCATTTCCTCTAAATATCTCTTAATTTTTAACTAATAAACCTTGTACTCAGTCAACTCTTCATCTTATGTGAGCATTTACTCATTTTTGGGGGTTTTTCTTTTATTCTTCAATTTATCTCCTCCCTACATTTGGATTAATCTTATTGGTCCATAGGAACCTTAATTGGAGCATAATTCAAATTTTTTTGAAAATTTGGACCCTTAGGCTAAGGTCCTTTATACCTATTTTTAATTAATTCCAATTGCACATTGGAAAGTTCTTTTTGAGTTTTTGTTTAAGGAAAAATCATTTTAGACACTAGGAGGATTTTTAAATCCAAAAATATCTCAATTTTGAATTACCTCCCTCTAGATATTTTCTCTCTCCAGGCTAAAATAGATAGAAACAAGATCTGTTATTATTCTGAAAAGGGGATTGATTACAGGGGGAGAAACTGGACATCTTGAGGGGCTGGGGAGGAATCTTACACCATATCTCTTTTATCATTCAACACTGCATAGTTACAAAAAGATAAGTTACAAGGAGCATAGCCACGCTTGAAAAATAATGTTAACTGGAGTGGTTAACATAAGTCCTAACATACAACCTTGCACACAAGAGAGGAAAAGAAGACGAGAAACAACCATGCAAGGGTCAGGTCAGAGATGTGCACTTAGCCAACCCTAATAAGGTTTAACTCTCCTTTGGGAGAGGTCACTAGGGGCTCAGAAAGGGGAGTTAACCCTCATTAGGGTTTGGCTAAGTGCACATCTCCAACTCGACCCTTGCATGGTTGTTTCTCTTCTTCTTTCCCTTTCTTGTGTGCAAGGTTGTATGTTTGGATTAATAGGGCTCATGGGAATTATACATTTAGATTAATAGGGCTCATGGGAATTATACATTTGGATTAATAGGGCTCATGGGAATTATACATTTGGATTAATAGGGCTCATGGGAATTATACATTTGGATTAATAGGGCTCATGGGAATTATACATTTGAATTAATAGGGCTCATGGGAATTATACATTTGAATCCTTACTTTGGTTGGGTGCTATGGGTTATTGCTAGGCTTGGGCTTTAACCTGAGGTTCCCTAGCTAGTTCTAGAAAGAATACACTCATACAAAGATAGTGGCTTGTATTTGATTACTTGTTCAAGTCCTAGTTTAAGTTCCACTTGGAGAAATCTCTAAAACACTTAGTTAGAATAATCTATCTTTAGACCAACTCTTATGCCTACTTTGCTCAAAATTTCTCTAACACTTGGTTAGGGTACTCTCTCAAGGCTTTAGAAACTTGGGGTTACTTCATCAAAACCTTTCCTTTGTTTAGCACTAGCCTTGGGTAAGATTCATTGGTGGATCCTCCTTAGGGGAGGAACTTGAGGTTGCTCCATCAAAGCCTTTCCTTTGTTTAGCACTAGATTGGATAAGATTTCCTTGGTGGTGGATCCTCCTTAGGAGGATGTATCAATAGTTCTTCCTTGAAGTGTTGCACTGTTGTGTGACTTTGAGGTTTTCTCTTTTGAGGTAGGGCATCAAATGGCCTTTTCTTTGGATTTGAAGGCTTGCAAAACTAAAGAGAAGAAAGAAGGCCCTGATCTTGTTGTGGGTTGATTGATGAATGCTTATGAAGGATTTGATTGCTAAAGAAGTTTAAGGTTCTTATTAATGGCCTTCTAATCACCTAATAGGTTTATAATTTGGCCTTATAATGATGATAATGTAAAGATAATATAAAGCTAGCTAAAATTACTTGATAATATATATAAATTATTACTTTAAAAAAGAGTCTTAAGGGTTTGGGATCTCAATAAATCATTGCAAAGAGGATTACATCTTTAAGGAAAAATAAGTTCATGAGAGGATCATAAATTATTAGGGTTCAAAATGCATGTTTTTACCTCACTTGGACTACATTATTGTATTCTCACCAAGAGAATGTCACAACAAAGATGTCGAGGAGAAACAAAAAAAAAAAGGCTTCCCACTTCTCAGGTTTGTGGTCTCTTATTCATACATAGTGCACCATGCATTCTTTAGGCTTAAATGCACTCTCAAGGTATGCTTTTCCCCTTTCATATACCAATAAATGATGATATGGTCTTCTTGGTGGATAGAGAATGAGCTTTCCTTGCTAGAACTGAAGATTTTGTACCTATTTTGATATGAGTTGGTGCAAGGCTTTAGTTATGGGTTGTGGCAATAGTGACAAGGCTAAATTCGATTCCTTTTGTTATTGTAAACTTAGGGACTTTAGCAAGAGGGGTTGTCGTTTGATGAGGTTCTGATGATAGCTTTCCCTTTGTTTTGGTTGTAGAGTGATAACCTTGGTTGTTATGGTAAAGGGTTGTGGAGTTGGCAGTAGACGGTCTATTATAATGATGAGGTTCCCTTGGTGTGAGGCCTTTTCTCTTGTTGTTGATGTGGATCAAGGATTTTTTCTTGTAGTAGAATTTTAATTTTTGGATTCTTTGTTGGACATGGATTTGTCCATTGGTGCCACCATTGGGGATTGGGAATTGTTTCTAGGAGTGGCAGTTGTAGACAAGGTGATATGATTAAGATCTTTATGCTTCCTTGGTGACACCTATAGAAGAGGTTCTTAAGACATAGTGGCTATATCCTGGGTTCTTAAGACATAGTGGCCGTATTCTTGGGTAGATCTTCCTTTAAAAGATGTGGCCCTTACTCCGATCCTTGGTGGGACAGAATGGTCACCTTCATGGAGATTTTTAATTTGAGGACTTTGAATATGCAGATTTGGGATTGGTTCCTTCTTTGGGGATACGGTTAATTCAAAGAGTTCATCACAAAGAATCTTTGATGGAGAAGGTGGGTCTTCATTAAGAGTGGTTTTTGATGTAGAGACTAATTGCCACATTCAAACAAGGTCATAAAGAGCATTGAGTGTTATTTCATCCTTTTCAAAGAATGGCACCACCACTTCTTTGTTAGAATTCTTCCGGCTGATGAAGTTTGGTATAGCTTGCACCAAGGTATAGCTTGCACCAAGGTATCCCAATCCCTTCCTAGGATAAAATCTATTTTCACAAATCTTACATTTCATGGGGTTAGACTCCACATAAACTATGCATTTAAAAGATCCTAGACATGGCATGCCTTGAGTGTCAATCCATGAAATCTATTCATGAGCATGTGATCTTGGCTCACCATATACAACACCATAGCTCATATGTCATGAGATTGTTTTGCATGTAGGATAAATTTGAGATTGGATGGTTTGGACTCCTAAGCTCGTTTCAAAGCTAATTTCTATTCTCAAAGTCCATTGGAATGGTTCAGGTTCTAGATTCTTAGGTTCTTAAGCTTTGAGTTGTTGAGTTTCCAATTGTCTTTGCCTTAGCAAGAGGTGTTCGGAATCTACAGACTCACTTTTATATAAGAGTCTATCTAGTGATAAGAGAAGGGGGTTTCCAAGAAAATGGTTTACTTGCTTTTATCAATGGAGTACCAAGTGCTGGGCCAACCAATAGTCTTATGTGTTACAATATTTTCCTCGACCCCATTTTAAAGTTTCAGTGTTGGTAGATTTTATTTTGGTTCGCACGTTGGTTTGTAACCATGTTAGCACATTCAATGTGGTGGTATGGTGGTAACGGTCCATTATACACACTAACAATGTTGAGTGGTGCTGATTGTGTTATGTTTGGTTTTGATGTGTCTTTGAACAAGTGATGTAATGCACATTGCTCACATAGGGGTTTCAAAGTGTTGGCAGGAGAATTGTGTTGTGTTGGATGAGGGAGAAGATGCTCTGCACACTCACATAGACACAAACGCACATACAGTGATAGCACTATTACAAGTAGGTGTAATTGCGACATTTTTTCGACTAAAATGAACATGCAAAAAAACCAACAGCATCAATATGCACGTTGATATAAGTGTCGATATGAAACCATCAAATTACTCGCCAAAAAAACAACGAATAAATAAGCATCGAAATACGTGTCGTTCAAGCAATCGAAATAATATATTATCTTGTGATAGTTTTTTTGATGCTTTTATCGAATATTTTGACTACTATACCGACATGTATTTCGACGCATATATCGATGACTATTTCGACTAATAGTTCCGAACGGATGCAAGTTTTATTTATTTTTGGCATAATGGTACATCCAGGTGCAGTCCTATAGAGCTAAATGCACCACTATGTTAGTTTTAAAGAGTACTTACAACTTATGTACTCAAAGGTCACAAAACATGAAGAAGTTACATAGCGTCTATTTATTTATGTTTGTAAAATATGCTCATGGAGCTGACAAAAAAAGTATTTAAAAGTATTTCTCCTATACATAGTGCCTTGGACGCAAGGCTGAACCTAATAATCGGTGGCCTCAAGGTTTGGTATTGGTCCCTATAAAGAATATTCATACATCAGTCTATACATCAAATTTGGAGTGGGCTTGAGATTAACCTCACATATAGTCCACCCCCTGAATGTGTTTCATTACATCCTTTGCACTTTAAATATTACTTCTCCCAAACTACTATGTAGAATTCTATTAAGAAAAAATCATGATCCAGCATTTCATTTCCCTCCTGGATCAAAGGGATACAACACCCTTTTCCAAAGCCATCTAGCCAATTTGATCCACCCTCCTGGATCAAAAACCTGCCAACAATCTTCAGACAACTTCAGGGTCCTACCCCTCTCAATCGACTACATCATCCAAACATACCTCTTGTTAGTCTTCTTGTTTCCTCCATCCCTGTCAGCTTTTTTCTCTTCATATGACTCAGAGTATTTTACAGTCCTATGTACCTCTACCAAGCCTTCATTGCATTCCCCTAATACATCTTCACCACCATAAAAAACTCCCCAACCAGCCAGATCACCTTCAACATTATCTTGCAAAGAGCTGCCCCTGATCATCCATGACTTCTTTGTCTCACAACTTGCTCACAACTTCCAAAATCTCATCACCACCACTGACATACACTTTAACATCCACATTGGTATTATCCTGCTCAACTTCACCTATAACTATAGACTCTTCAAACATAGCACAGACACCCTCCATGACGTTATCCAATGAAGCATCCATCTCCACACCATTTTCCATATTTCCAAGCACACTTAACTTCTGAACAATGCTAGCCTCATCAACACTCGTGTCCTCAAACAAAGGCATTTTTGCAAAAACCTGTACTGCACATTCAAACAGACCTATAGGATCCATGCTGGCATCCCGTGGCAAATCTTCCCGCACCTTAGGCACCTGTGACACCTCCAACGCACTAGGGACCACTTGCCCCTCCACAATAGATTCATCAACCTCTGGGCATTCTTTAATTTCCTTACCAGCATCTATCACCTCCATCTCTAGGTCCAAAAACATGTAACCTACAGCTTCTATAGCTTTACAAACATGCTGCTCCATTGCCCTTGCATCCTCTGACGACATAACACTCACGTAGGGCTCTACAACCTGTATATGTCTTCTAACATGGCTCACACCAAACAAATCAAACATTCCAACTCTACCTGACCAATGGGTGGCATATATATACCAACCCTCTGCCTCATTTTTCTTTCCTAATACACAGACGTCTCTTCACAGCTTCAGCAAACGTAAGTGGGTCCTTTGGCTCCACTTTCTCTCAGATTCCCTAAGTCAGCAGCTCAATAAACTTGTCTTTTTTCAAAAAGTCAGGAGGTGGTTCTCTCCCTAGGGTCTTCAACATCCTTCTCTAAGAAGTTTCAAACCCACCCACAAAATCCGACACTTCTTCATCTACTCTTTGGGTTAGCCTACCCAACTCTCTCCACAAGTCCATAGGACTATCAACTTTCCCAAACTTCCTTTTCAGGGCTTCCCTCATACCATCCCAACATCCGATCTCAGCATTTGTGAGGTCATACTCAAACCAATCCCTTACTGCATCTTCTAACACCAAAATCACCAACTTAATCTTGTAGGCATCCTCATCTCTATTGTTCCTTAGAGAAACCAACTCAACACCCCTTAGATACTAGGTGACATCCTCACCCTTCTGACCTCTGAAAACATCACATCCAAAACAAGCCATTGGCCTAGAGTTAATCAACAAATGGACTCTAACCTACTGACCAAAGCCCTAGATAAGAACCTTGTGATCCTTAATGGGGGCACCAAACAATGTGTGGTGGCTGGGTGATGGCCTCTACTACACCACCTACTACAGGCACACAAGAAGAAGGCACAATGGGATTAGAACTAGGGGACACTAGAATCCCAGCTCCAAGGGCACCAATCAACCTGGCAGTTGTCCCCAACTCTCTAGAAAAGTTGACTCCTTTGGACACCTCAACACTCTCCCAACCTCCCTATGTGATCCAGATGACTGCTTCAATTGTCCTCCTAGGTCAGTACTCATCTCCAAAAGCTCTGATCATACACCTATAAGCCTCTCCTGATCTCAACTATAGCATCCAACTAACCAAAATCACCTCCATCTCTGACTTAGAAATGACCAGACTCTGCCTCCGAAATCCTCCACCTGTCCCGAGTCACAAACCTGTCCTCCACTCTCCAAGAATGGCCTCTACTGTCAGATCACCTCCAAACCTTACTCCAGAACCTCTCTGCACTTGTCAGCACCCCTTAGTTGACCTTCTGACTCCCTTCTGACTACACTATCTGCTGAGATAGACTCGACTGTCTGAAATAGAGTAAATTGACCTCTATGTTAGACTTCCTCTCCTTTATGTTGACACCTCTAGATACTCAGAAGGCTCAAACCAAGCATAGATCCAACCTCATAGCCACTCAACTGACATCAGCTGAAACCAATCAGATCTTAGACCCTTTTGATTGATGTGACTGCTGATAGCCTAGACTGTTAGACCAAACTCTAGATAGGTTCCTCTCAACCCATACAAACTAATTCTCAACCTCTACACACACAGCTGACAAGATTTGACTCTTATCTGACTCAGTCTAACATTGGCCTCTCAATTAGCACCGAGAGACTGACTCAGAATTCTGACACAACAAACAACAAGTTTATCCTCACAAGGGTGCCTCCTCCATCATCTCAATCAAACAACACAAGTAAGGCACCATAACACAGGAGCTCATCAAATCTCTCAGATTCAAGCTCCACTCACTCTACTCTTCTTTGAAACAAAACAAACAGTCTCAACATCCCTGAGACTTGAGATTTCAAGGAAAAAGAAAAGAACATAGAAAACTATCAGAATCCTCTACAAATAGACCTCGATAAGAGCTTTCCACAACAACTTCTTCATCCACTACCAACCAGCTTCCAACTAACCAGCAACTACACTCATGCAGTTTTGATCTAGACCAAGTCTCTAACATAGGAGAAACACAGAGACCTAGGGATCTCACATCCTAGCAGGTCCTCTAGACTACTACTCTTCCTCTACTCTGATCCAAATCATATCTCTCACACTATTCTACTGCTCTTCTCCGCAATCTTCACAAGAAACATGTCATGGAAGATCATCTATCTCGCATACCTAATGGTGAAGCATCAATTAGAGTTGATGACAAGTTACCGGATACTACACTATTCAAGGTTGAGGCTATTCAAGAATGGAGTGAGAGAATTGTTAACTTTATAGCTAATGGTTTTCCACAGGCAAAAAAGTTAAGGAAAGATCTAGCACAATAGTTGCTAGATCTTAAAAAAGCACAACCTTACCAATTAGATCAAGAAATATTAAAAATCAATTGTGAGAATGGTATTATGTGTTATCATTAGCGAAAATGTCTTATATACAAGACTCATATTTACAATGCTCGGCCCACCTAAGTAATGTCCTTGTTGGGCCTAAAAGCTAGTCTAGGCTAATTTCATAGACTAAGTATATACTCCAATTATGTGAAGTAGTCCCAATGGGGACTGGATCTCTCTCTTACCCTGAGTTACAACGAGTCCTATCACAATATAGATAATTCTAGGGAGGTTGTCAGTTCATCGAATCCCACTCATCAAGGATCTCATATGTAAAGCCCTACATCTCACAGTCCATGCATCTAAGCTCCACTGTTGGAAAGGGAGCCATGTATGAGGTTTGGCACACCTAATCAACAAAACAATAACCTCAATTAATAAGCAGGCTAAATTTAATGACACAATCATCTAAGAATGGGTGCCCCCTACCCATGTGTTCACTTTAATCACTCATCACAAAAAATCGAGTAGATAATAGGGTGTCCCTCTCCATCCTTGCCAAGTTGCATTCTAGCTAAACAAAAAACTAGGCCAAAGCCTTTGACTGAGCTCTAGAGGTCTTGCAAGAACTCGACAGGCAAGATGCATTGCATACACATGCTCACCAAGATCATTGGTCATGCCATTAACAAAGAGCCCCCCCCGCAGTGCTGTTTTGCCTTGTGGAGTGTGTTCGAGCCTTGCAATGCCTCGTTCCAATGATACCCACCAAAGAAACTCAAATAGGAACCATCTCGTAATCCATATGTTTCTTCCCCAAGGCCTGCATTGTATGAACCTCCAGCCAACCACTTGCCTTGGCCCCATCCCAAATTGTGACCTCAACCTCCTACTGCCACCTTCCATTTAGTCCACCCAAGTTGAGGAAGCTCTTCTACCAGTGATATGTTTGAGCCCCAAAACTTCTTCATCCCTAATCCACATGTGGGGTAGGGGAAGACGTATGGAAATCAAGCTACCATTTCCCCATCAAGAGAGTCATCCAGTGACCCGTGAAATAGCTCCCACCATCACCCTCCCCAAGTCTATCACCCATTTCCATTTCATCCTAATCTCCACCACATCTACTTTGGCCGACCTTCCCTGTGGACTTCTTACACCCTTTGCCAAGGAGTGTGATGCTACCCTTGTTGTTGACTGCTATTGAAATATGGTGCCCGTCATGTTATGTATGGGCACATGAATGTGGGAGCAAGTTAGATGAAGCCTAGAATTATATGAAATGGGAATGGATGAAGGCTAAAGTTATTAGGAGATATGAATAGATGAATGTAAGAGGGAGTCAATGGTCAAAAAGTAGACACATGGAAAGTGCAAGGGTACACAAGGCATGTGGGCATTAATGAACACATGAATGACACAAGGGTACATGGAGCAAGTGGATGAGAGATCCATGAGAGCTATATAAGAGGAGAGAGCTTGTAGTCAGCAACACACTTGTGAGAGAGGAGAGAGAGAAAACTCATCAGAGGTCTACAGTGAGCAGGTCCAGGTCCTATGCATAGGCTCCACAGAGAGGTGCACAGGGTAGCCCCACAAAGCCCTATGCACAGAGACGTGCACAGGGCAGCAACCATCAAAGCCCAAAAGAAGCAGGTTGTAGAGCTGAGGTATATCAAGCACTACAAGATAGAAGAGGTTGTGGGCGTTGAAAGAAGACATATGCAGAGCTGCAAAGCAGCAAACTTCATCGTTCAGTACCGTCAGTATAGCATGCCTTTCAGAGAAGAGACAGCGAGCATCTAAAGTGTAGACAACAGTGTAGACAGAAGATAAAAGCTCTAGGCCGCCATTACAAATGGCAAACTGCATCGTTCAGTGCCTTCAGCATAGCATGCCCTTCAGAGAAGAGAGAGTGAGCATCTAAAGCATAGACAAAAGCTCTAGGCCACCATTGCACACGGTAACGCACATACCAGAAAGGCGACCACAAACGATAGCAACGCATCATAGCCACGCGGCAGTCCACTCACAGCAGTCACACATGGAGGTTGAAAAGCATAAGGCTTTTTGAAAGGTTTTTTAATTATTATTTTTTTGTAAAAAATCCCTCCTTAAGAGGAAGTTCATATGGCTACTAGCATAGCACATGTCTCCATCTACACTATGGAAGTCAAAGTCATGAAGATGTCAAGGATGCTATGTGATGGTGGTGATGTTATGCCACATGTCAATGTCAATCATGCTAGTATGTTGATGATGCATATCAATGATATCAAAGCTACCAATGTCATGCCTTGAGGAAGAGCACTCATTGTTACATATCAGATGATAAGGTATATGATATATTATTTGTGTAGCATTGCATTCTTTTGCATCATGCATGGCTGAAAAGGAAGGTGTCAACTTCAAGCATCATTGGGTGTGTTCAGATGGTGCTCACAACAATGAAGAAGAAGGTTACAATAATGATGAAGATCCAATGTTCTACTCCATCATGATGATGTCCATGCTTATGGTATGCTTAAGTTATGGATGTTATACCTCAACTTTGTGCTATATTCAATGGATGCTTTCTAATAAAGCCATGGATGAAGAGACTATGCAATGCTTGTATGTTTCATGGATGATGCTCCCTATGTTATGGTGAAGCAATGTATGTAGTGCTCCAATGTATGTTTCCATGAAAGTCTATTTCAAAATGTAGGCCATGTCTATGCCAATGTAGATAATGTTATGATGGTGGTACCATGATATGATGGTGCCACATATACATGTTGATGCCATGATGGATGTCAACAATGTTTATGTCAATGTATGGTCAACCTTGGGATTGGGAAACCCTTGGTGAAGATGTGTCCATATGTATGTGGATGTGATGATGTTTTATGTCATGTCTTATGATGATGTCTATGTCATGCCAACCTCTGAGCTCAGTGTGAGTGAGACAAGTTGGAAATGGGCAATTATGTTGATGTATGTTCATGTTAATGTAATCACCTCTAGCCACCGATGATGTAGGCTAAGTGATGTGTGTGTGCATCTCCATTCAGGGGGGAAAATGTCATGTATATGTATGTCACATTACCTTCTTAGGATGAGACCCATTTGGGCACCAAGGGAGGTGTTGAAATATGGTGCCCATCATGTTATGTATAGGACACATGAATGTGGGAGCAAGGTAGATGAAGCCTAGAATGATATGAAATGGGAATGGATGAAGGCTAAGGTTATTAGGAGATATGAATGGATGAATGTAAAAGGGAGTCAATGGTCAAATAGTAGGCACATGGAAAGTGCAAGGGTGCACAAGGCATGTGGGCATTTATGAACTAGAGCATGTGGATGAGAGCTATATAAGCATGTACTTGGATCAAGCTAGGTAATGAGATTATGTGTTTGCCTTGAGTCTATTTTCTTGATTATTAGTGTCCTTAATTAAGTGTTAGTTGTCATATTCTTAATGATGAGTTCTCTCACTGCTTTGAGCCTCCTTAGATCCATATTTTTAACAACTACAACACATGAAGCCACAAAAACCCTCACTAATTTCTAAAGAGAAGCAAAGCCTCACAGTGAGAAAAGTAGCTCCTAGTTAAGGAAGCGGCCCACCAAGAGCTCCTCCACAAAGAAACCTTGATTGCCTAGGTACACACCAAAATTCATCACATGCAAACCCTTATCTTAGATGATACCCCATTGGAAGGGCATGACCAACAAAAGCTAGACATGCTTCTCTCAAGGCTACCAACCTCAACACATTGCCAACCTCCCATGGATACTAGTTCAACATATTTTTATCCAGGACCCTATCTCCACCCCCACCTTCCACACCATTTTAGCCCGCATCAACCACACCTTAGCCCTATACTTACTTCAGTTCAAGATCTTTTTATCAGACCCTATGTCCACCCCCACATTCCACACCATTTTAGCCTACATCAACACTGCACGGTAACCCACCCTCATCATTGTGTTCTTCTCTTCGACCAAGCCATCTCCTTTAGAGACACTACATTGCTATACTCCATGGAGTCCGATCCTCTTCTATCTAACCTTGCCACCTAGTGGCATCTGTTTGTCAATTCCACATTCTTTACCAAGGAAGACCATTTCCTGACCTCACAGAACCACCCGGCTTCAACTATCCCATTCATATAGGCTCACTTTACTTGGCCATGTTAACATGAAAATCCTTGTCTACCGCAAGCATTGAAGTCTGCCTTTCACCAGCTTTGTAGCATGCCCAATCATTATTACAACCCACTTGCAAAACGTTACTGCCAAAATTCAGACCCTTCATGTGCCTTACCCACAACTTATCATAAAAAATGACTTATATATAAGAGACTAGTTTTCACACTAGGTCAGCCAAATTTAAAAATGGTCCAGCTTCTATTACTAGTCTTAAGTAACTATGTGCATTTAGTCTATAGAATTTTCCTATTTCACATGATAAGGCTACTTTATAAGTTTTATCACCATATTATAGAGATAAATGCCCATTCGCGTGGGTAAGATGGCAAAGGGCCTTATGGTAGGTCATACGGGCAAAACCATGTTAACCATAACAAAGTTATAATGCCACCTTCCTTATGGTAATCGCCACATCCTTGTCGCATCTCTAAGTTGGCATAGAGAAGTTGATGGTGTGGATGGTCCAAGATAAGCCACGAGTTGGTTGGTCGAGGTTATGTGGTTAGTTTAGGACTCAGCCGCTCCACAGCCAACAGCTGCAGCCAAATGATGCAGGGCAAAGTGATGGGAAGCTTTGGGTAGCCTTGATGATAGGCATCTTGTCGAGGTAGCATGGGACATGAATGGTTGATATAGAAGTGCTTCATGCCGAGCCTTCATTAGTTGTGGAAGTGGTGTGGACCATTTAACATGAGATAGTTGGTAGAGCAATCCACACCTTGTGCTTATGGGTGGCAGAATGGGTTTCTTGATTGGCATGGATAGATAGAGGTTCAGGATGTTTTGGCATGGCATGGTATTATGCATGGATCTCATAGCGTCATGTTACGATTGGGAATTTTCTTGATGAATATGTTGTGGGCCCAGCACCAATTTTTGCTGGTGGGGTGAATTGGAGTCAAAGCATAGGATATAGGCATGGAAGCTTGAGGAAAGTAACTACTACTACAAGATCAAGGATTCTCAAGAAAATGGGTCATACCATGGGCCCGCGCCATGGTCCCCCTATCCAGAGAAGTACTTGGAGGGTTGGTGTTGAGACAAGGTTAGTTGCAACTGCATGTGTTTGTGCATGCCGTGGGATGTGAGAAGTGAAACAATTGTGATGCCCGTAGTGAAATATATAGGTGACATGCATGGGCAAGGTGTGCCCGTGTGGGATGTGAGAAGTGAAACAATTGTGATGCCCGTAGTGAAGTATATAGGTGACATGCATGGGCAAGGTGTGCCCGTGTGGGTGCACTTCTCTAACACAAGAACTTCTGCAACACAATTGCTTTCTTTAATTGCTGCCTTCTTTAACATTTACTTGACATTTCTTTTATTGGGGAGTCAAGACCAATATCTTATTAGAGGCATGGTTATAGATTTATGCATGGTGGTGTCCTCAACTGGTGTGGCCAACCTTTATGGCTCGAGGGATTTTGTGGTATTGAGAGCACTTGGGATAGATGGAGGGTGGATTGGAATGGGTGGGGTGGTTGAGGAAAAGGCATGGAAGGTTCCTACTATTTACATGGGCCAGGCTTGCCATGGTCCCCCCATCCAGGAATGTACTTGGATGGCTAGCTATCAGTATAATGAGGGTCAACATAGGTTTGTGAAAGAACAATGCACCATTGGGCCGGGTCAATGCACGATCTCAAAGGGCTTCCAAAACCTTATAAACTAGCATGTCTATGGCCGTGGAAGTATTTGACCATGCCATAAAGTTCCAGTTGCTCATAGAATTTGGGACCTTCATTGAGATCAAAAGACCACCTACTCTTTGCTTGTCCATTGGTTCCTCAAGGATGAGGATAATGAGAGCTGGAAGAACCAAAATGTGGGAAATGATAGTAGGGTCAAGGAACTTGGCATAGAAGATGTCATTGAAGTTATTCATTCATGAGAGCTACATCTCCATAGTGAGGGGTGTGGAGCCTTCAATGTAGGGAAAATTGTAAGCGTGTTCTTTGCCTTCTATACACAAAAACTTGCACCAAGACCACCTCATTTTGATTGGTATAAACTTGGGGTTAGTGTAGATTTCTCTAGGTGCAGCCATGTATTCTCACCACATTTGTTGATCACCAAGGAAATAGGGCATACACCACTTGGGTTGGATTCCTATGTGACCTGTGCCACACTCAGGTTGGATTACTATGTGGCTAGGTAGTCCCTAGGATTAACAAAATGACAGCCTCCTCTGGTGGTCAATATTTCACCAGGTAAATAATAAATTGTGTTGTTTCACTAGGTGGATCTCGACCGTGCCAAAGGGGATATCCAAGTGACTATGGAAGTTGCCTTGGAAAGTGAGATCCCGCATGGTTGTGGTGGGTATGTGTGAGCTACTATACATGGAAAGGAAAGGACACCCTAGGTCCTCTTGGATCATCGACATTGGGTCTTCTAGGAACATGTCTAGTCACACAAGGATTGGTATTCCTCCCTAAAGCTTGTGGGAGATGACATTATGGTGGTAGTGGCGCCGAATCAAAGGTGTACCAAGTACTATTTTGTTAGAATTTCATGGTGCTCATGCTAGATCAAAGATGTGGAGGAGAGATACTCACAAAATACAAGAAAATATCTTGCTTATTAAGTTGCTCAAAATACAACTAGGCTTCTTGCTCCATACAAAAATGCCTTCTAGCTCCACCTTTAAATAGGTGAGCTAGTGGACCATAAGTCCATTCACATACACACCCTTCTCCTTCCCTTTTACTAAACCTTAGTCTCTTAATACCTCCCCTCAATACCAAATATGAAAGAAAATTGGAATAGGTGGTATTGGACATAGGTTGCCTTTATAACATTAGGCGTACAAGGTTCGGAATATAGGTGTGGTTACATTGAGATTTAAAACAATTTCTTAGTGGAGTTAGAGGCTGATACAAAGTTAGTCTCTGACTCTTTGTTAGGACATTTAGAAGTGATATGTCCCATTTGTTTACACTTGTTACATTTCATTTTGTTGGGATATTTGATCCAACAATTATTTGCCAAATGACCCACCTTTTTGCAATGGATACATCTTACTTTGATCACTTGATGTGACAAAGCTTGTTCGATATTCGATGAAGTTTTTGCATTTGAAGATTCAACTCCTCCCTTTGGCCTCTTTTCTTCATCAAGACAAGATTGAATGACTCCTTCAAGGGTGGGATTAGGTATGTTCTTCAGGGTGGTGACTAAGGTGGGTATACCTTCTTAACTGCTTTTAGCAAAACAGCCACTGCATCATCTTCATCCATTCTCGCATTCACTGATGCAAGTTGAGCCATAAGGCCCTTCAAGTGAGAGATGAAGGCTCCAATTCCATCTCCCTCTTTGAGTTCCAAGCTGAAAAATTCAATTTTAAGTGAGATCTTGGAATTCTTACCACGAGCTCCATAGAGCTTGTCAAGCTCATCCCATTTCTCCTTTCCAGTCGAAAGCTGGTCCACATGGTGAATGAGAGCCTCATCAAGATGAAGCATGATGATGGCTTGTGCCCTCTCATCATCTTCAATATCTTCAGCCTTGGTTCGATCAATAACCTTAGTGCCGGAGATGAATGGCCAAAAACCTTTTGACATCATCTTGTACTTGACAAGGACTTGCCAAGTGTGGAAGCCCTCTCTTGAGAACTTCTTAATTTGGGTGTTGTCCTTTGACATTGGGTATTGAAGGAGATTACTAGAAAGTAATGGGCTGATTTATGAAGAAGAAAAAACCAGAAATTTTTTATATTTTGGCTTAAGTAGAAAGAGAAAGGCTTATGAGAGTGCAACAACCCTTAATCGAAGCCAAGGATGTTGCATAAAAAGGAGATTAAGATGGTTAAGCTTATGGTTTAGCACTTAGGGTTTGTACCCAACCACTAATTCTGATGGGGAGAACTTCATTAGTGTCAATGAACACTTTGTTTGATGATTAAGATCATCATTAGTGTTTAAAAACATGATTAGTGCTTAAAAGCATATTTTTAGCATCTAATGACACTTGCATTGGTGATTAGATTCACCATTAGTGTTTAAGAACACTCTTAGTGTTTAAAAACACTTTGGAATGACTCCCCTTTGTTGGATTAGAAGCCTCATTAGTGTTAATCAACACAATTAGTGCTTATAAGCACACTTTGAAAAGCTTTGTGCACTTGAAGATGTTGTTGATGGAGCTTGATGAAGAATGAGGCTCATGAATACCTCATGGTGTATGCCCACCACTTCAAACTCAAATTAGGATCAGCAACAAACCCTCACAAGAGCACTTAAGTGATTAGAGCTAAGAAGAGGAGATTAGTGAAAGAATACCTTTGATTTTGAAGCTTTAATGGAAGCTTCAATGGCTACCAAAAGAGCAGTCTGGTCTTTTGATTGTAGCGCACGATTTGGGCCGTCATTCGGGCTGAAACTTTGACTGTAGATAGTTGAGGCTATGGGCTTCAAAAGCCCTAAGCCAATGCAGCCTGTAATCGCCTACACACGACGTATTGTTGTAAGACATTGGCTGTACAGCAGAAAAATTGCCGATTTGCAAAAGCGGCAATGCCGCGGCCAGTAGGAGAAGAAGGATCCATCGATTGACTGTACGAGCTCAAACGCCTGGAGGTCTTCTTCACTTTCCTAGTTGAAAGCTCCACGAGTTGTTGCCGCCATGAGTTGCTAGAGCTCCTCCACTTATAGGAGGTTCAGTTCCACAAAAGAAAAAGGGATAAAATTGACCTATTCTACACCACAAAGGTGATCAAATCACCAAAGCAACACAGCTTCCACATGATGTAGCACACAGGCTTCCTCACAATATGATGGAGGGAATCTCATACCATTTTCTATGCAGATATGATGGAGGCATTTCCTATGCATATGGATTTTAAAAATGAAGGACAAGAGCATGATGTGACATAAAAAGGTAAGCCATTTCCTAAGTGGCCTAAGTGGTACATGCAAATTTTGGATGGAGCAGAACCTCCAGCCATTAAGGATGCATCTCAAGTTTGTAAATCCAAAATGTTAGAGGAGAAAAATAGGGCTTGGGAGAATCTTCTAAATTTTTCTCTCATAATAGAGGTACTCAAGATTTAGGAGCATATCACCTTTGTTGAAGCACGAGGGGGGGGGGGGGGGGGGATGGTTGGGGGGGAGAAAGTGGATGGAAACCACGAAAGCCTAAAATGACTCCATCCTGAAAAACAACACTTGGGGACCTTATAGATCATCCTCCACTAAGTGGGTTTACATAGCAAAATAAAGATCTGAAGGTACTTTGGAAAAGTACAAGGCACGGCTGATTGCCAAAGGTTTTACACAAGTCGAAGGTTTTGAATTTCAAGAGACTTTTACTGCTATAGCTAGGTTAATCACAATATGCACTATTTTTATATTAATAGCACAAGGGGGTGGAGTGTTCTCCAAATGGGTGTAAAATCTACTTTTCTTGATGGGAACCTCAAGGAGGAGATGGAACAACCATTGAGGTTTGGATTCCTGATGCCAAAAGCAAATATTACAAGTTGTGAAAGGCACTGGGTTGAAAAACAAGTCCCATGAGCATGGTATCAAAGGATTGATGCTTACTTTGTGAGTATTGGTCTTTTACGTAGCCCTTTAAATGCAAATTTATATGTCTTTTATGAGGAAGGAAAGTATATTATCTATGTACATGACCTCATCTTGATAAGGGATCACTAGAAAACATCTCACAAACACAAGAGAAGGCAGATGCTTAGTGCAGAGTTTGGGATGATAGATCTTGGCTTACGCATTATTGTTTTGGCGATTAGAAAAAGCCAGTCTTAACATTTTCATCTCTTAGCAAAAAATAAACAAGTGAGATACTCCAGGCAATTGGCATGACCAACAAATGTAAGGCAAGTGCTATCACAATGGAGGTTGATTTGAAGTTGTTCATCAAAGTTAATTCCCCACAAAGGACAAGAAATTTTCTTGGAATTTGTAGCTAGTATAAATTGTATGATAGGAAAATCTTCCAAGGACATGAGTAAGTATGTCTGTACAACCTTAAAGGCCCTAATAATTGGTCCATAAAATGTTAGGTATACCTACCTCTAGACTCACGTTTCTAGTTCACATCTATAGGCTCACGTGTCCAAGCTCATGTATACAGGCTCTCATCTATAGGATCATGTGTCCAAGCTCTTGTTTTGTAGTCTCACGGCTCATGTGTCTAGTCTCTCATCTATAGGCTCATGGCTTATGTGTCCAAGCTAACATCTCACAACTACGTACTCACGTGTCCAAAGTCATCTTTTTGTGTAGGATTGTGGGCTCATGTCCCCTACTCAAAAATTGAATGTATTTTATTAATTTCTTTGATGAATTTGTATACTTCTAAGCTACCAATTCAACAATGCATGACAAAATCATGAAATATATAAATAAATTTGACAATTCGCTTTCAATGCTACTGAGAAATATAGGGTAATCCTAATCGCTTGTAATGAATGGATAAACGGGGCTAAGTCCTAGGCTAGTCCCTGACAGCGACACCAAATATGTTCAAGCCAAGAGCTTACCTTAGCCTTGCCGCGGAAGCATGTGTCATTAGTCCCTCGCGTAGCGGCACCAAATATGTTCAAGCTAAGAGCTTACCTTAGCCTTGCCGAAGCATGTGTCGTTAGTTCTTGCCTTAGAGCAAAATATAACTTCTTAGTATGGATGCACTAGCTCATCGTCATGTCCTCACTACGTTGTTACAAACGGAATGCTCCTTGTTGATGGGGTGAAGGGAGAGCACTCTATTCCTACATGGAGGCAACAAGGGATGGTCCTTGTTGATGGGGTGAAGGGAGAGATATCTATGCCTACATGTACATGATGGAGGCAACAAGGGATGGTCCTTTGTGAGATGGTGGTAGTATCTCATTATAGGAAACCTATCTAGCATGAATTTATCAAGATACATACACACATACATATAAATTTATATACACACACACACATACATATATATACATATATTCAATGGTGGCAAGTAGAGAATCAAGGGGAAGCTAATGCAAGAAGACAATCTACAATCAAACCTATGTAGCATGCATCCACATCAAGAAAGCAAGATTTAATGACCGTTAATGGCCTACAAGCAAGAAAGCAAGAAGAGGGAAGAGGAGATCTCACGAGTAAATTATTGCAAGGGAATGATTGTGTACTAGTTTAATGTTCAAAATGACTTACATACAAGTGACGAATTTTCACACTAGGCCGACCAACTTAATAATGGTTCGGTCTCTACTATTACTAGTCTCTTAAGCAAGTATATACATGAAGTCCTTAAATATTTTCCCCATTTAACATTAAGCACAAGGTAAGTCCATTTTATATAATCCACCTTCCTCTTACAAAAGATAAGTACTTGTCCAAGGTAGTAAGATGGCAAAGCGGCTTATAGGCTGGGCAAGTAAAACCATGTTAAACTACGTAGTGATTTTAACATTACGAGACACCTAATTATCTTTTGAATTCCAAGTTTTTAACTTGGGCAAGTATGATTGCATACTTAGGATAGATTGGGTGCCCAAGACCAAGCTCATAATTGATTGTGAATCCAAGAAAATAGCTCTTCAAGAATTAAGGTAAGATAAGGTAATAGACAAAATCATGGGTGAGAAAATTATGAATGTCTCCTTAGATATATTAGCCATGAAATTAGTATGTTGAATTCTACAAGGTTACAAGATCGCTTTAGTTTTTGTCAAAGAAAAGGAAGAAAACCCTCCCTATGTGAAGTAGCTATTTGAATAATATGATGATGTCTTACCCGGTCAGAATGTATCCACCCTATGTGAAGCGGCTATTAGAAGAATATGTTGATGTCTTTCCCATAACATTTTACTCAAAATATCTTTCTAAAGGATTACCTTTAAACCATGCTTTAGAGCTAGTGCCTAAAGCAACACCTTATGTGAAGGCTCCATGTACAAGAGAGTAACACCTTATGTGAAGGCTCCATGTACAAGGAAAGCAACACCTTATATGAAGGCTCCATGTACAAGAATACATTGAATTGAAGAAAAAAATTGGATGACTTTTTGAAAGAGAGTTTGATTACACTAAGCCTTTCTCATGGGGGTGCTTCAGTCCTCTTCCAAAAGAAGGAGGATGGAACCTACCAACTATGTGTAGACTATTGAGGGTTAAACAAGAAAACCATCATTAACAAGTATTCCTCTGTCACATATAAATGACTTGTTGATACAGTTGTCCCATGCAAAAGTGTTGTCAAATTGATCTTTGGTCCAGATATCACCAGACTTGGATAAAGGATCAAGACACCTTTAAGACATATTTTTTGACCAGATATGGACACTATGTCTTATCTTTTGATTTGGCAAATGCTCTAGCAACTTTCACATGTCTTATGATTAATATATACTACAATTATTTTGATAACTTATTTTGATATTCTTAGAAAACATATTTGTCTATTCTATGAATGAGCAAGATCCTTAAATTTTTCTACAAAAGGCTCTCCAGGATAATAAGCTTTATGCAAAGATGTCCTAATCCCCATTGAGCAATTCAATTGAGATCAAAACTCAAAAGACCATGTTATAAATGCTTTAAGAATCAACAATGCCATCCACCCATGATCATATAAAATGAAAACATAAAACCATGGCTTCACAAGTATGTCCACACTCCACTGGCACGGAGTAGACTCGGGGTAGACATAACACTGCCCACCATCAAAAAGATATGTCGATGAAGTGCTAGCATCTGCTACATGCTGATGTAGCCCAAATGGCACAATGCCTCGAGCTCGAATCGATAAACATGGCACATCATCTCCGAAGAAATATGCTAAATAGCACAAGAGTGTGTGCATAAGCAGCCAATTGAGCATTGCATCCGCATCTTCATCATGCTTTGTAGGCTCAACAAGAATGCTCAATCCATGCTCTACTAGATCCTGCATACAAGCATAATCTGCATGATCCACATCACCGAGCTTCGTTGGTTTTGTGGCTTCTAGACGAATATCCGCTTCTATCACGGTGTCAAACCAAGCTGCAGTCACCTCTGCAAGGCTATCACCATAAACAGGCACTCTGTCGTCGTCGTTGGCAGCAACATGTCAAACCAGTCTATGTCATCATCTTGACCGAAATTGGAAACTGGATTTTCCAGACTATCTTCACCATGAGGGAAACCTGATGCAAGGTTAGAGACATCCAAGGGCATCACCTGGCTCTTCCGGCCTTCATGCTCCCTCAACCCCACACCATAACCATCCCATCATCATGGCTAGAAATACCATCTGGATCATCCAAATCTCCCCTCCTCAACATCCAAGCATAAACTGCATACTGGTGATTCACCTGCTTATCCGTCCAAGGGGTCTCGGCATGTGAGGGCCTCTCCGGGCTGTCGTAGCCACTCTGCTCCTGCCCACCAACTTCACCCTTGTCCTTATGCATCCGAGCGTCCTAGAGATCATCGTCCTCCATGCTTTCTTGCATATCCGTCTGAGGGGTCTCGACATGCAAGGGCATTCCTAGGCTCTATTGGCCACACAGCTCCTCCACTGCCTTACCCTCTACCTCATCCACGGGTGCATAGTGCAACCCTTCCTTCCTGCTTATCTATCCAAGCATCCCCAAAGCATCCATCTTGCTCATTCATGCGGGCATCCATAGTGTCCTTATCCTACTCTTTCATTTGAGCATTTTCAAAGAAAACATCCTGCTCCTTCATTTGAGCATTCTCAAAGCAAACATCCTGCTCCTTCATTTGAGCATCCATCAAGCAACCAAGCTGCTCCTAGAGCTTCTTCTTTGGGATCATGGGGCTATCCAGCAGCACACCTTACTTCCGCATCTTCCTGTACAGCCATACTGCTCTGTCTCCATGGCCTAGGTCAGCATAAGCGAAGATCATTGCATTCCGCAATGTAACAGCCCGTTGAGAAAAGGCCCTGAGTGCATTCTGTGCTTCCGAATGGCCCCCGACTGGCCAGACGTAACCGACATGGGCATCTGAAACAAAGCCTTGCTTGCAAGAGGGCGAGCATCAGAATGTAATGCCCGCCCGATCTCCAGAGACAACACTCCAGTTGGTATCCCCTCCATAACAAGCGCTGCTTGCTTCGCTCTACAAGGGTGGTCCATGCCTGAAGGGCAAACATGAGCAAGTGCTGGTTGGGACTGACACCTTCCTCCTGCATAACTGTATGCTCAGCGTGGGGATCCTCAAACTGAGCTTCCAAAGTTGGACACTCTGGATCCATGTTAGATTTCAGAGAGAATGGACCCATCTTCAACACTGTCAAAACCTGAATAGCTGGATCAGCCAAACTCGTTTCCCCTTTCCCTGTCTGAATCCACTGGGTGAAACAACATAATTCTGAGCTACTGCACCATTAACAGGCACCACACAGCCATCATGGCCCACCAATACTATCCTTAAGGCACCATCAACCAGATTGAAAAGGTCCATGGGAAAACCTTGCTCATAGACATCATCAATAGGAACTGAATGCCCTGCATCCCTTCTCGTGTACAGCATGCAGATCATCACCAAGAACCAGAACCCTATCATCCAGTAAAACACATGATGGATGACCATGCTCGGCATACCCTGTAATTAGTGCAATCCATGAGACTGCAGCTTGAATTGGCTGCTCATCAAGCAATGCAGTTGCTTCTAGAAGTGAGCCACATTTGGCATATATGCCCATCAAATCGCTGCCAATAACAGGATCTATCTCAAATCCCTTCTTGGCAATCACAGCATGAAGCTCTCGGGCCTTGTCAATGATGCCCATACCACCACAAGCTTGTAGACTGCAAACAACCGTGTCGAGGTCTGTAAGCACCACCTCACATTGCACTTGTTCCAAGCAATCCAATGCTTCCTTATTAAGCCCTTTATTAGCATATCCAGAGATCATAGCATTCCAAGAGACTGCATCTCGGACTAACAGCTTATCAACCACATCTTCTGCTACTGTAAGTAACCCACATCTGATGAGAACCTTCTCATTACTTGAAAACAAATCATCTTGATTCACAGTAGCCCAAACATGAGAGATTGGGGTTTCAAGGCAATGCACACCCAAGGAAGTTGCCTGGACATCCCCATCCTCCTCCTCCTTCCATGCACACACCACTTGCCCCCCATGTATCTCATTGGCTGACCAATCCCCTTGAGCATTAGGAAAGCATGCATCATTGGCTAATCTCGTCATGAAAGACTCTGTGGTAGCATCTACTCCAATAAATTCTCCTCCAACTCTAAGTGTGTGAACTATTCTGTGACAATATCATATTTTCCACGATGTACCTGCGAAGACTTTCACAGGAGGGATAGCAAACGCTTGACATATGTGCCTTGTAAACATCTCTACTATGTGTTCTTACAAGTTTTGGGGTTGGTTTTTTTTGCTCATGAATTCATGCACCAGGAAGCCCTCACCAAGGTTGAACTGTACCAAGCCCTGAGTGGGAGAAGATGCAATGTGGCGGCATGACGGAGTTGATATGGGATTTGGCTATTGCCTTCAAGTAGATTTTGTTGTTATTACGGCCTAATCATATGCAGTAGTTTTGCTCGGAAGGCATGGTGGTATGGTTACTTCTTCTTTGGTTAGCAACTCTGGTGTTATGCTAGGTGGAGTGTGCCTTATGTGATGACATATCTTTTGTTATGCCGTCTATGCTATTTGCATCTACTTTCTTTGTGACAATGTAATATTGTGATGAATTATTTTTTGTTGTGGCATCTATCTCATATGCGACACTGTTGGATGAAAATCATTGTGATAAGGTTACGACTTCATCGTTTTGAACTCTAGTGTTTTGTGAAATGAAATTATAACAAGTTTAATATTGGTAGAAAACCAAATGTCTCCTTTTTGGTATGTTTCGCTCGGAATTTCGGGTTCGCTCGGAAAATCTCGCTCGGGGTTTGGGAATCCTGCAAATGAGCAAATGAGAAACTCTCGTGTGTGTGTGTGTGTGTGTGTGTGTGTGCATGCGTGTGTGTGTGTGTGTGTGTGTGTGGTGCGTTGTGTGCATACACATGCAGGTGTTTATGTTGGCATACATATAGACCTATTTATATATACATATATACATACCTATTAATACATATATATGTGTATGTGCTCTCTCTCTCTCTCTCTCTCTCTCTCTCTCTCTCTCTCTCTCTCACGTGCACATAATATAATAGTATGTGTGTGTGTGTGTGTGTGTGTGTGTGTCTATGCACACGTCTGAGTGTGTGTGTGCTAGGGGGGACAAATGAGCAAATGAGAAACTCCCTAATATGTGTTTGTGTGTGTATAATATAATTTATATGTGTGTCAAGTATGTGTGTTGTTGAGAATATGGCCTCACATTTCTTATGACATTGAAGACACTCGAACCTTAGTCACAAGGATCATTGGCAAAAGGTTAAAACAATTATGTAAAATGTCAAATGTAATAGGCAAAGGTCAAAAGGAAGATGCTCTCATGATATAAGCAATGATGTGGAAAGTAGGCACATGGGTTGATTGAGATAATCATGGAGAGATTTATGGTAGGCTGATTGAGAGAATGGTGGAGAGAATCAAGGAGAAGAAAATGGATCTAGATGCTTCTACATGGAGCTTTATAAATGTACATACTCCCACACTCATTTGAAAAAAAAAAAGTAATGGTAATATTACTGTCTCGTTACGCTTACGGTCTCCACATTATAGTCTAGATTAATCTCCAATTAATATTGTTATTACTCATGGAGTTGAATGTTGATTACGATCCTCCATAGCCATGTATTTTTCTACATGTTATCAAAGCTGCAGGTGTAACAAGAAGGAGACGGCAAACATGAGCATCTACTGCAGCAAAGTAGTCATCAACGCGTCTACCATCGACACCTCGGCCCTTGCTGTCTTGTGGTATTCATTGTTGGTGGCAGCCAAAGCCAAAGTTGCAGGCGGTAAGGAGGAAGTGGAGCTCACCATTTTTCAAGTGGCAACGAGCAAATCCAAAGTAGTGAGTAGCAAAGAAAGAAGAGACCTTTAGTATTTCACAAGAAGAAACCCTTGGTTTGTAGAGCTGTCCCCTAGCAGGCCACGTGCGTTAGCATTTGCAATGCTATCACACTAGCCGCGCAGGGATGCAAATCGACCTATGTTACACACCCAAGCTCTATGCAGTCTATCAATGCCGCCATTGTCATTGGCTCTGCCTAGCATATTCTAGTTAGCACCCTCTCCACCGTGCACGAAAGCCACTGCTTCCTCTCCCCCTTGCTGGGTTCATGGGTGCAATTAGCTCTACGCTCATAGAGAACTACGCTCTAATTGGTGCCCTGCAAGCCAATCGATTTGCTTTTCTCAAAGTTGAAATTTTTATTTTGCTCAAGGTTCTAAACTTTTCAAGGGTTACGAAGGCATTTTATGCTCTTAAAAGGGTGCATTCACACGGAGAAATGCACAATTCAAATGGCATTCTTTCACATTCACATGGAGATATTGATGGATATTTTAGAGGCTATTTGCATGGATTTTAGAGATCAATGAGATTTTATGAGGGCCACTCATATGGGTTTCACACATTCACCTGTGCTTTTAAAAGAACATGTTCGCATGGATTTGGGGGGCTTCTTTTCATGGGAGTCATCATTGATGTGCACTTCAAAGCTTTTATCCACATTTTTTATCATCATCACTTGTTCATGCTTGGGATTCTAAGATCTTTTATGATCTAAGAGGAGTGGGACCTTTGGGTATTGTCAGTAGAATGGATGCAACCTTTGTAAGGGGTCAAATTAGCAGCCAATTTTAGCATTTCATGGATGTCATGTTATGGATACCACCTCTAGGCACCATATGATGTAGCCTATGTGGACCCATTATGAAATGGCTTATGGTCATGGATAGTTTTGTCAACCCCTAAATGGATAATGGACAATGAATGGAAAGCCTTTGACCACCTATTATGTAGGTCATGCTATGTAAAGCCTCTGACCACCTATGATGTAGGTCATGCTATGTGAGGGTAATCCACATATAATGTAGGATACCTTCATATGGTTCATGATATGGGAGGGACATTCACATATGATGTAGGATGACCTCATATGGTTATGGAGAAGACCACTTATGATGATGGTGGATCTATCTCACATGTTTATGCTATGGGAGGGCAACTCCACTTATGATAACAATGGTGGATGTCTTCACACGATTCATGTTATGGAAGGACTCGGAGAAGCTCTCACATGCATCTCTTATGACACCTCCTTATGCCATGTTTCGGCCATGGGAGGGTCTTGAGAATATGGCCTCACATTTCTTATGACATTGAAGACATTCGAGCCTTAGTCACAAGCTCGAGGGGTTCACTATATGTAAACTCTCTATACCACATGCGTTCAAGGTCTAATTTAAAAGTCCCTTATCTGTATATTTTTCATGAATAAAACACACCCTTTTTGTATTCAATTTGTAAATACCCCTTTTAAATGGCACCCTTTTGTATGTAAAAAATGTGTACAAAAGAGATTTAAAAAATCCCTTCTGCTGAACCCATGTGCTACGCTTATATATTTTTGAGTGAACACCCCCCCCTCCCCCCGAGGTCACAAGGATCATGGGTCAAAGGTTAAAACAATTATGTAAAATGTAATAGGCAAAGGTCAAAGAGAAGATGCTCTCATGATATAAGCAATGATGTAGAAAGTAGGCACATGGGTTGATTAAGATAGTCATTGACAGATTTATTGTAGGCTGCTTGAGAGAATGGTGGAAAAGGTGGAGAGAATCAAGGAGAAGAAAATGGATCTAGTTGCTTCTCCATGGAGCTTTATAAATGTACTCCCACACTCATTTTTAAAAAAATTAATGGTAATATTATTGTCTCGTTACGCTTACTGTCTCTACGTTATAGTCTAGATTAATCTCCAATTAATATTGTTATTACTCATGGAGTTGACTGTTGATTACGATCCTCCATAGCCATGGAGTTGACTGTTGATTACAATCCTCCATAGCCATGTATTTTTCTACATGTGTGTGTGTGTGTGTGTGTGTGTGTGTGTGTGTGTGTATATATATGTATGTATGTATATATGTATGTATGTATGTATGTATGTATATACATGTGTGTGTGTGTGTGTGTGTGTGTTTATATATATATAAGAAACTTATTCAAGGAGCAAATGAATTGATGGTGACAACTAATTGTGAGCCCCAATGCATATAGGCTTGTGGAAAAGAACCGTTCCTTTTAAAAAGTTCAAAAATGTGACTCTCTCCTACACACACACACACACACACACACACACACACACACACACACATATATATGAGACTCATTCAATGAGCAAATCACTTGATGGTGATGACTAATTGTGATCCCCAATGATGGTGACAACTAATTGTGAGCTCCAATGCATGTAGGCATTGGGTGAAAAATTTGTATAAAATTTAAAAAAATCTCCTTTCTTCTTTATGTGAAGGGCTTTTCTCCTCTTGCCAAGTGGGGCTCTCCTTTGCTTGGTTACAAATAAGTAATAGTAAAAGTAGAAGTAGAAGTACACATGCAAATGCCATTGCTCTCACACAAAGGAGATGCGAGCCCACACCCTTGGACTCTCCAACTCCATTCTAAGTGTTAATGTAACCTAGGGACTCTCGAACTCCATTCTAAGTGCTGTACACAAACACACGATGGACAATTATGTGATCTTTAATCATGGAATATATTTTTTAGAATATTTTATTTGATAGATTTAACTATTAAGTTCACTACCATGCCGACTGATAGGTCTGGTGTGAACAAGAAAGAAGAGAGCAAAGCAGTAAAAGGTGTGCCTCAGCTTAACATCCGACTGATTTAAAAAAATGCAAAATGGCCGATCAATCTTCTATAAAATAAAATTGAAATAACAACAACAATAATAATAATAGTGTTAATTTTTCTAAAAGTATGGCTACAAAGAATTTATTATGTAACTTGTCTTTTCAAAAATATACAGCTAAGCTATATGCTACTGACGCTCAAGGGAGGGCAGGCGTTGCGATTGAATTTTTAAGCAGATGACAATAGCGTGCCTTGGAATGTGGAAAGGTGGGCAGAGGGTTGTTTTAGGCGGGTTTTCTGATGGTGGAAATCACCGAAGGGTGTAGTTTAGTAAAAGTCAGGCAAAAGTGCTGGCGCGATTTATGAGACTACGTGCCTGCATGAAATTCATGAAGGGCCTACCTTGACCTTTTTTTTAAAACCAGTAATTATATATATATAGAGAGAGAGAGATATCAGCAAAAAGCTTTTTACATCAAAATAAAGCCGGGTCAACATCCCACATCTCGGGTCAACATCCCACATCTCTATTCCCTGTTATTTAACAACTTACATAACAGATTCCATCTATCATCCTCCAATACAAAAGAAGATTGTTCTTAAGACACATGATAATTCAACAGAATAGAAGCCTCCATTAATGCCTCAAGGCTTGCACACATGGCTGCTCTTTTCCCCGCCACGTCTGCAATCCACAGTACCGCTAGGTGGACGCCAGGGCTGTATTGCGCACTTGGAGGGGGCCAGCTTTCCAACGTCTCTAGCCACGTCAGATGCACCCCACGTCACCCCCAGCCTCTCATTTCATGCCTTCTTCTTCTCCAGCCACGTTCTCATTATCGCTGAATCAACACGTCTCATTTCATGCCTTCTTCTTCTCCAACCTTCTTCTTCTTCTTCTCTTGCTGCTAGCTTTCTATAGTCCTGTACTGCAAAGCACCATCTGCAACAACAAACCTCTTTATCACTCCATTTCTTGCCAGGTTTTTTGTTATTAGTAAGTTAAACATAGGCCTGTGGTGGTTAACTCCATATTCGCCAAACCAAACTCTCTCTCTCTCTCTCTCTCTCTCAATTCTCCATTGTAAACCCCTCATCATAATGCGAAACTCCCTTGCAATACTATGGCTTTGTACATGGATGGAAGCCATAGGTGTTCTTGCCCCTGGAGACTCTTGGAGCATCTTCTATTTTTTTGTTCTCCTTTTATCGTGTTGTTCGTCCCCCATTTCATGGAGCAGGTCCTTCGAATGGCTTTCACATGGCGCGAATGGTGGGTGTTCCCAAGACAACATGTGTTTTGGCATGGTGTTCAACAAAAAGTGTGGCTTCAAGAGCTTGAAAATCGGGACAAGCTCTTTTGCAGACGTTATCAGCTCCCTTTTCATGCTTTCCAACTTTTGCTTCACGAGGTAATGCCTTTCATGCCATCAGTACACACTTAATCGTTTGTTAGGGAGCCCATAGATCCAGAGAAGGCACTTAGCTTCATGCTCCTTCGCCTAGCACACAATGACTCCACCATGCACATTGTTGATACTTATGGTGTTGGTGGGGAATCAACAGTGCGTAAGTATTGTAATGCCATTGTTAACATCTTGGCTGTCAACTTAAGAAGCAAGTACACCTCCATTCCATGAGGAGCAAGGCTCCGCAATATTATAGTTTAGCTGATTTTCAAACTGTTATGCTATTTCCTAATGTAATTGTCTAGGAGACCAAGGAAAGAAGATACTTTAGTGGAGTTTTGGTGCCACTATCGTTTCTACTCTATATTATTACAAGCTATTTGTGATGCTCAAAGCGGCTTTGGGATGTTTGTGTGATTGTCCCTAGTGGTACCAATGATGCTACTCATTGGAAAGCATCTAGTATATACCACAAGATGCAAAGACGCCAAGTGCTCACATCCCCTATTGTAAGGTTAGAAGGAACATGCATATCCCTATACCTTCTTGGTGATAAGGGATATGGATCATCAACTCTCATTGTCACTCCATATAAGGAGGCTAATTGTCCAAATGGAGGAGATTGGCGCACCTTTAATCGCCATTTGTCTCGAGGAAGAGTCAAAATTGAAAATACATTTGGCATGATTAAAAATAGGCGGCACATTTTGCGAGACATGCCGATCGACCTCTATTGCGCACCTACTTACGTCATTGCATGTTGTGTCCTGCATAATTTCTTACTAGAACATGTGGGAGTCTTGACCTCATTCACACAGATGTCTATGAGTCAGCCCACACTCCTTAACTTGGTGGTAATACATACTATGTTTCCTTCATAGACGATTACTGTAGATATACTTGGGTTTACTTCATGAAATCCAAAGCTGAAGTATTTGGCATTTTCAAAGAATTCCATGTTATGGTTTATAATATGACAGGTAGAGGCCTCAAGGTCCTTAGGTCAGACAATGGAGGTGAATACCTCTCAAACGACTTCAGCAAATACCTTCTTGAGCATGGCATCAGAAGGCAATGACCTGCAGCCATCTCAACAACTTCCAGCCCCCTCGTACAGCAAGACGAAAGCGTATACGCGGGTAGCGGATGCACAACATTTTGTATCGAGAGTGGCGCACAAGATATGGAGTGCTTCAAAGGGAGAGGTGATCGAGACGACTTCAAGTGTATAAATTGTGCAAGACAGTTTCAAAATGTCCATGTTATGGTTCATAATATGACAGGTAGAAGCCTCAAGATCCTTAGGTCAGACAATGGAGGTGAATACCTCTCAAAAGACTTCAGCAAATACCTTCTTGAGCATAGCATTAGAAGGCAACTGACTTGCAGCCATCTCAACAACTTGCATCCCCCTCGTACCACAAGACGAGAGTGTATACACGGGCAGTGGATGCGCAACATTTTGTATCGAGAGTGGCGCATACGATATGGAGTTCTTCAAAGGGAGAGGTGATCGAGAGGACTTCAAGTGTATAAATTGTGCAAGACAGTTTCAAAATGTCCATGTTATGGTTCATAATATGATAGGTAGAAGCCTCAAGGTCCTTAGGTCAGACAATGGAGGTGAATACCTCTCAAGACTTCAGCAAATACCTTCTTGAGCATAGCATCAGAAGGCAACTGACTTGCAGACATCTCAACAACTTGCATCCCCCTCATACAGCAAGACGAGAGCGTATACATGGGTAGCGGATGCGCAACATTTTGTATCGAGAGTGGCACACAAGATATGGAGTGCTTCAAAGGGAGAGGTGATCGAGAGGACTTCAAGTGTATAAATTGTGCAAGATAGTTTCAAAATGTCCATGTTATGGTTCATAATATGACAGGTAGAAGCCTCAAGGTCCTTAGGTCAGACAATGGAGGTGAATACCTCTCAAAAGACTTCAACAAATACCTTCTTGAGCCATGTCAACAACTTGCATCCCCCTTGTACAGCAAGACGAGAGCGTATACATGGGCACGGCGGATGCGCAACATTTTGTATCGAGAGTGGCGCACAAGATATGGAGTGCTTTAAAGGGAGAGGTGATCACGAGGGCTTCAAGTGTATAAATTGTGCAAGATAGTTTCAAAATGTTGAGAAAAAAGCAATTTAAAAAACTTTGGGAAAGAATGTAAATAGATATCCACACAATTAAATAGCTTCAAACTCCTCCATTCCCAACCAAAAGCCGGGCGATTTGCAATTGCGTTTCCATAGCCTTTTCAGCCCGCGTTGTTTCAACAGCAATTTGTTGAAGCTCAATCTCCTTGATAGCGTCTATAAAGCGAACCATGCCTTCCTTGAGTTTCGCCGGCAAGAGATGAGCCAGCCGAAAGCCTTCTCTTCTTCTTGTTCCGTTGGCCTTGTACTTTCTCTCCATCTACGCCAACGTTAGGACTAGAGCCATTCGCAGGAGATGGTCCAGTTGTCTTTGAGTTTGTATTCTTTGAGCTTGGGGGCTTGGGCTTTTTTCTTGCTCCTCTGCATCCTGTTCTTGGTTGTCTTCATCATCCTCTATAGGCACCTTGGCCACACCAACGAGGTCATCACCTATAAAGCCACCAACAAGCCCTCTCACCTTCGGTGTTGTAGCCAAGATAGTGGCACCCCAATCAAAGAACTCCCAGCTGGACAATGCAACTCCAGTTGTGCTCTCCTTGGCCTTCTCGGCCTTGTAAGTCTTCCGAAGGCTGTACCACTTGTTCTTGAATTGAGATTGAGAGAAGGCTGTACCACTTGTTCTTGAATTGAGATTGAGAGAAGGTGCTACCACAATTTGCATTGAGTGTCTCCACGATGCCTGCCCAATGCTTTTTCTTGAAGTTGCCTTTGTTAAGAGACAACCACTTGGCCTCATAAAGGTCAAGAAAACATAAAACTCGATTCTCTGTCCAAGTCTCTGAAAGGGCTTTCTTGCACACTCCAAATTTTGTAGGAGAGGTCACTATGCTGCCACTATGGACACATGTTACAACTCCCTTGGGGCTTGGAAGTTGTGATTGGGGCCCGTCACTTGTATCGCTAATGTGAGGTACAATAGGCATGGTGGAGGACACGGAAGCGGAGTTTGTTGGCTCGTCCAAGGAGGCAGGGGAAAGTTGTAATAATGATGCTGAGAATGAGTTGCACCATTGATGAAACCAAGTCAAGGCAATGCAGAATTCAAATTAATGTGCTTGATAGGGCTTTCATAAAGATTACCGAGATTGTTGTTCGAGCACCCTTGAGTCAAAAGTTGTGAGAATGACTGATACTGGTCGATGCAATTGGCCATAGCTTGCATTGTTGGCCCCCGTTAATTATCGGTTTTAGGGATAGAGTTGGTGGATTGGGTGGTGCCGAACTGCCCTTCGCATTGTGTTGAGTGGCGAAAATACTGTGGTGGACGAAATGCCATGAATGCACTCACAAAATTGGGGGTTGAAGGCTTCTGATACTTATGCATGACTGCATACAAAACCAAAAGAATATTAGTATCCATGCATACAAAACCCAAAGACATATTAGTATCCATGACTGTCATGAGAGCTCTGGGCACTCTGGGCATCAGCAGAAGCAACACGGGGGGCATCCGGCTTGGTAATAACTGCGCAGAGAGAGAGAGAGAGAGAGAGAGAGAGAGAGAGAGAGAGAGAGAGAGAGAGAGAGAGAGAGAGAGAGAGAGAGAGACCTACGCTACTATTTGGACCTGCCCAATACCAATGGGTGGGGGTACTGTTGTGTAAGGCGAGTGCCAAGGTAGATGTTTGTGTACTGGACTATTGCACAGTTACATTGGAGAGAGAGCCAACTTCAGGGGATTCATGATGGGCTGTCACGAGAGAGAGACCTGCGCAGGTTAGATGTGGACGAGTACTGCGCATGGCGGGCTGGAGATAAAGGCCACGATGGCGGGGTGGTGGGAAATCAAGGCAGGAAGTTGTACACAGGAAATCTGGATGACGTGCAGGCTGGTGTTTTCCTCTCCCCGTCACGTCTACTCTGTAGACGAATGGTTTTTGAATTTTTGACGTGGCGGGGAGAATATTGTATTCTCCCCAACCTGCCACGCAGCATGTGCGGGGGCCTTCAGCGGTACACTCTCTAGGGGTCTGCTTTTCTAGTACATCTCCCTTCCTTGACTACGGGACACAGCCTACCTTGACCTTCAAAATCTATCTAAATATGGGACCAAAATTCTGTTTTCCTATTAATTAAGTAGTGAGAGAGTGAGAGGAGACTTGAACCTTAGTATAGGTGTAAGCTGAAAAGTTTTTTTTTTTGTTTTGACATGTGGCAGTGGGAGACTGGTGGGATCTCACGGGAGTTTTCTAGAGATTTCCTTTCACCCTCTCTCTCTCTCTCTCTCTCTCTCTCTCTCTCTCTCTCTCTCTCACGCACGCGCACGTGTATTTGCTCAGCCTATCTCTTCAGCTCTCACGCAAGTGTGCCTCCTCGCGTCTCGTCTTCGTCTCGCCTGACTCTTGCGTGGAGGTTGGTGGGAAGATGTATTAAGGTTCAAACCTTAGTTTGAATCTTAATACATTAATTAAATAACGGGGCTCATAAGAGCCCCGTTAATTAATTAATATGGTAGCCCGAATAGAGGGTGATTTTAAAACACATTAATTAGTTGATGAAAGATGGAGCTAAGCGTAAACCTTAGGAGGGAAGGGTGCCATCAACCTTAGCGAATAAGAAAACAAAGGTGTGCTCTAGAAAGTTTTGAGAATCGCCTCAAGTGTATGAAAAGGCCTTCGCCTAATAGTTTACGGCTGGGGCAAAGCCCCTGTGCAGGGCTCGTAAGAGCCCCATTAATTAATTAATATGGTAGCCCGAATAGAGGGTGATTTTAAAACACATTAATTAGTTGATGAAAGATGGAGCCAAGCGTAAACCTTAGGAGGGAAGGGTTCCATCAACCTTAGCGAATAAGAAAACAAAGGCGTGCTCTAGAAAGATCCGAGAGAAACGCCTCAATGAAGTGTATGAAAAGGCCTTCGCCTAATAATTTACGACTGGGGCAAAGCCCCCGTGCGAGAGAGAGAGAGAGAGAGAGAGAGAGAGAGAGAGAGAGGAATAAAATGGGCAACGAACGGAGTGAACGGCCAGAGAGAGAGTGCGAATGGCTAGCCTGTCTAAACAATGAAGAGAGAGAGAGATCGCATGACTGTACAAACAGAGACTTAGTTTTTTTTAAATATTTGTATGCTAAGGTTAATTTAATAAGATTGTAACCTTAGCATATGTGTCAATTTAATAAGAAGATAGCCTCTATTAATTAATTAATACAGGCCCAGCCTGAATATATCAATGTTAATCAGTGATCGAAAAAAATTATTTTCCCAAAACTTACAAAACCTTCACCTACAAATCTAAGAAATTATCAATAAAGATTTTTTTTAACTTTTAAGGTTTTTGTTCTATAACCTCTCAAAATTTGCAAGTATTTATACCTTTAAATTTGGAAGTATTTATACCTTTAAATTTTAATTTGAAGGTATTTTTAAAATTTTGAAAGTGCAATTACACTACACCTAGGTTTTTTTCGCACACTAATATATCTTTGAAAAAATTTAATTTGAATTAGTTTTTTCTACCCTATTTTTCTTTTTTTAATAAAATCGGAACGAGATGTCTAGTAATATTCAGAAAAGAAACTTTAGTACATCGTATAAAGTCGACATGAGAGATTTACGCAACCGGCCGGAAGGGCCTACCTTGACCTTCAAAATCTATCTAAACATGCTATGAATACAATGGAACTGGAGCTGAACCTGGTTTGCAGCGCACTCTAAGGCTTGATACCTATGCACCCTCCTTCTTCTCCTTTCCCCCTGTCTGTCTGACTTTGCCTATTGGTAGGCCCCTTTGCTAGCCCTACCCACCTTGTGTGCATGGGCACTAAGTGGAGGGGCACCCCAACGCTTCTAAGGGCATAGGGCTCTTGCTCCAATGTTGGGGTAGCACAGAACCGGCAGACCCCTCGAGGAGAAGCACCTCCTTCTCTGCAACACTTCACATGGCCACCTTCTATGGAACAGAACAGAGAACCTCTTATCAGATACGACAGGATGGTCAAAGACTTCATGGAAACCAAGAAGCACCTCGAGGACTCAAGAATCAGAATCGAAGAACTGAACATGTTTACTGCTGCAGAAGTAAATTGAAGAAAAGGAGGAGACCTGCAAGGAGGTGCAACAGATGGATTCAGCAGCCCCCTATCCAGGTAATCCCTCTTCCATAACTCCGCAGGTTTGTATGCCTTCAGACATGGTGCAGTCTTTGGAAAGGGATTATTTAGCCAGGTGCCTAGTGGGCCTGCTGTTTGGTCCAAGACCCGGTGGAACATCTCTAGAGTTGGGTTAGGGACAACTGGGTTAGCATAGGCATAGAACCAGAGGTAATTCAGGCCCTCTCCAATGGATATTATATATTTCTCATGAAGAAATTTGACATGACCCTAAAGGTATTGGGCTCTGGATAATGGATGTACAAGAACCTCCCATTCTGTTTCTTTAGATGGTCTAAAGACTTCAATCCCAATGGTCCAAAACCCTATGCATGCCCAGTTTGGGTGGAATTACCCAACCTCCCCTTCTATCTATACCCTTGGTTGAAGAAGATAGCTTCCCCCTTAGGCAAAGTCCTTGGTCTCAGACCTAAAAATGACTACAACCCTATGTGGCATCCCCAAATCCTTATAGAACTTGATCTGGATAGACCTCTGATTGAAGAAATTGAAGTGAACTATGGGGAATACATCATTCAGCAAAAGGTGCTTTTTGATGCCTGCTTCCATTGTGGGAAACAGGGTGGTCATGTCATCCAAAACTATCCTATCACCCCCACGCAAGTACTCGGAGTTCCCCCTCACCCCAGCCTGTGAGATCCCTGTCTCCATCGTGCAACGGATTCGGGGTACTAGCAGCGGAAGTAGCACATCGTGTGCGGGGCAGGGGTCCCACACTCGGGGCCTCGCCCACGGATATCCGAACAAGAGACTAATCCATCGGTTTATCCAAAACCGAATCCGGAAAAACTTCCTTTACCCGGAAAGCACGGGCGATTCCACTAGGATAACTCTTTACTCTAACGTAGTCAAGATCATTACTGATCAAACTGATCCGACTGCACCTCTAACGGTACTTGGTCAGATCAAGGAAGAAACTTGCACTTGGATCATTGGGATCAATGCTTTTTTTCCCATCAAGAGGCATAGCCGTTGATTCCTATCCATAGAACAATTACTATCCGGATTTACTTCATCTATCGTAATAATAGAAATTAAATCTCGATTTACGGATCCATCAGTCCAGCCTAACCCCATCCAGTCCCATGGGTTAGCCAACCTCCCAACCACTGTAGTGATGGGATCCAATTAGGAATTTGGTTAGGTTTTGTCCCGGGTACCAGGGAAAAGAGTTCCTAGGCCCCCTAGCTGGAAGTTCATGCAAACATAAAACTAGTCATACCACTTACACACCCAATATGAAATTGCCTTTTTCTCAGCATCAACTAACTTTCAAACAATCCTTTAATAAAACCATTATGTCACTAATGACAATCCTCAAAGTCTCTGGTTGAATCCTTATTTCCCGTCATTCATTCATCGGTGTACTTATGGCATCATTGGCAACCAGAACGCTCACCACCTGTTCACTCAGGGGCCTTTTTCATAGTTCCTAGCTCATAGTAACCGGCAATAAATTCATATAACAGAATGGAATCTCCGTGGAAGATCAGCAAGATCAACCCACAGATCCATATAAAAGAGCCATGGACTCATCCGTTGAGGACTAGCAAGGTCAATCAACCAGATCCATGCCCGGTTTCAGAAAACAACTCTTACTCCTTGTTCCAATACCTTCCACGACGCACGTGTGGGTATCTTCGGCGACCCAAAGCCCGAGCACCGTATGGTCAGCACCCTCTAGGATCCTTCGCAGGTAACCTAGCGCTTCACTCATAGGCTGCTTCCTTGGTCCCTCATCCACCATACCGGAAGCTCACCATTTAAATCGAACCGAGGCTGGTCAAGACCTCGATCGACCTTGCTACGCGAGATGTCCTCCATTGACTCTCCGTCAGTAGTTGCAACTTTATCAGTTCGGTCTTCATGACCTTAATCCTCAAGACGGTCAAAATGCTTCCCCAGCATTCTTGACATAAAACAGTCATTTACAAACAGTCACAAAATACAGTTTCTATAACGAACTCTCGTCTTTCCACATTATCCACTCTCGGACCACATTACTTATTCCACATTCCATTCAATGTGTACTCATTCTCATCCATTCACTCATATAGACTACACATTATTTCACATACACCTTCACATTCATTATTCTACATGCATATCCATGTTCGTACGTCCACATCATACTTCCAATTTCACATTCATACATACGCATCTACATGCATACATCCACATCCACATTCATACATCCATACTTGCATTTCCACTTCCACATATCCACATTCACATTCATACATCCACATTCACATGCATACATCCATTTTCACATCCTCAATCATACATCCACATCCACATACATACATACATCCGTAACTACATCCATACATCCATTCTCGCCCTAACACATCCTATATACATCTTATCCCATCAGATACACTCTCTACCTCGTCCCATACACATCTTAACACATCCTAACTCATCTTAACACATTCTATCACATCTCATACACCTCTTATCATATCCTATCACATTCTATCACATCTCATACACCTCTTATCATATCCTATCACATCTCATACACATCTTATCACATCTTTTCACATCTTATACACCTCTTATCACATCCTATAACATCTCATACACCTCTTATCACATCCTATCACTTCCCATACGCATCTTATCACATCTTATCACTTCCCATACGCATCTTATCACATATTATCACATCTCATTTAACACATGCTAACACATGCTAACACATTCTATCACATCTCATACACCTCTTATCATATCCTATCACATCTCATACACATCTTATCACATCTTTTCACATCTCATACACCTCTTATCACATCCTATCACTTCCCATACGCATCACTTATCACATCCTATCACTTCCCATACGCATCTTATCACATATTATCACATCTCATTTAAAAATCAATCTTTTATGCATCTTCCTATGCATAAATTCATTTTAAATGAAAATGACACTTTTGAATTAAAATTTCATCTCTTATGCATCTTCCTATGCATAAACTCAATTTCGATGAGAATTGACACTTTTGAATTAAAAATCCATCTTTTATGCATCTTTCTATGCATAAATTCAATTTGGATGAGAATAACACTTTGAATTTAAAAATCAATCTTTTATGCATCTTCTTATACATAAATTCAATTTGGTAGGAATTACACTTTTAGAATAAAAGAATTTCTCTTATGCATCTAAGTTATGCATAAAATCCATTTATGATGAAAATCACACTTTTAGTATAAAAAGAATATCTTTTATGCATACCTCTATACATGAAATCCAATATGATAAAAGTAACACTTTTACAATAAAATAATCAACTTTTATGCATACCTCTATGCATGAAATCCAAATATGATAAAAGTCACACTTTTATAATAAAACAATCAACTTTTATGCATATCTCTATGCATGAAATCCAAATATGATAAAAGTCACACTTTTATAATAAAACAATCAACTTTTATGCATACTTCTATGCATGAAATCCAAATATGATAAAAGTCACACTTTTATAATAAAATAATCAATTTTTATGCATACCTCTATGCATGAAATCCAAATATGATAAAAGTAACACTTTTATAATCAATTTTTATGCATACCTCTATGCATGAAATCCAAATATGATAAAAGTCACACTTTTATAATAAAATAATCAACTTTTATGCATACCTCTATGCATGAAATCCAAATATGATAAAAGTCACACTTTCATAATAAAATAATCAACTTTTATGCATACCTCTATGCATGAAATCCAAATATGATAAAAGTCACACTTTCATAATAAAATAATCAACTTTTATGCATACCTCTATGCATGAAATCCAAATATGATAAAAGTCACACTTTTATAATAAAATAATCAACTTTTATGCATACCTCTATGCATGAAATCCAATTATGATAAAAGAAACACTTTTATATTAAAATAATAATTCTTTTATGCATACCTCTATGCATGAAATCCAAATATGATAAAAGTAACACTTTTACAATAAAATAATCATCAATTATGCATAACATAAAAATCCATTTCTCCATGATTACAATAAAATTCTTTCAATTAATCTAGGATGATAATTCCTAGAATATGGTAGGAAGTTCTCTTTTCATGCTTTGAATAAAATTATTTTATGTGTAATTTTTATAAAAATTTTGCCATAGCTCCGCTACTATGACTAATAAATCTCAATTTATTTTGAAGGATAAAGCTTATCATTAAGGAAATGATTAGAATGATCCCTAATTGGATCATTAACCCAATAATGGGTTGAATCATCAATATTCATGAAATACATAAACTAAAAGCATAGAAAAAAAACCATTAATTTGACCTCAAGCATAGATTAATCTTGGATTAAGGAAAATCTTTATGAAAAGCTTCATTTGGATTGAGAATGGGTCATGAGTATGACCATTTCTTGAGTGAGAGAGAGAAATTACATAAAAACCATTAGAGTTAAGCATAAATAGAAATTTATGAAATTCTTTACTATCATTAATCAATTAACTTCAATAGCATTCATCAAATTATGTAATTCTTCACTACCATTCATCAATTAACTTCAATAGCATTCAAAAACCATTCCAATTAAGCTTCTCAAGCTTGAGAGGAGTTAAGAAGAGAGAAGTATTGAGAAATTATAGACAAGATCGAAATTCACCATTTACCTTACAAATTGCTTGATTCTTTGTTCACGGTAGAGGCCCCCAACCAATCAATTGGTTAAGTATGTTGATGGAGCCACCAATGGGGATTGAAGAAAGAGGGAAGCTCCAATTTCTTCAATTTGGAGAGAATTTTAGAGAATAGTAGAAATTAGCATTATTTCAGCATAACTCTAGTATAGTAAAATTCTGCCATTTTTTTCAAAGGACTCATGTTCTATTTATAGGGGAGGGAAGCTCTAACCAAAGCTAACTGAATTCTAGAATTTTTCAAATTCAGTTTGGTTGAATTTGGACTAGATTTGGACCTAGTTTGGTTCCTTTTTGATTCGGTTTGGTTTCATTTTGATTTGGTTTGATTCAAGAGAGAGGAGAGATAAAAATATCACATTATTTTTGAGTTTAAAACTCATTCAACCATGTGAAATATGCACCTCCTTTAATGGACTCCCCTTCCTTACATATGTGTCAAAATGGAATTATTATACCCATAATATCTCATATTTTTAATATTGCTCATAGTTTTTTACTAATAAACCTTGTACATTTTCAACTCTTCATCTTATGTGAGCATTTACTCATTTTTGGATACCCAAAATATCTCATATTTTTGATATTACTCATAGTTTCTTACTAATAAACCTTGTACATAGTCAACTCTTCATCTTATGTGAGCATTTACTCATTTTTGGGTATCTTCTTTTACAAATTGGATTTATCTCCTCCCTACACATGGATTGATCTTATTGGCCCAAAGGAACCTTAATTGGACCATAATCTAAAATTTCTGAAAATCTAGACCCTTAGGCTAAGGTCCTTTATATCCATTTCCAATTAATTCCAATTGCACATTGGAAAATTCTTTCTGAATTTCTGTTTTAGGGGAATTCATTTTAATAAGATGAGATATTTTTCTATCCAAAAATATTCAAAATCTGAATATTCTCTCTCTAGAATATTTTCTCTCTCTATGCCAAAACAGGCAGACACAAGATCTCTTATATTTCTGAAGAGGGAATTGATTATAGGAGAATATGCTGGACATTTAGAGAGGCTCGGGAGGAATCTTACATTCTCTCCCACTTGAAAAACGCGAGATGTCCTCATCTCGCAAACTTGGGATAATTTCGCAAGATGCACGAATATGAGACTTAGAGAAAAATTTAATTAAGATTAACCACACAAAAAGAAAGTGTCAAGGAGAGTAAGATTCAAGACAAGAACAAGATTTAAACTTTATTCATTCTTGGAACATCACAAGCTGCGCACGTATAAGGTAACTCATCTATGGGAATAATTCTGTTGGTTATTGCCGCACCTATCTCAGTGGTATGAGGTGATCTAACAAAAGGACCTCTGAGAGGCAAGCCAAAAACGGGGTAAAGGCATATCTTCTGATGAGGAAGAAAACACGCCAGTAAGAAGACCCGCTCAGAAAACCCAAGATGTCTTGATCTCATGACGCAGTAGTATCGGGGACCCAAACCCAAGGCTTCAATAACCATGGCCAAGCGGACATTGTTACGAAAGTGCTGCTGACCCCAGAGTGTTACCTTAGTTATGTCTTGATAAGTCCGCCATTTGGTCTGAGCTACAGAAGTTCCCAAGTGAGGGAAAAGTGAGCGCTCATACTGTTCTATAAAATCCTTCTTCACAGCCTCGCTTGCGTCCTGAAGGTGAGAAATCATCATGGATAAAACCAATTCCTGCTGCTAAGCCATGAAGGAGATTAAGAAAAAAGGAGATCGATGGAAGTAAGATTACTGCGAGCGACAAGTAAAAGTTACGACTTATATAAAGGAAGGAGCTAGCGTAACCTAGAAGCCAATGGTATCTTGCCACTGAAGTTTTACCGTCTTCCCATGATTTGGGTTTGGCACATATATCTATAGAAGGCTTACATGAATACACTATGAACTTTGAGATGAGGAGGTAAAAGAAGCTCGTAGGGTAAGTCACCTACTTTCTTTGAATTCAATAAGGCTCACAATATCTGGGGGATAATTTCTTATACTCTCCAAGAGATAAAGAACTTCTTTTGGTCCGTACTCAAATGAAGACCATATCTGCTTCTTTGAATTCTTTGACTATCCTCTTCTTATCTGTATACTGTTTCTGTCGATCCTGGGCAGCTTTTATATCTTTAAGAATTACCTGCATCTGTTGCTCTATGTCGTCAAGCATTTGACTGGTTATCTCGACCCTAATCAATGGGTCGGACCTAGTTAATGGAGTTAAGCAATCTTGTCTGAGACGGACCATGATTAGATTGGTATGAAGGAATTAGTCTCTGAATTTGGGTTCTAGACTTCCCTGTGCCCTTTTCATGGTAGGAGTCGGGCAGTCTTTTAACTGATGACCAAAACCTTGGCATCCAAAACACCGGTTCTCACTTTTGAACTCATCGTTCTGAATCCTTAAAACAGGTGGGCTCCTGAGAAGTATTCTGGGGAAAGTGTCTTCCCTTTTTAAACAGAATCTTTCTTTTATTTTAGAGAGGGAAGGGAGATTCTTACTCCTGCATACCTCGAAGGCTGGGGGAGGAATCTTACATTCTACCCCACTTAAAAAGTGCGAGATGTCCTCATCTCGCAAAGTAGAGGACAACTCTTTTTCTTAAGATCCAATTTATTCTAGGGTTCTTTATATTCTAGTCAACCCAACAGAATACGGGAATAATGATCCCTTAAATAGAACTCATCATTAAATAACAATTCATTCAAATCATATCATTCATCTCTTTAACACGATAATGGTCCATTAGACTGAAAAATTTCTTTATGAACATTCCTCCACGGGAATTTCAGACAAGTAAATTCTCAATTTGTCATCCCTTAACTTGATCTATCGTGTCAAGTGTTAACAGTAGCAATTTGACAGCACAATCCACTAATCTCATAGTGATTTGCTGAAATCATTATCATCATTCTAGTTATGAATATCATCACAGGAACTCGTCCCAATCATCCACATTGTGGTTTCGCTTAGTTTATTACATTCCAACCCATTTTCAGGGGTCATCATTTTTCAATCAGAATCCCAATTAATTCATCAGTTCGCAAACAGAATTAAAAATCATATCAACCACATTCTAATTCATCAACTGGATAGCATTAATGCCTATAATTTCAAGTCTTAGATTTACTCGTATATACTGTCGGTAAAGAGCTGCAGTTATACCCTTGGTATATATGGGTAGTCATGATACTTGGAACTATAAGGTAAATACCATCATGTCTAGGCCTCAAGCAAGTCAGGGTTCCATAGAATTGCGGTACTTCCATTTGAAGACCCAATTACTAATTTACGAATTTTTCAGTTTGAAAATCAATTTGTATGAATTATATCACACAATTACAACCTTTTTGTGCTTCTTGATAAATTTTTGACATATTTGGCTTCTCAGATGATCTTTATTAGCCAATTTGCTCTGATACCAACTGTGAGATCCCTGTCTCCACCGTGCAACGGATTCGGGGTACTAGCAGCGGAAGTAGCACATCGTGCGCGGGGCAGGGGTCCCACACTCGAGGCCTCGCCCACGGATATCCGGACAAGAGACTAATCCGTCGATTTATCCAAAATCGAATCTGGAAAAACTTCCTTTACCCGGAAAGCACGGGCGATTCCACCAGGATAACTCTTTACTCTAACGTAGTCAAGATCATTACTGATCAAACTGATCCGACTGCACCTCTAACAATACTTGGTCAGATCAAGGAAGAAACTTGCACTTGGATCATTGGGATCAACGCTTTTTTCCCCATCAAGAGGCATAGCCGTTGATTCCTATCCATAGAACAATTACTATCCGGATTTACTTCATCTATCGTAATAATATAAATTAAATCTCGATTTACGGATCCATCAGTCCAGCCTAACCCCATCCAGTCCCATGGGTTAGCCAACCTCCCAACCACTGTAGTGATGGGATCCAATTAGGAATTTGGCTAGGTATTGTCCCGGGTACCAGGGAAAAGAGTTCCTAGGCCCCCTAGCCGGAAGTTCATGCAAACATAAAACTAGTCACACCACTTACACACCCAATATGAAATTGCCTTTTTCTCAGCATCAACTAACTTTCAAAAAATCCTTTAATGAAACCATTATGTCACTAATGACAATCCTCAAAGTCTCTGGTTGAATCCTTATTTCCCGTCATTCATTCATCGGTGTACTTATGGCATCATTGGCAACCAGAACGCTCACCACCTGTTCACTCAGGGGCCTTTTTCATAGTTCCTAGCTCATAGTAACCGGCAATAAATTCATATAACAGAATGGAATCTCCGTGGAAGATCAGCAAGATCAACCCACAGATCCATATAAAAGAGCCATGGACTCATCCGTTGAGGACCAGCAAGGTCAATCAACCAGATCCATGCCCGGTTTCAGAAAACAACTCTTACTCCTTGTTCCAATATCTTCCACGACGCACGTGTGGGTATCTTCGGCGACCCAGAGCCCGAGCACTGTATGGTCAGCATCCTCTAGGATCCTTCGCAGGTAACCTAGCGCTTCACTCATAGGCCGCTTCCTTGGTCCCTCATCCACCATACCGGAAGCTCACCATTTAAATCGAACCGAGGCTAGTCGAGACCTCGATCGACCTTGCTACGCGAGACGTCCTCCATTGACTCTCCGTCAGCAGTTGCAACTTTATCAGTTCGGTCTTCATGACCTTAATCCTCAAGACGGTCAAAATGCTTCCCCAGCATTCTTGACATAAAACAATCATTTACAAACAGTCACAAAATACAGTTTCTATAACGAACTCTCGTCTTTCCACATTATCCACTCTCGTACATCCATTTTCACATCCTCAATCATACATCCACATCCACATACATACATACATCCGTAACTACATCCATACATCCATACTACATCCATTCTCGCCCTAACACATCCCATATACATCTTATCCCATCAGATACACTCTCTATCTCGTCCCATACACATCTTAACACATCCTAACTCATCTTAACACATTCTATCACATCTCATACACCTCTTATCATATCCTATCACATCTCATACACATCTTATCACATCTTTTCACATCTCATACACCTTTTATCACATCCTATCACTTTCCATACGCATCTTATCACATCTCATACACCTCTTATCACATCCTATCACTTCCCATATGCATCTTATCACATTTTATCACATCTCATTTAAAAATCAATCTTTTATGCATCTTCCTATGCATAAATTCATTTTAAATGAAAATGACACTTTTGAATTAAAATTTCATCTCTTATGCATCTTCCTATGCATAAACTCAATTTAGATGAGAATTGACACTTTTGAATTAAAAATCCATCTTCTTTGCATCTTCCTATGCATAAATTTAATTTGGATGAGAATAACACTTTGAATTTAAAAATCAATCTTTTATGCATCTTCTTATGCATAAATTCAATTTGGTAGGAATTACACTTTTAGAATAAAAGAATTTCTCTTATGCATCTAAGTTATGCATAAAATCCATTTATGATGAAAATCACACTTTTAGTATAAAAAGAATATCTTTTATGCATACCTCTATACATGAAATCCAATATGATAAAAGCAACACTTTTACAATAAAATAATCAACTTTTATGCATACCTCTATGCATGAAATCCAAATATGATAAAAGTCACACTTTTATAATAAAATAATCAACTTTTATGCATACCTCTATGCATGAAATCCAATTATGATAAAAGTCACACTTTTATAATAAAATAATCAATTTTTATGCATACCTCTATGCATGAAATCCAAATATGATAAAAGTCACACTTTTATAATAAAATAATCAATTTTTATGCATACCTCTATGCATGAAATCCAAATATGATAAAAGTCACACTTTTATAATAAAATAATCAATTTTTATGCATACCTCTATGCATGAAATCCAAATATGATAAAAGTAACACTTTCATAATAAAATAATCAACTTTTATGTATACCTCTATGCATGAAATCCAAATATGATAAAAGTCACACTTTCATAATAAAATAATCAACTTTTATGCATACCTCTATGCATGAAATCCAATTATGATAAAAGAAACACTTTTATATTAAAATAATAATTCTTTTATGCATACCTCTATGCATGAAATCCAAATATGATAGAAATAACACTTTTACAATAAAATAATCATCAATTATGCATAACATAAAAATCAATTTCTCCATGATTACAATAAAATTCTTTCAATTATTCTAGGATGATAATTCCTAGAATATGGTAGGAAGTTCTCTTTTCATGGTTTGAATAAAATTATTTTATGTGTAATTTTTATGAAAATTTTACCATAGCTCCGCTACTATGACTGATAAATCTCAATTTATTTTGAAGGATAAAGCTTATCATTAAGAAAATGATTAGAATGATCCCTAATCGGATCATTATCCCAATAATGGGTTGAATCATCAATATTCATGAAATACATAAACTAAAAGCATTAAAAAAAACCATTAATTTGACCTCAAGCATAGATTAATCTTGGATTAAGGAAAAGCTTTATGATAAGCTTCATTTGGATTGAGAATGGGTCATGAGTATGACCATGTCTTGAGTGAGAGAGAGAAATTACATAAAAACCATTAGAGTTAAGCATAAATGGAAATTTATGTAATTCTTTACTATCATTAATCAATTAACTTCAATAGCATTCATCAAATTATGTAATTCTTCACTACCATTCATCAATTAACTTCAATAGCATTCAAAAACCATTCCAATTAAGCTTCTCAAGCTTGAGAGGAGTTGAGAAGAGAGAAATATTAAGAAATTATAGAAAAGATCAAAATTCACCATTTACCTTACAAATTGCTTGATTCTTTGTTCACGGTAGAGGCCCCCAACCAATCAATTGGTTAAGTATGTTGATGGAGCCACCAATGGGGATTGAAGAAAGAGGGAAGCTCCAATTTCTTCAATTTGGAGAGAATTTTAGAGAATAGTAGAAATTAGCATTATTTCAGCATAACTCTAGTATAGTAAAATTCTTCCATTTTTTTCAAAGGACTCATGTTCTATTTATAGGGGAGGGAAGCTCTAACCAAAGCTAACTAAATTCTAGAATTTTCCAAATTCAGTTTGGTTGAATTTGGACTAGATTTGGACCTAGTTTGGTTCCTTTTTGATTCGGTTTGGTTCCATTTTGATTTGGTTTGATTCAAGAGAGAGGAGAGATAAAAATATCACATTATTTTTGAGTTTAAAACTCATTCAACCATGTGAAATATGCACCTCCTTTAATGGACTCCCCTTTCTTACATATGTGTCAAAATGGAATTATTATACCCAAAATATCTCATATTTTTAATATTGCTCATAGTTTTTTACTAATAAACCTTGTACATTTTCAACTCTTCATCTTATGTGAGAATTTACTCATTTTTGGATACCCAAAATATCTCATATTTTTTATATTACTCATAGTTTCTTACTAATAAACCTTGTACATAGTCAACTCTTCAACTTATGTGAGCATTTACTCATTTTTGGGTATCTTCTTTTACAAATTGGATTTATCTCCTCCCTACACATGGATTGATCTTATTGTCCCAAAGGAACCTTAATTGGACCATAATCTAAAATTTTCGAAAATTTAGACCCTTAGGCTAAGGTCCTTTATACCCATTTCCAATTAATTCCAATTGCACATTGGAAAATTCTTTCTGAATTTTTGTTTCAGGGGAATTCATTTTAATAAGATGAGATATTTTTCTATCCAAAAATATTCAAAATCTGAATATTCTCTCTCTAGAATATTTTCTCTCTCTATGCCAAAACAGGCAGAGACAAGATCTCTTATATTTCTGAAGAGGGAATTGATTATAGGAAAATATGCTGGACATTTAGAGAGGCTGGGGAGGAATCTTACACAGCCCACGGCTAGTCAAAGCCAGCAAAACCGCGAGGAGCGAACCCCCTAGGTCCTCCCCCCAAGAGTAATGGCTTGGTCAAGGAGAAGAGTGAGGGTTTCTCTCTTCCTAGCAGAAGAAAAACATTCAGACAGAGCAGCAGACCCGGATTTCAAAGGACCTTTGCCAACTCCTATGCTCTCCTAAACACCCTTACTGACCTCGAGCATGTGGAAGACTCACTACAATCTCATTGTCCCACACCTCACGATCAGTGCAGAAGTAAACCACATGGATCATGATCTTATCAACCCCTTTCAACCATTGGAGGAGGAGCTCCAGAGTGAAGACCGAAACAAGATATACCTGACCCATTCAGACTTTGCTCCGAGCAACTCCAATGAAATGGAGGTTGTCAAAGAACTGAAACGGGTACATGATTTGGTAGGTTCTACTACTCCCAAATTAGCCTCCAAAAATGTCACCAAGAAGATCAACTCCCAAAGAAAAGTTAAATGAAATGTTGCACTGTGAATGTCAAGGGTCTTAATAACCTGTCCAAGGTCCAAATGGTTAGACAATAGCTTAAAAAGAAAGGTAAACTAGACTTCATTGCTCTAACTGAAGTCAAAGTAAGTGGATTGGAAGTGGACAAAAGGCTCTAGTCCATCTCCAAAGATCATGTGTGGATTTACACAGCCCATACCCAAGGCTCAGGTGGACTGGCAGTTGGGATGCACAGTAACCATCAGGATGACTTGAAAGACATTCAACTGGATGTAATTGCTTTTTGAGATGACAACATTTTCCTTCATTGGCTTATATGCTTCAGGTCCACATGCAAACAGGACCAGAACCTGGAGGACCCTAAGGCTAGTCCTTGACCCCATTATCCTAATGTGTGAGATCCCTGTCTCCACCGTGCAACGGATTCGGGGTACTAGCAGCGGAAGTAGCACATTGTGCGCGGGGCAGGGATCCCACACTCGGGGCCTCGCCCACGGATATCCGGACAAGAGACTAATCCATCGGTTTATCCAAAACCGAATCCGAAAAAATTTCCTTTACCCGAAAAGCACGGGCGATTCCACCAGGATAACTCTTTACTCTAACGTAGTCAAGATCATTACTTATCAAACTGATCCGACTGCACCTCTAACGGTACTTGGTCAGATCAAGGAAGAAACTTGCACTTGGATCATTGGGATCAACGCTTTTTTCCCCATCAAGAGGCACAGCCGTTGATTCCTATCCATAGAACAATTACTATCTGGATTTACTTCATCTATCGTAATAATAGAAATTAAATCTCGATTTACGGATCCATCAATCCAGCCTAACCCCATCCAGTCGCATGGGTTAGCCAACCTCCCAACCACTGTAGTGATGGGATCCAATTAGGAATTTGGTTAGGTTTTGTCTCGGGTACCAGGGAAAAGAGTTCCTAGGCCCCCTAGCCGGAAGTTCATGCAAACATAAAACTAGTCACACCACTTACACACCCAATATGAAATTGCCTTTTTCTCAGCATCAACTAACTTTCAAACAATCCTTTAATGAAACCATTATGTCACTAATGACAATCCTCAAAGTCTCTGGTTGAATCCTTATTTCCCGTCATTCATTCATCGGTGTACTTATGGCATCATTGGCAACCAGAACGCTCACCACTTGTTCACTCAGGGGCCTTTTTCATAGTTCCTAGCTCATAGTAACCGGCAATAAATTGATATAACAGAATGGAATCTCCGTGGAAGATCAGCAAGATCAACCCACAGATCCATATAAAAGAGCCATGTACTCATCCGTTGAGGACCAGCAAGGTCAATCAACCAGATCCATGCCCGGTTTCAGAAAACAACTCTTACTCCTTGTTCCAATATCTTCCACGACGCACGTGTGGGTATCTTCGGCAACCCAGAGCCCGAGCACCGTATGGTCAACACCCTCTAGGATCCTTCACAGGTAACCTAGCGCTTCACTCATAGGCCGCTTCCTTGGTCCCTCATCCACCATACCGGAAGCTCACCATTTAAATCGAACCGAGGCTGGTCATCAAGACCTTGATCGACCTTGCTACGCGAGACGTCCTCCATTGACTCTCCGTCAGCAGTTGCAACTTTATCAGTTCGGTCTTCATGACCTTAACCTCAAGACGGTCAAAATGCTTCCCCAGCATTCTTGACATAAAACAATCATTTACAAACAGTCACAACATACAGTTTCTATAACGAACTCTCGTCTTTCCACATTATCCACTCTCGGACCACATTACTTATTCCACATTCCATTCAATGTGTACTCATTCTCATCCATTCACTCATATAGACTACACATTATTTCACATACACCTTCACATTCATTATCCTACATGCATATCCATGTTCGTACGTCCACATCATACTTCCAATTTCACATTCATACATACCCATCTACATGCATACATCCACATCCACATTCATACATCCATACTTCCATTTCCACTTCCACATATCCACATTCACATTCATACATCCACATTCACATGCATACATCCATTTTCACATCCTCAATCATACATCCACATCCACATACATACATACATCCGTAACTACATCCATACATCCATACTACATCCATTCTCGTCCTAACACATCCCATATACATCTTATCCCATCAGATACACTCTCTACCTCGTCCCATACACATCTTAACACATCCTAACTCATCTTAACACATTCTATCACATCTCATACACCTCTTATCATATCCTATCGCATCTTATACACATCTCATACACATCTTTTCACATCTCATACACCTCTTATCACATCCTATCACTTCCCATACACATCTTATCACATCTTATCACATCTCATACACCTCTTGTCACATCCTATCACTTCCCATACGCATCTTATCACATATTATCACATCTCATTTAAAAATCAATCTTTTATGCATCTTCCTATGCATAAATTCATTTTAAATGAAAATGACACTTTTGAATTAAAATTTCATCTCTTATGCATCTTCCTATGCATAAACTCAATTTAGATGAGAATTGACACTTTTGAATTGAAAATCCATCTTTTATGCATCTTCCTATGCATAAATTCAATTTGGATAAGAATAACACTTTGAATTTAAAAATCAATCTTTGAATTTATGCATCTTCTTATGCATAAATTCAATTTGGTAGGAATTACACTTTTAGAATAAAAGAATTTCTTTTATGCATCTAAGTTATGCATAAAATCCATTTATGATAAAAATCACACTTTTAGTATAAAAAGAATATCTTTTATGCATACCTCTATACATGAAATCCAATATGATAAAAGTAACACTTTTACAATAAAATAATCAACTTTTATGCATACCTCTATGCATGAAATCCAAATATGATAAAAGTCACACTTTTATAATAAAAAAATCAACTTTTATGCATACCTCTATGCATGAAATCCAAATATGATAAAAGTCACACTTTTATAATAAAATAATCAACTTTTATGCATACCTCTATGCATGAAACCCAAATATGATAAAAGTCACACTTTTATAATAAAATAATCAACTTTCATGCATACCTCTGCATGAAATCCAAATATGATAAAAGTAACACTTTTATAATAAAAAATCAATTTTTATGCATACCTCTATGCATGAAATCCAAATATGATAAAAGTAACACTTTTATAATAAAATAATCAATTTTTATGCATACCTCTATGCATGATATCCAATTATGATAAAAGTCACACTTTTATAATAAAATAATCATTTTTTATGCATACCTCTATGCACGAAATCCAATTATGATAAAAGTAACACTTTTATAATAAAATAATCAATTTTTATGCATACCTCTATGCACGAAATCCAAATATGATAAAAGTCACACTTTCATAATAAAATAATCAATTTTTATGCATACCTCTATGCATGAAATCCAAATATGATAAAAGTCACACTTTCATAATAAAATAATCAACTTTTATGCATACCTCTATGCATGAAATCCAAATATGATAAAAGTCACACTTTCATAATAAAATAATCAACTTTTATGCATACCTCTATGCATGAAATCCAAATATGATAAAAGTCACACTTTCATAATAAAATAATCAACTTTTATGCATACCTCTATGCATGAAATCCAAATATGATAAAAGTCACACTTTTATAATAAAATAATCAACTTTTATGCATACCTCTATGCATGAAATCCAATTATGATAAAAGAAACACTTTTATATTAAAATAATAATTCTTTTATGCATACCTCTATGCATGAAATCCAAATATGATAAAAGTAACACTTTTACAATAAAATAATCATCAATTATGCATAACATAAAAATCAATTTCTCCATGATTACAATAAAATTCTTTCAATTAATCTAGGATGATAATTCCTAGAATATGGTAGGAAGTTCTCTTTTCATGCTTTGAATAAAATTATTTTATGTGTAATTTTTATGAAAATTTTACCATAGCTCCGCTACTATGACTGATAAATCTCAATTTATTTTGAAGGATAAAGCTTATCATTAAGGAAATGATTAGAATGATCCCTAATCGGATCAGTAACCCAATAATGGGTTGAATCATCAATATTCATGAAATACATAAACTAAAAGCATAGAAAAAAAACCATTAATTTGACCTCAAGCATAGATTAATCTTGGATTAAGGAAAAGCTTTATGAAAAGCTTCATTTGGATTGAGAATGGGTCATGAGTATGACCATTTCTTGAGTGAGAGAGAGAAATTACATAAAAACCATTAGAGTTAAGCATAAATGAAAATTTATGTAATTCTTTACTATCATTAATCAATTAACCTTAATAGCATTCATCAAATTATGTAATTCTTCACTACCATTCATCAATTAACTTCAATAGCATTCAAAAACCATTCCAATTAAGCTTCTCAAGCTTGAGAGGAGTTGAGAAGAGAGAAGTAAAGAGAAATTATAGAAAAGATCAAAATTCACCATTTACCTTACAAATTGCTTGATTCTTTGTTCACGGTAGAGGCCCCCAACCAATCAATTGGTTAAGTATGTTGATGGAGCCACCAATGGGGATTGAAGAAAGAGGGAAGCTCCAATTTCTTCAATTTGGAGAGAATTTTAGAGAATAGTAGAAATTAGCATTATTTCAGCATAACTCTAGTATAGTAAAATTCTGCCATTTTTTTCAAAGGACTCATGTTCTATTTATAGGGGAGGGAAGCTCTAACCAAAGCTAACTAAATTCTAGAATTTTCCAAATTCAGTTTGGTTGAATTTGGACTAGATTTGGACCTAGTTTGGTTCCTTTTTGATTCGGTTTGGTTCCATTTTGATTTGGTTTGATTCAAGAGAGAGGAGAGATAAAAATATCACATTATTTTTGAGTTTAAAACTCATTCAACCATGTGAAATATGCACCTCCTTTAATGGACTCCCCTTCCTTACATATGTGTCAAAATGGAATTATTATACCCATAATATCTCATATTTTTAATATTGCTCATAGTTTTTTACTAATAAACCTTGTACATTTTCAACTCTTCATCTTATGTGAGCATTTACTCATTTTTGGATATCCAAAATATCTCATATTTTTTATATTACTCATAGTTTCTTACTAATAAACCTTGTACATAGTCAACTCTTCATCTTATGTGAGCATTTACTCATTTTTGGGTATCTTCTTTTACAAATTGGATTTATCTCCTCCCTACACATGGATTGATCTTATTGGCCCAAAGGAACCTTAATTGGACCATAATCTAAAATTTTTGAAGATCTAGACCCTTAGGCTAAGGTCCTTTATACCCATTTCCAATTAATTCCAATTGCACATTGGAAAATTCTTTCTGAATTTCTGTTTTAGGGGAATTCATTTTAATAAGATGAGATATTTTTCTATCCAAAAATATTCAAAATCTGAATATTCTCTCTCTAGGATATTTTCTCTCTCTATGCCAAAACAGGCAGAGACAAGATCTCTTATATTTCTGAAGAGGGAATTGATTATAGGGAAATATGCTGGACATTTAGAGAGGCTGACGAGGAATCTTACACAGCCCACGGCTAGTCAAAGCCAGCAAAACCGCGAGGAGCAAACCCCGTAGCTCCTCCTCCCAAGAGTAATGGCCTGGTCAAGGAGAAGAGTGAGGGTTTCTCTCTTCCCAGCAGAAGAAAAACATTCAGATAGAGCAGACCCGGATTTCAAAGGACCTTTGCCAACTCCTATGCTCTCCTAGACACCCTTACTGACCTCGAGCATGTGGAAGACTCACTACAATCTCATCGTCCCACACCTCACGATCAGTGCAGAAGTAAACCACATGGATCATGATCTTATCAACCCCTTTCAACCATTGGAGGAGGAGCTCCAGAATGAAGACCGAAACAAGATAAACCTGACCCATTCAGACTTTGCTCCGAGCAACTCCAATGAAATGGAGGTTGTCAAAGAACTGAAACGGGTATATGATTTGGTAGGTTCTACTACTGCCAAATTAGCCTCCAAAAATGTCACCAAGAAGATCAACTCCCAAAGAAAAGTTAAATGAAATGTTGCACTGTGAATGTCAAGGGTCTTAATAACCTGTCCAAGGTCCAAATGGTTAGACAATGGCTTAAAAAGAAAGGTAAACTAGACTTCATTGCTCTAACTGAAGTCAAAGTAAGTGGATTGGAAGTGGACAAAAGGCTCTAGTCCATCTCCAAAGATCATGTGTGGATTTACACAGCCCATACCCAGGGCTCAAGTGGACTGGCAGTTGGGATGCACAGTAACCACATCAGGATGACTTGAAAGACATTCAACTGGATGTAATTGCTTTTTGAGATGACAACATTTTCCTTCATTGGCTTATATGCTTCAGGTCCACATGCAAACAGGACCAGAACCTGGAGGACCCTAAGGCTGGTCCTTGACCCCATTATCCTAATGTGTGAGATCCCTGTCTCCACCATGCAACAGATTCGGGGTACTAGCAGCGGAAGTAGCACATTGTGCGCGGGGCAGGGGTCCCACAGTCGGGGCCTCGCCCCCACGGATATCCGGACAAGAGACTAATCCGTCGGTTTATCCAAAATCGAATCCAAAAAAACTTCCTTTACCCGGAAAGCACGGGCGATTCCACCAAGATAACTCTTTACTCTAACGTAGTCAAGATCATTACTGATCAAACTGATCCGACTGCACCTCTAACGGTACTTGGTCAGATCAAGGAAGAAACTTGCACTTGGATCATTGGGATCAACGCTTTTTTCCCCATCAAGAGGCACAGCCGTTGATTCCTATCCATAGAACAATTACTATCCGGATTTACTTTATCTATCGTAATAATAGAAATTAAATCTCGATTTACGGATCCATCAGTCCAGCCTAACCCCATCCAGTCGCATGGGTTAGCCAACCTCCCAACCACTGTAGTGATGGGATCCAATTAGGAATTTGGTTAGGTATTGTCCCGGGTACTAGGGAAAAGAGTTCCTAGGCCCCCTAGCCGGAAGTTCATGCAAACATAAAACTAGTCACACCACTTACACACCCAATATGAAATTGCCTTTTTCTCAGCATCAACTAACTTTCACACAATCCTTTAATGAAACCATTATGTTACTAATGACAATCCTCAAAGTCTCTGGTTGAATCCTTATTTCCCGTCATTCATTCATCGGTGTACTTATGGCATCATTGGCAACCAGAACGCTCACCACCTGTTCACTCAGGGGCCTTTTTCATAGTTCCTAGCTCATAGTAACCGGCAATAAATTCATATAATAGAATGGAATCTCCGTGGAAGATCAGCAAGATCAACCCACAGATCCATATAAAAGAGCCATGGACTCATCCGTTGAGGACCAGCAAGGTCAATCAACCAGATCCATGCCCGGTTTCAGAAAACAACTCTTACTCCTTGTTCCAATATCTTCCACGACGCACGTGTGGGTATCTTCGGTGAGCCCGAGCACCGTATGGTCTAGCACTCTCTAGGATCCTTCGCAGGTAACCTCGCTTTACTCATAGGCCGCTTCCTTGGTCCCTCATCCACCATACCGGAAGCTCACCATTTAAATCGAACCGAGGCTGGTCAAGACCTCGATCGACCTTGCTACGCGAGACGTCCTCCATTGACTCTCCGTCAGCAGTTGCAACTTTATCAGTTCGGTCTTCATGACCTTAATCCTCAAGACGGTCAAAATGCTTCCCCAACATTCTTGACATAAAACAATCATTTACAAACAGTCACAAAATACAGTTTCTATAACGAACTCTCGTCTTTCCACATTATCCACTCTCAGACCACATTACTTATTCCACATTCCATTCAATGTGTACTCATTCTCATCCATTCACTCATATAGACTACACATTATTTCACATACACCTTCACATTCATTATTCTACATGCATATCCATGTTCGTACGTCCACATCATACTTCCAATTTCACATTCATACATACCCATCTACATGCATACATCCACATCCACATTCATACACCCATACTTCCATTTCCACTTCCACATATCCACATTCACATTCATACATCCACATTCACATGCATACATCCATTTTCACATCCTCAATCATACATCCACATCCACATACATACATACATCCGTAACTACATCCATACATCAATACTACATCCATTCTCGCCCTAACACATCCCATATACATCTTATCCCATCAGATACACTCTCTACCTCGTCCCATACACATCTTAACACATCCTAACTCATTGTAAGATTCCTCCCCAACCTTCGAGGTATACTGGAGTAAGAATCTTTCTTTCTGATCTTATAATTATTCCCTCTCTAAAATAAAAGAAAGTTTCTATTTAAAAAAGGAAGACCCTTTCCCTAGAATACTTCTCAGGAGTCCCACGTGTTTTAAAGATTTAGAACAATGAGTTCAGAAGTGAGAATCGGTGTTTTGGATACCAAGGTTTTGGTTTTCATTCGAGTACGGCCCAAAAGAAGTTCTTTATCTCTTGGGGAGTATAAGAAGTTATCCCCCAGATATTGTGACCCTTATATCTGAATTCAATGAAAGTAGGTGACTTAGCCTACAAGCTTCTTTATCTCCTCATCTCAAAATTCTTAATGCCTTCTATAGAAAAATGTGTCAAACACAAATCATGGAAAGACGGTAAAACTTCAGTGGCAAGTTACCGTTGGCTTCTAGGTTACGCTAGCTCCTTCCTTTATATAAGTCGTAACTTTTACTTGTCGCTCACAGTAATCTTACTTCCATCGTTCTCCTTTCTTTCTTAATCTCCTTCATGGCTTGGCAACAAGAACTAGTTTTATCCATAATGATTCCTCACCTTCAAGACGCAAGTGAGTCTGTGAAGAAGGATTTTATAGAACAGTATGAGCGCTCACTTTTCCCTCACCTAGGAACTTCTGTAGCGCAGACCAAATGGCGGACCTATCAAAACATAACTAGGGTAACACCCTAGGGTCAGCAACACTTTCGTAACAATGTCCGCTTGGCCATGGTTATTGAAGCTTTGGGTTTGGGTCCCCGATACTACTGCGTCATGAGATCAAGACATCTTGGATTTTCTGAGCGGGTCTTCTTACTAGCGTGTTTTCTTCCTCATGAGAAGATATGCCTTTACCCCGTTTTTAGCTTGCCTCTCAGAGGTCCTTTTGTTAGATCACCTCATACCACTGAGATAGGTGTGGCAATAACCAGCAGAATCATTCCCATAGATGAGTTACCCTATACTTGTGCAGCTTGTGAGTGCTGCTTTTGTGAGCATATGATGGACGGGCTTATGGAAGTGTAAAGAGTTCTTCTATCTTTACTGTATAAGTTCCGAGAATGAATAAAGTTTAAATCTTGTTCTTATCTTGCTTTCTTTAAGACTTTTCTTGGTGGTTAATCTTGATTAAAATTTTTCTCTAAGTCTCATATTCGTGCATCTTGCGAAATTATCCCAGTTTGCGAGATGAGGACATCTCGCATTTTTTAAGTGGGGTAGAATGTAAGATTCCTCCCCCAACCCCTTTTTGATGTCTAGTATATTCCCCTGTAATCAATTCCTTTTCTTAAATATAAGAGATCTTGTTTGTGACTGTTTTAACCTAGAGAGAGAAAATATTCTAGAGAGAGAATATTCAGATTTTGAATATTTCTGGATAGAAAAATATCTCTTATAATTCAGATGAGTTCCCCTGAAACAGAAATTTAAAAAGAATTTTCCAATGTGCAATTGGAATTAATTGGAAATAGGTATAAAGAACCTTAGCCTAAGGGTCTAGATTTTCATAAATCTTTAGACTATAGTCCAATTAAGGTTCCTATGGGCCAATAGCATCAATCCATGTGTAGGGAGGAGATAAATCCAAATTGTAAAAAGAAAATACCCAAAAATGAGTAAATGCTCACATGAGGTGAAGAGTTGAAAATGTACAAGGTTTATTAGTAAAAAACTATATTAAAAATATGAGATATTTTGGGAATAATGATTTTATTATGACACATATGTAAGGAAGGGGAGTCCCTTAAATGCTCACATAAGATGAAGAGTTGAAAATGTACAAGGTTTATTAGTAAAAAACTATGAGCAATATTAAAATGATTCCATTATGACACATATGTAAGGAAGGAGAGTTCTTTAAAGGAGGTGCATATTTCACATAAGATGAAGAGTTGAAAATGTACAAGGTTTATTAATAAAAAACTATGAGCAATATTAAAAATATGAGATATTTTGGGAATAATGATTTTATTATGACACATATGTAAGGAAGGGGAGTCCCTTAAATGCTCACATAAGATGAAGAGTTGAAAATGTACAAGGCTTATTAGTAAAAAACTATGAGCAATATTAAAATGATTCCATTATGACACATATGTAAGGAAGGGGAATTCTTTAAAGGAGGTGCATATTTCACATGCTTGAATAAATTTTAAACTCATAAAAATTGAGATATTTTATCTCTCCTCTCTCCTCATTCAAGTCTAGTTCCAAAAAGTTAGCTTAACTGACCTAAAAATGGTCAAAAAGTGACCAAACTGACTTGGGAAATTCTAGAATCAGTTTGTTTGGTTAGGAGCTCAAATTTTCCTATAAATAGAAGCCTCCCCTTGTTGAAAAAGATATAGAGTCTTATGCCTTGTTACTCTACTCCACCTAAGCCAAAAAAATATAGTGTCTTATGCTTTGTTACTCTACTCCACCTAAGCCAAAATATATACCAGCTTGAGAAGTTTAATTGGTATGGTTTTTTAAATGCTATTGAAGTTAATTGGTGAATAGTAGTGAAGAGTTACATAATTTAATAAATGCTATAGAAGTTAATTTCCATTTATGTTTAAATTCTAATGGTTTTTATGTAATTTCTCTCTCTCACTCAAGAAATGGTCATACTCATGACCCATTCTCAATCCAAATGAAGCTTTTCATAAAGCTTTTCCTTAATCCAAGATTAAGCTATGCTTGAGGCCAAATTAATGGCTTTTTGCTATGCTTTTAGTTTATGCACATTGATGATTCAATCCATTATGGATTGATGACCCAATTAGAGACCATTCTAATTATTTCCTTAATGATAAGCTTTATCCCTTAGAAAAAAATTGAGATTTATCAGTCATAGTAGCGGAGCTATGGCAAAATTTTTATAGAAATTACGCATAAAATAAATTCATTCAAAGCATAAAAAGAGGACTTCCTACCATATTCTAGGAACTATCATCCTAGATTAATTAAAAGAATTTTATTATGCATGGAGATGTGGATGTTTGCATGTAGATGTAGATGTATGGATGTGAGTGTGAATGGGGAGGTGGATGTATGCATAGAGATGTGGATGTATGCATGTAGAAGTAGATGTATAGATGAGGATGTAAATAGAGATGTGGATGGATGCATGTAGATGTAGATGTATAGATGTGGATGTGAATGGAGATGTAGATGTAGGCATGTAGATGTAGATGTATAGATGTGGATGTGGATGTATGCATGTAGATGTAGATGTATAGATATGGATGTGGATGTGGAGGTGGATGTATGCATGTAGATGTAGATGTGGATGTGGATGTGGAGATGGATGTATGCATGTAGATGTAGATGTATAGATGTGGATGTGAATGTGGAGGTGGATGTATGCATGTAGATGTAGATGTATGAGGAGAATGTGAATGTGGATGTGGATGTGGATGTATGCATAGAGATGTGGATGTATGCATGTAGATGAGAATGTACGCATATAGATGTAGATGTATGGATGTGAATGTGCATGTAGATGTGGATGTATGGATGTGGATGTATGGATGTGGATGCATGAATGTGCATGTAGATGTGGATGTGAAAATAGATGTATGGATGTAGATGTGGATGTGTGGATGTGAATGTGGATGTGGATGTGGAGATGTGAATATATGTATGAATGTGAATATACGATATGTGATGTGAAGGAATATGAAGTGTTGAGATGGAAAATGATGTGAGGGGATGAGTATACATATAAATGGAATATGGAATAAGTAATGTGGATTGATGAGGGATAATGTGGAAAAATGAAAGTAAAAATAGAAACTGTATTGTAAACTGTTTGTAAATGCTGTTTGTAAATGACTGTTTTATGTCAAGATTGCTGGGGGAGCATTGTGACTATCTTGTGATTAAGGTCGTGAGACCTAACTGATAATGTTGCAACTGCTGACGGAGAGTCAATGAAGGACGTCTCGCGTAGCAAGGTCGGCCGAGGTCTTGACCAGCCTCGGTGCGATTAAAATGGTGAGCTTCCGGTACGGTGGATGAGGGGCCAAGGAAGCGGCCTATGAGTGAAGCGCTAGGTCACCTGCGAAGGATCCTAGAGGGTGCTGACCATACGGTGCTCGGGCTCTGGGTTGCCTAGGATACCCACGCGTGCGTCGAGGAAGATATTGGAACAGAGTTGGAGTTGTTTTCTGAAATCGAGCATGGATCTGGTTGATTGACCTTGCTGGTCTTCAATGGATGAGTCCATGGCTCCTTATATGGATCCGTTGGTTGATCTTGCTGATCTTCAACGAGAGTCCATCTTGATAAGTGATTATATTGCCGAGTATTAAGGGCTAGGAACTAAGAAACGGCCCCTGAGAGTGGACAGGTGGTGAGCGTCCTAGTTGCCAATGATGCCATAGATACTCTGATGAAGGAATGATGGAAAAATTAAGAATCAACTGGATAAATTGGAAGATGGTGATCAGTGATACCATGGTTTTATTAAAGGATTATTTTAAACTGGTTGAATCTGTGAAAAGGCAATTTCATATTGGGTGTGTGAGTGGTGTGACTAGTTTTATTTTGCATGAACATCCGGCTAGGGGGCCTTGGAACTCTTTTCCTTGGTACCCGGGACAAAACCTAACCAAATTTTTAATTGGATCCCATCACTACAGTGGTTGGGCGGTTGGCTAACCCATGGGATTGGATGGGGTTAGGCTGGACTGATGGATCCGTAAATCGAGACTCAAACTTTTGTTTTTACGATAAAAAAAAAAAATCCCGGACAGTAACTGTTCTATGGATAGGAATCAACGGCTGTGCCTCTTGAATGGGGAAAAAAGCGTTGATCCCAATGATCCAAGTGCAAGTTTCTTCCTTGAACTGACTAAGTATCTTATAGATGTAATTGGATCATCTCGATCAGAAATGATCTTGACTACGTTAGAGTAAAAAGTTATCCTGGTGGAATCGCCCGTGCTTCCGGTTAAGAAAGTTTTTCCGGGTTCGGTTTTGGAATAACCGACGGATTAGTCTCTTATCCGGATACCCGTGGGCGAGGCCCCGAGTGTGGGACCCCTGTCCCGCGCGAGAAGCGCTACTTCCACTGCCAGTACCCCGAATCCGTTGCTCGGTGGGAACAGGGATCTTACAGTTGGTATCAGAGCATTTGGTTAATAAAGATCAACTGAGAAGACAAAGATATCAAAAATTTATCAAGAAACACAAAAAGGTTATAATTGTGTGAGATAATTCATACAATTTGATATTCAAACTGAAATTTGTAATTTGGTAATTGGGTCTTCAGATGGAAGTGCCGCAATTATATAGAATCCCTGACTTGCTTGAGGCCTAGACATGATAGTATTTACCTTATAATTCCAAGGGCCGTGACTACCCGTATATACCGAGAGTATACTGCAGCTCTTTACTGACAGTATATACGAGTAAATCTAAGACTTGAAATTATAAGCGTTAATGCTATCCAGATGATGATTTCGAATGTGATTGATATGATTTTTAATTCTGTTTGAGAATTGATGAATTGATTTGGATTCTGATTGAAAATGCTGATTGAAAAATGGTGATTTTTAAAAATTAGTTGAAATATAATGAAATCAAAACGAGGGGGAATGGGACGAGTCCCTGTGATGATATTCATAACTAGAATGATGATAATGAATTCAGCAAATCACCATGAGGTTAGTGGGTTGTGCTGTTAGATTGCTACTGTTAATACTTGACCGGTAGATCAAGTTAAGGGATGTCAAATCGAGAACTTGCTTGACTGAAATTTCCGTGGGGAGGAATGTTCCGAAAGAAACTTTTCGGTCTAATGGACCATTATCATGTTAAAGATATGAGTGATATGACCTGAATGAATTGTTATTTAATGATGAGTTCTATATAAGGGATATTTATCCCAGTGTTCTGTTGGATTGACCAGAATATAAGGAACCCCAGAACAAAATTGGATCTTAAGAAAAAGAGCTGTCCTCTACCTTGCGAGATGAGGACATCTCGCACTTTTTAAGTGGGGTAGAATGTAAGATTCCTCCCCAACCTTCGAGGTATACTGGAGTAAGAATCTTTCTTTCTGATCTTATAATTATTCCCTCTCTAAAATAAAAGAAAGTTTCTATTTAAAAAAGGAAGACCCTTTCCCTAGAATACTTCTCAGGAGTCCCACGTGTTTTAAAGATTTAGAACAATGAGTTCAGAAGTGAGAATCGGTGTTTTGGATACCAAGGTTTTGGTTTTCATTCGAGTACGGCCCAAAAGAAGTTCTTTATCTCTTGGGGAGTATAAGAAGTTATCCCCCAGATATTGTGACCCTTATATCTGAATTCAATGAAAGTAGGTGACTTAGCCTACAAGCTTCTTTATCTCCTCATCTCAAAATTCTTAATGCCTTCTATAGAAAAATGTGTCAAACACAAATCATGGAAAGACGGTAAAACTTCAGTGGCAAGTTACCGTTGGCTTCTAGGTTACGCTAGCTCCTTCCTTTATATAAGTCGTAACTTTTACTTGTCGCTCACAGTAATCTTACTTCCATCGTTCTCCTTTCTTTCTTAATCTCCTTCATGGCTTGGCAACAAGAACTAGTTTTATCCATAATGATTCCTCACCTTCAAGACGCAAGTGAGTCTGTGAAGAAGGATTTTATAGAACAGTATGAGCGCTCACTTTTCCCTCACCTAGGAACTTCTGTAGCGCAGACCAAATGGCGGACCTATCAAAACATAACTAGGGTAACACCCTGGGGTCAGCAACACTTTCGTAACAATGTCCGCTTGGCCATGGTTATTGAAGCTTTGGGTTTGGGTCCCCGATACTACTGCGTCATGAGATCAAGACATCTTGGATTTTCTGAGCGGGTCTTCTTACTGGCGTGTTTTCTTCCTCATGAGAAGATATGCCTTTACCCCATTTTTGGCTTGCCTCTCAGAGGTCCTTTTGTTAGATCACCTCATACCACTGAGATAGGTGTGGCAATAACCAGCAGAATCATTCCCATAGATGAGTTACCCTATACTTGTGCAGCTTGTGAGTGCTGCTTTTGTGACCATATGATGGACGGGCTTATGGAAGTGTAAAGAGTTCTTCTATCTTTACTGTATAAGTTCCGAGAATGAATAAAGTTTAAATCTTGTTCTTATCTTGCTTTCTTTAAGACTTTTCTTGGTGGTTAATCTTGATTAAAATTTTTCTCTAAGTCTCATATTCGTGCATCTTGCGAAATTATCCCAGTTTGCGAGATGAGGACATCTCGCATTTTTTAAGTGGGGTAGAATGTAAGATTCCTCCCCCAACCCCTTTTTGATGTCTAGTATATTCCCCTGTAATCAATTCCTTTTCTGAAATATAAGAGATCTTATTTGTGACTGTTTTAACCTAGAGAGAGAAAATATTCTAGAGAGAGAATATTCAGATTTTGAATATTTCTGGATAGAAAAATATCTCTTATAATTCAGATGAGTTCCCCTGAAACAGAAATTTAAAAAGAATTTTCCAATGTGCAATTGGAATTAATTGGAAATAGGTATAAAGAACCTTAGCCTAAGGGTCTAGATTTTCATAAATCTTTAGACTATAGTCCAATTAAGGTTCCTATGGGCCAATAGCATCAATCCATGTGTAGGGAGGAGATAAATCCAAATTGTAAAACGAAAATACCCAAAAATGAGTAAATGCTCACATGAGGTGAAGAGTTGAAAATGTACAAGGTTTATTAGTAAAAAACTATATTAAAAATATGAGATATTTTGGGAATAATGATTTTATTATGACACATATGTAAGGAAGGGGAGTCCCTTAAATGCTCACATAAGATGAAGAGTTGAAAATGTACAAGGTTTATTAGTAAAAAACTATGAGCAATATTAAAATGATTCCATTATGACACATATGTAAGGAAGGAGAGTTCTTTAAAGGAGGTGCATATTTCACATAAGATGAAGAGTTGAAAATGTACAAGGTTTATTAATAAAAAACTATGAGCAATATTAAAAATATGAGATATTTTGGGAATAATGATTTTATTATGACACATATGTAAGGAAGGGGAGTCCCTTAAATGCTCACATAAGATGAAGAGTTGAAAATGTACAAGGCTTATTAGTAAAAAACTATGAGCAATATTAAAATGATTCCATTATGACACATATGTAAGGAAGGGGAATTCTTTAAAGGAGGTGCATATTTCACATGCTTGAATAAATTTTAAACTCATAAAAATTGAGATATTTTATCTCTCCTCTCTCCTCATTCAAGTCTAGTTCCAAAAAGTTAGCTTAACTGACCTAAAAATGGTCAAAAAGTGACCAAACTGACTTGGAAAATTCTAGAATCAGTTTGTTTGGTTAGGAGCTCAAATTTTCCTATAAATAGAAGCCTCCCCTTGTTGAAAAAGATATAGAGTCTTATGCCTTGTTACTCTACTCCACCTAAGCCAAAAAAATATAGTGTCTTATGCTTTGTTACTCTACTCCACCTAAGCTAAAATATATAGTGTCTTATGCTTTGTTACTCTACTCCATCTAAGCCAAAATATATAGTGTCTTATGCTTTGTTACTCCACCTAAGCCAAGAACTGTGAATTCTTTAATAATTCACTAGTTTTTGACACTTCTCTCTTTCTTCAATCCCCATTGGTGGCTCCATCAACATACTAAACCAATTGATTGGTTGGGGGCCTCTACCGTGAATAAAGAATCAAGCAAATTATAAGGTAAGTATATTGAATTTTGATCTTTTCTATAATTACTCAATGATTCTCTCTTCTCAACCCCTCTCAAGCTTGAGAAGTTTAATTGGTATGGTTTTTTAAATGCTATTGAAGTTAATTGGTGAATAGTAGTGAAGAGTTACATAATTTAATAAATGCTATAGAAGTTAATTTTCATTTATGTTTAAATTCTAATGGTTTTTATGTAATTTCTCTCTCTCACTCAAGAAATGGTCATACTCATGACCCATTCTCAATCCAAATGAAGCTTTTCATAAAGCTTTTCCTTAATCCAAGATTAAGCTATGCTTGAGGCCAAATTAATGGCTTTTTGCTATGCTTTTAGTTTATGCACATTGATGATTCAATCCATTATGGATTGATGACCCAATTAGAGACCATTCTAATTATTTCCTTAATGATAAGCTTTATCCCTTAGAAAAAAATTGAGATTTATCAGTCATAGTAGCGGAGCTATGGCAAAATTTTTATAGAAATTACGCATAAAATAAATTCATTCAAAGCATAAAAAGAGGACTTCCTACCATATTCTAGGAACTATCATCCTAGATTAATTAAAAGAATTTTATTATGCATGGAGATGTGGATGTTTGCATGTAGATGTAGATGTATGGATGTGAGTGTGAATGTGGAGGTGGATGTATGCATGGAGATGTGGATGTATGCATGTAGAAGTAGATGTATAGATGAGGATGTAAATAGAGATGTGGATGGATGCATGTAGATGTAGATGTATAGATGTGGATGTGAATGGAGATGTAGATGTAGGCATGTAGATGTAGATGTATAGATGTGGATGTGGATGTATGCATGTAGATGTAGATGTATAGATATGGATGTGGATGTGGAGGTGGATGTATGCATGTAGATGTAGATGTGGATGTGGATGTGGAGATGGATGTATGCATGTAGATGTAGATGTATAGATGTGGATGTGAATGTGGAGGTGGATGTATGCATGTAGATGTAGATGTATGAGGAGAATGTGAATGTGGATGTGGATGTGGATGTATGCATAGAGATGTGGATGTATGCATGTAGATGAGAATGTACGCATATAGATGTAGATGTATGGATGTGAATGTGCATGTAGATGTGGATGTATGGATGTGGATGCATGAATGTGCATGTAGATGTGGATGTGAAAATAGATGTATGGATGTAGATGTGGATGTGTGGATGTGAATGTGGATGTGGATGTGGAGATGTGAATATATGTATGAATGTGAATATACGATATGTGATGTGAAGGAATATGAAGTGTTGAGATGGAAAATGATGTGAGGGGATGAGTATACATATAAATGGAATATGGAATAAGTAATGTGGATTGATGAGGGATAATGTGGAAAAATGAAAGTAAAAATAGAAACTGTATTGTAAACTGTTTGTAAATGCTGTTTGTAAATGACTGTTTTATGTCAAGATTGCTGGGGGAGCATTGTGACTATCTTGTGATTAAGGTCGTGAGACCTAACTGATAATGTTGCAACTGCTGACGGAGAGTCAATGAAGGACGTCTCGCGTAGCAAGGTCGGCCGAGGTCTTGACCAGCCTCGGTGCGATTAAAATGGTGAGCTTCCGGTACGGTGGATGAGGGGCCAAGGAAGCGGCCTATGAGTGAAGCGCTAGGTCACCTGCGAAGGATCCTAGAGGGTGCTGACCATACGGTGCTCGGGCTCTGGGTTGCCTAGGATACCCACGCGTGCGTCGAGGAAGATATTGGAACAGAGTTGGAGTTGTTTTCTGAAATCGAGCATGGATCTGGTTGATTGACCTTGCTGGTCTTCAATGGATGAGTCCATGGCTCCTTATATGGATCCGTTGGTTGATCTTGCTGATCTTCAACGAGAGTCCATCTTGATAAGTGATTATATTGCCGAGTATTAAGGGCTAGGAACTAAGAAACGGCCCCTGAGAGTGGACAGGTGGTGAGCGTCCTAGTTGCCAATGATGCCATAGATACTCTGATGAAGGAATGATGGAAAAATTAAGAATCAACTGGATAAATTGGAAGATGGTGATCAGTGATACCATGGTTTTATTAAAGGATTGTTTTAAACTGGTTGAATCTGTGAAAAGGCAATTTCATATTGGGTGTGTGAGTGGTGTGACTAGTTTTATTTTGCATGAACATCCGGCTAGGGGGCCTTGGAACTCTTTTCCTTGGCACCCGGGACAAAACCTAACCAAATTTTTAATTGGATCCCATCACTACAGTGGTTGGGCGGTTGGCTAACCCATGGGATTGGATGGGGTTAGGCTGGACTGATGGATCCGTAAATCGAGACTCAAACTTTTGTTTTTACGATAAAAAAAAAAAAATCCCGGACAGTAACTGTTCTATGGATAGGAATCAACGGCTGTGCCTCTTGAATGGGGAAAAAAGCGTTGATCCCAATGATCCAAGTGCAAGTTTCTTCCTTGAACTGACTAAGTATCTTATAGATGTAATTGGATCATCTCGATCAGAAATGATCTTGACTACGTTAGAGTAAAAAGTTATCCTGGTGGAATCGCCCGTGCTTCCGGTTAAGAAAGTTTTTCCGGGTTCGGTTTTGGAATAACCGACGGATTAGTCTCTTATCCGGATACCCGTGGGCGAGGCCCCGAGTGTGGGACCCCTGTCCCGCGCGAGAAGCGCTACTTCCACTGCCAGTACCCCGAATCCGTTGCTCGGTGGGAACAGGGATCTTACAGTTGGTATCAGAGCATTTGGTTAATAAAGATCAACTGAGAAGACAAAGATATCAAAAATTTATCAAGAAACACAAAAAGGTTATAATTGTGTGAGATAATTCATACAATTTGATATTCAAACTGAAATTTGTAATTTGGTAATTGGGTCTTCAGATGGAAGTGCCGCAATTATATAGAATCCCTGACTTGCTTGAGGCCTAGACATGATAGTATTTACCTTATAATTCCAAGGGCCGTGACTATCCGTATATACCGAGAGTATACTGCAGCTCTTTACTGACAGTATATACGAGTAAATCTAAGACTTGAAATTATAAGCGTTAATGCTATCCAGATGATGATTTCGAATGTGATTGATATGATTTTTAATTCTGTTTGAGAATTGATGAATTGATTTGGATTCTGATTGAAAATGCTGATTGAAAAATGGTGATTTTTAAAAATTAGTTGAAATATAATGAAATCAAAACGAGGGGGAATGGGACGAGTCCCTGTGATGATATTCATAACTAGAATGATGATAATGAATTCAGCAAATCACCATGAGGTTAGTGGGTTGTGCTGTTAGATTGCTACTGTTAATACTTGACCGGTAGATCAAGTTAAGGGATGTCAAATCGAGAACTTGCTTGACTGAAATTTTCGTGGGGAGGAATGTTCCGAAAGAAACTTTTCGGTCTAATGGACCATTATCATGTTAAAGATATGAGTGATATGACCTGAATGAATTGTTATTTAATGATGAGTTCTATATAAGGGATATTTATCCCAGTGTTCTGTTGGATTGACCAGAATATAAGGAACCCCAGAATAAAATTGGATCTTAAGAAAAAGAGCTGTCCTCTACCTTGCGAGATGAGGACATCTCGCACTTTTTAAGTGGGGTAGAATGTAAGATTCCTCCCCAACCTTCGAGGTATACTGGAGTAAGAATCTTTCTTTCTGATCTTATAATTATTCCCTCTCTAAAATAAAAGAAAGTTTCTATTTAAAAAAGGAAGACCCTTTCCCTAGAATACTTCTCAGGAGTCCCACGTGTTTTAAAGATTTAGAACAATGAGTTCAGAAGTGAGAATCGGTGTTTTGGATACCAAGGTTTTGGTTTTCATTCGAGTACGGCCCAAAAGAAGTTCTTTATCTCTTGGGGAGTATAAGAAGTTATCCCCCAGATATTGTGACCCTTATATCTGAATTCAATGAAAGTAGGTGACTTAGCCTACAAGCTTCTTTATCTCCTCATCTCAAAATTCTTAATGCCTTCTATAGAAAAATGTGTCAAACACAAATCATGGAAAGACGGTAAAACTTCAGTGGCAAGTTACCGTTGGCTTCTAGGTTACGCTAGCTCCTTCCTTTATATAAGTCGTAACTTTTACTTGTCGCTCACAGTAATCTTACTTCCATCGTTCTCCTTTCTTTCTTAATCTCCTTCATGGCTTGGCAACAAGAACTAGTTTTATCCATAATGATTCCTCACCTTCAAGACGCAAGTGAGTCTGTGAAGAAGGATTTTATAGAACAGTATGAGCGCTCACTTTTCCCTCACCTAGGAACTTCTGTAGCGCAGACCAAATGGCGGACCTATCAAAACATAACTAGGGTAACACCCTGGGGTCAGCAACACTTTCGTAACAATGTTCGCTTGGCCATGGTTATTGAAGCTTTGGGTTTGGGTCCCCGATACTACTGCGTCATGAGATCAAGACATCTTGGATTTTCTGAGCGGGTCTTCTTACTGGCGTGTTTTCTTCCTCATGAGAAGATATGCCTTTACCCCATTTTTGGCTTGCCTCTCAGAGGTCCTTTTGTTAGATCACCTCATACCACTGAGATAGGTGTGGCAATAACCAGCAGAATCATTCCCATAGATGAGTTACCCTATACTTGTGCAGCTTGTGAGTGCTGCTTTTGTGACCATATGATGGACGGGCTTATGGAAGTGTAAAGAGTTCTTCTATCTTTACTGTATAAGTTCCGAGAATGAATAAAGTTTAAATCTTGTTCTTATCTTGCTTTCTTTAAGACTTTTCTTGGTGGTTAATCTTGATTAAAATTTTTCTCTAAGTCTCATATTCGTGCATCTTGCGAAATTATCCCAGTTTGCGAGATGAGGACATCTCGCATTTTTTAAGTGGGGTAGAATGTAAGATTCCTCCCCCAACCCCTTTTTGATGTCTAGTATATTCCCCTGTAATCAATTCCTTTTCTGAAATATAAGAGATCTTGTTTGTGACTGTTTTAACCTAGAGAGAGAAAATATTCTAGAGAGAGAATATTCAGATTTTGAATATTTCTGGATAGAAAAATATCTCTTATAATTCAGATGAGTTCCCCTGAAACAGAAATTTAAAAAGAATTTTCCAATGTGCAATTGGAATTAATTGGAAATAGGTATAAAGAACCTTAGCCTAAGGGTCTAGATTTTCATAAATCTTTAGACTATAGTCCAATTAAGGTTCCTATGGGCCAATAGCATCAATCCATGTGTAGGGAGAAGATAAATCCAAATTGTAAAACGAAAATACCCAAAAATGAGTAAATGCTCACATGAGGTGAAGAGTTGAAAATGTACAAGGTTTATTAGTAAAAAACTATATTAAAAATATGAGATATTTTGGGAATAATGATTTTATTATGACACATATGTAAGGAAGGGGAGTCCCTTAAATGCTCACATAAGATGAAGAGTTGAAAATGTACAAGGTTTATTAGTAAAAAACTATGAGCAATATTAAAATGATTCCATTATGACACATATGTAAGGAAGGAGAGTTCTTTAAAGGAGGTGCATATTTCACATAAGATGAAGAGTTGAAAATGTACAAGGTTTATTAATAAAAAACTATGAGCAATATTAAAAATATGAGATATTTTGGGAATAATGATTTTATTATGACACACATGTAAGGAAGGGGAGTCCCTTAAATGCTCACATAAGATGAAGAGTTGAAAATGTACAAGGCTTATTAGTAAAAAACTATGAGCAATATTAAAATGATTCCATTATGACACATATGTAAGGAAGGGGAATTCTTTAAAGGAGGTGCATATTTCACATGCTTGAATAAATTTTAAACTCATAAAAATTGAGATATTTTATCTCTCCTCTCTCCTCATTCAAGTCTAGTTCCAAAAAGTTAGCTTAACTGACCTAAAAATGGTCAAAAAGTGACCAAACTGACTTGGAAAATTCTAGAATCAGTTTGTTTGGTTAGGAGCTCAAATTTTCCTATAAATAGAAGCCTCCCCTTGTTGAAAAAGATATAGAGTCTTATGCCTTGTTACTCTACTCCACCTAAGCCAAAAAAATATAGTGTCTTATGCTTTGTTACTCTACTCCACCTAAGCCAAAATATATAGTGTCTTATGCTTTGTTACTCTACTCCACCTAAGCTAAAATATATAGTGTCTTATGCTTTGTTACTCTACTCCATCTAAGCCAAAATATATAGTGTCTTATGCTTTGTTACTCCACCTAAGCCAAGAACTGTGAATTCTTTAATAATTCACTAGTTTTTGACACTTCTCTCTTTCTTCAATCCCCATTGGTGGCTCCATCAACATACTAAACCAATTGATTGGTTGGGGGCCTCTACCGTGAATAAAGAATCAAGCAAATTATAAGGTAAGTATATTGAATTTTGATCTTTTCTATAATTACTCAATGATTCTCTCTTCTCAACCCCTCTCAAGCTTGAGAAGTTTAATTGGTATGGTTTTTTAAATGCTATTGAAGTTAATTGGTGAATAGTAGTGAAGAGTTACATAATTTAATAAATGCTATAGAAGTTAATTTTCATTTATGTTTAAATTCTAATGGTTTTTATGTAATTTCTCTCTCTCACTCAAGAAATGGTCATACTCATGACCCATTCTCAATCCAAATGAAGCTTTTCATAAAGCTTTTCCTTAATCCAAGATTAAGCTATGCTTGAGGCCAAATTAATGGCTTTTTGCTATGCTTTTAGTTTATGCACATTGATGATTCAATCCATTATGGATTGATGACCCAATTAGAGACCATTCTAATTATTTCCTTAATGATAAGCTTTATCCCTTAGAAAAAAATTGAGATTTATCAGTCATAGTAGCGGAGCTATGGCAAAATTTTTATAGAAATTACGCATAAAATAAATTCATTCAAAGCATAAAAAGAGGACTTCCTACCATATTCTAGGAACTATCATCCTAGATTAATTAAAAGAATTTTATTATGCATGGAGATGTGGATGTTTGCATGTAGATGTAGATGTATGGATGTGAGTGTGAATGTGGAGGTGGATGTATGCATGGAGATGTGGATGTATGCATGTAGAAGTAGATGTATAGATGAGGATGTAAATAGAGATGTGGATGGATGCGTGTAGATGTAGATGTATAGATGTGGATGTGAATGGAGATGTAGATGTAGGCATGTAGATGTAGATGTATAGATGTGGATGTGGATGTATGCATGTAGATGTAGATGTATAGATATGGATGTGGATGTGGAGGTGGATGTATGCATGTAGATGTAGATGTGGATGTGGATGTGGAGATGGATGTATGCATGTAGATGTAGATGTATAGATGTGGATGTGAATGTGGAGGTGGATGTATGCATGTAGATGTAGATGTATGAGGAGAATGTGAATGTGGATGTGGATGTGGATGTATGCATAGAGATGTGGATGTATGCATGTAGATGAGAATGTACGCATATAGATGTAGATGTATGGATGTGAATGTGCATGTAGATGTGGATGTATGGATGTGGATGCATGGATGTGGATGCATGAATGTGCATGTAGATGTGGATGTGAAAATAGATGTATGGATGTAGATGTGGATGTGTGGATGTGAATGTGGATGTGGATGTGGAGATGTGAATATATGTATGAATGTGAATATACGATATGTGATGTGAAGGAATATGAAGTGTTGAGATGGAAAATGATGTGAGGGGATGAGTATACATATAAATGGAATATGGAATAAGTAATGTGGATTGATGAGGGATAATGTGGAAAAATGAAAGTAAAAATAGAAACTATATTGTAAACTGTTTGTAAATGCTGTTTGTAAATGACTGTTTTATGTCAAGATTGCTGGGGGAGCATTGTGACTATCTTGTGATTAAGGTCGTGAGACCTAACTGATAATGTTGCAACTGCTGACGGAGAGTCAATGAAGGACGTCTCGCGTAGCAAGGTCGGCCGAGGTCTTGACCAGCCTCGGTGCGATTAAAATGGTGAGCTTCCGGTACGGTGGATGAGGGGCCAAGGAAGCGGCCTATGAGTGAAGCGCTAGGTCACCTGCGAAGGATCCTAGAGGGTGCTGACCATACGGTGCTCGGGCTCTGGGTTGCCTAGGATACCCACGCGTGCGTCGAGGAAGATATTGGAACAGAGTTGGAGTTGTTTTCTGAAATCGAGCATGGATCTGGTTGATTGACCTTGCTGGTCTTCAATGGATGAGTCCATGGCTCCTTATATGGATCCGTTGGTTGATCTTGCTGATCTTCAACGAGAGTCCATCTTGATAAGTGATTATATTGCCGAGTATTAAGGGCTAGGAACTAAGAAACGGCCCCTGAGAGTGGACAGGTGGTGAGCGTCCTAGTTGCCAATGATGCCATAGATACTCTGATGAAGGAATGATGGAAAAATTAAGAATCAACTGGATAAATTGGAAGATGGTGATCAGTGATACCATGTTTTATTAAAGGATTGTTTTAAACTGGTTGAATCTGTGAAAAGGCAATTTCATATTGGGTGTGTGAGTGGTGTGACTAGTTTTATTTTGCATGAACATCCGGCTAGGGGGCCTTGGAACTCTTTTCCTTGGTACCCGGGACAAAACCTAACCAAATTTTTAATTGGATCCCATCACTACAGTGGTTGGGCGGTTGGCTAACCCATGGGATTGGATGGGGTTAGGCTGGACTGATGGATCCGTAAATCGAGACTCAAACTTTTGTTTTTACGATAAAAAAAAAAATCCCGGACAGTAACTGTTCTATGGATAGGAATCAACGGCTGTGCCTCTTGAATGGGGAAAAAAGTGTTGATCCCAATGATCCAAGTGCAAGTTTCTTCCTTGAACTGACTAAGTATCTTATAGATGTAATTGGATCATCTCGATCAGAAATGATCCTGACTACGTTAGAGTAAAAAGTTATCCTGGTGGAATCGCCCGTGCTTCCGGTTAAGAAAGTTTTTCTGGGTTCGGTTTTGGAATAACCGACGGATTAGTCTCTTATCCGGATACCCGTGGGCGAGGCCCCGAGTGTGGGACCCCTGTCCCGTGCGAGAAGCGCTACTTCCGCTGCCAGTACCCCGAATCCGTTGCTCGGTGGGAACAGGGATCTTACACTCATCTTAACACATTCTATCACATCTCATACACCTCTTATCATATCCTATCACATCTCATACACATCTTTTCACATCTCATACACCTCTTATCACATCCTATCACTTTCCATACGCATCTTATCACATCTTATCACATCTTATACACCTCTTATCACATCCTATCACTTCCCATACGCATCTTATCACATCTCATTTAAAAATCAATCTTTTATGCATCTTCCTATGCATAAATTCATTTTAAATGAAAATGACACTTTTGAATTAAAATTTCATCTCTTATGCATCTTCCTATGCATAAACTCAATTTAGATGAGAATTGACACTTTTGAATTAAAAATCCATCTTTTATGCATCTTCCTATGCATAAATTTAATTTGGATGAGAATAACACTTTGAATTTAAAAATCAATCTTTTATGCATCTTCTTATGCATAAATTCAATTTGGTAGGAATTACACTTTTAGAATAAAAGAATTTCTCTTATGCATCTAAGTTATGCATAAAATCCATTTATGATGAAAATCACACTTTTAGTATAAAAAGAATATCTTTTATGCATACCTCTATACATGAAATCCAATATGATAAAAGTAACACTTTTATAATAAAATAATCATTTTTTATGCATACCTCTATGCATGAAATCCAAATATGATAAAAGTCACACTTTTATAATAAAATAATCAACTTTTATGTATACCTCTATGCATGAAATCCAAATATGATAAAAGTCACACTTTTATAATAAAATAATCAACTTTTATGCATACCTCTATGCATGAAATCCAAATATGATAAAAGTCACACTTTTATCATAAAATAATCAACTTTTATGCATACCTCTATGCATGAAATCCAAATATGATAAAAGTCACACTTTTATAATAAAATAATCAACTTTTATGCATACCTCTATGCATGAAATCCAAATATGATAAAAGTAACACTTTTATAATAAAATAATCAATTTTTATGCATACCTCTATGCATGAAATCCAATTATGATAAAAGTAACACTTTTATAATAAAATAATCAATTTTTATGCATACCTCTATGCATGAAATCCAAATATGATAAAAGTCACACTTTCATAATAAAATAATCAACTTTTATGCATACCTCTATGCATGAAATCCAAATATGATAAAAGTCACACTTTCATAATAAAATAATCAACTTTTATGCATACCTCTATGCATGAAATCCAAATATGATCAAAGTAACACTTTCATAATAAAATAATCAACTTTTATGCATACCTCTATGCATGAAATCCAAATATGATCAAAGTCACACTTTCATAATAAAATAATCAACTTTTATGCATACCTCTATGCATGAAATCCAAATATGATCAAAGTCACACTTTCATAATAAAATAATCAACTTTTATGCATACCTCTATGCATGAAATCCAAATATGATAAAAGTCACACTTTTATAATAAAATAATCAACTTTTATGCATACCTCTATGCATGAAATCCAAATATGATAAAAGTCACACTTTTATAATAAAATAATCAACTTTTAAACATACCTCTATGTATGAAATCCAATTATGATAAAAGAAACACTTTTATATTAAAATAATAATTCTTTTATGCATACCTCTATGCATGAAATCCAAATATGATAAAAGTAACACTTTTACAATAAAATAATCATCAATTATGCATAACATAAAAATCAATTTCTCCATGATTACAATAAAATTCTTTCGATTAATCTAGGATGATAATTCCTAGAATATGGTAGGAAGTTCTCTTTTCATGCTTTGAATAAAATTATTTTATGTGTAATTTTTTTAAAAATTTTACCATAGCTCCGCCACTATGACTGATAAATCTCAATTTATTTTGAAGGATAAAGCTTATCATTAAGGAAATGATTAGAATGATCCCTACTCGGATCATTAACCCAATAATGGGTTGAATCATCAATATTCATGAAATACATAAACTAAAAACATAGAAAAAAAACCATTAATTTGACCTCAAGCATAGATTAATCTTGGATTAAGGAAAAGCTTTATGAAAAGCTTCATTTGGATTGAGAATGGGTCATGAGTATGACCATTTCTTGAGTGAGAGAGAGAAATTACATAAAAACCATTAGAGTTAAGCATAAATGGAAATTTATGTAATTCTTTTAACTTCAATAGCATTCAAAAACCATTCCAATTAAGCTTCTCAAGCTTGAGAGGAGTTGAGAAGAGAGAAGTAAAGAGAAATTATAGAAAAGATCAAAATTCACCATTTACCTTACAAATTGCTTGATTCTTTGTTCACGGTAGAGGCCCCCAACCAATCAATTGGTTAAGTATGTTGATGGAGCCACCAATGGGGATTGAAGAAAGAGGGAAGATCCAATTTCTTCAATTTGGAGAGAATTTTAGAGAATAGTAGAAATTAGCATTATTTCAGCATAACTCTAGTATAGTAAAATTCTTCCATTTTTTTCAAAGGACTCATGTTCTATTTATAGGGGAGGGAAGCTCTAACCAAAGCTAACTGAATTCTAGAATTTTCCAAATTCAGTTTGGTTGAATTTGGACTAGATTTGGACCTAGTTTGGTTCCTTTTTGATTCGATTTGGTTCCATTTTGATTTGGTTTGATTCAAGAGAGAGGAGAGATAAAAATATCACATTATTTTTGAGTTTAAAACTCATTCAACCATGTGAAATATGCACCTCCTTTAATGGACTCCCCTTCCTTACATATGTGTCAAAATGGAATAATTATACCCAAAATATCTCATATTTTTAATATTGCTCATAGTTTTTTTACTAATAAACCTTGTACATTTTCAACTCTTCATCTTATGTGAGCATTTACTCATTTTTGGATACCCAAAATATCTCATATTTTTTATATTACTCATAGTTTCTTACTAATAAACCTTGTACATAGTCAACTCTTCATCTTATGTGAGCATTTACTCATTTTGGGTATCTTCTTTTACAAATTGGATTTATCTCCTCCCTACACATGGATTGATCTTATTGGCCCAAAGGAACCTTAATTGGACCATAATCTAAAATTTCTGAAAATCTAGACCCTTAGGCTAAGGTCCTTTATACCCATTTCCAATTAATTCCAATTGCACATTGGAAAATTCTTTCTGAATTTCTGTTTCAGGGGAATTCATTTTAATAAGATGAGATATTTTTCTATCCAAAAATATTCAAAATCTGAATATTCTCTCTCTAGAATATTTTCTCTCTCTATGCCAAAACAGGCAGAGACAAGATCTCTTATATTTCTGAAGAGGGAATTGATTATAAGAAAATATGCTGGACATTCAGAGAGGCTGGGGAGGAATCTTACACAGCCCACGACTAGTCAAAGCCAGCAAAACCGCGAGGAGCGAACCCCCTAGCTCCTCCCCCCAAGAGTAATGGCTTGGTCAAGGAGAAGAGTGAGGGTTTCTCTCATCCCAGCAGAAGAAAAACATTCAGACAGAGAAGACCCGGATTTCAAAGAACCTTTGCCAACTCCTATGCTCTCCTAGACACCCTTACTGACCTCGAGCATGTGGAAGACTCACTACAATCTCATCGTCCCACACCTCACGATCAGTGCAGAAGTAAACCACATGGATCATGATCTTATCAACCCCTTTCAACCATTGGAGGAGGAGCTCCAGAATGAAGACCGAAACAAGATAAACCTGACCCATTCAGACTTTGCTCCGAGCAACTCCAATGAAATGGAGGTTGTCAAAGAACTGAAACGGGTACATGATTTGGTAGGTTCTACTACTCCCAAATTAGCCTCCAAAAATGTCACCAAGAAGATCAACTCCCAAAGAAAAGTTAAATGAAATGTTGCACTGTGAATGTCAAGGGTCTTAATAACCTGTCCAAGGTCCAAATGGTTAGACAATGGCTTAAAAAGAAAGGTAAACTAGACTTCATTGCTCTAACTAAAGTCAAAGTAAGTGGATTGGAAGTGGACAAAAGGCTCTAGTCCATCTCCAAAGATCATGTGTGGATTTACACAGCCCATACCCAAGGCTCAGGTGGACTGGCAGTTGGGATGCACAGTAACCATCAGGATGACTTGAAAGACATTCAACTGGATGTAATTGCTTTTTGAGATGACAACATTTTCCTTCATTGGCTTATATGCTTCAGGTCCACATACAAACAGGACCAGAACCTGGAGGACCCTAAGGCTGGTCCTTGACCCCATTATCCTAATGTGTGAGATCCCTGTCTCCACCGTGCAACGGATTCGGGGTACTAGCAGCGGAAGTAGCACATTGTGCGCGGGGCAGGGGTCCCACACTCGGAGCCTCGCCCACGGATATCCGGACAAGAGACTAATCCGTCGGTTTATCCAAAACCGAATCCGAAAAAACTTCCTTTACCCGGAAAGCACGGGCGATTCCACCAGGATAACTCTTTACTCTAACGTAGTCAAGATCATTACTGATCAAACTGATCTGACTGCACCTCTAACGGTACTTGGTCAGATCAAGGAAGAAACTTGCACTTGGATCATTGGGATCAACGCTTTTTTCCCCATCAAGAGGCACAGCCGTTGATTCCTATCCATAGAACAATTACTATCCGGATTTACTTCATCTATCGTAATAATAGAAATTAAATCTCGATTTACGGATCCATCAGTCCAGCCTAACCCCATCCAGTCCCATCGGTTAGCCAACCTCCCAACCACTGTAGTGATGGGATCCAATTAGGAATTTGGTTAGGTATTGTCCCGGGTACCAGGGAAAAGAGTTCCTAGGCCCCCTAGCCGGAAGTTCATGCAAACATAAAACTAGTCACACCACTTACACACCCAATATGAAATTGCCTTTTTCTCAGCATCAACTAACTTTCAAACAATCCTTTAATGAAACCATTATGTCACTAATGACAATCCTCAAAGTCTCTGGTTGAATCTTTATTTCCCGTCATTCATTCATCGGTGTACTTATGGCATCATTGGCAACCAGAACGCTCACCACCTGTTCACTTAGGGGCCTTTTTCATAGTTCCTAGCTCATAGTAACCGGCAATAAATTCATATAACAGAATGGAATCTCCGTGGAAGATCAGCAAGATCAACCCACAGATCCATATAAAAGAGCCATGGACTCATCCGTTGAGGACCAGCAAGGTCAATCAATCAGATCCATGCCCGGTTTTAGAAAACAACTCTTACTCCTTGTTCCAATATCTTCCACGACCCACGTGTGGGTATCTTCGGCGACCCAGAGCCCGAGCACCGTATGGTCCAGCACCCTCTAAGATCCTTCACAGGTAACCTAGCGCTTCACTCATAGGCCGCTTCCTTGGTCCCTCATCCACCATACCGGAACCTCACCATTTAAATCGAACCGAGGCTGGTCAAGACCTCGATCGACCTTGCTACGCGAGACGTCCTCCATTGACTCTCCGTCAGCAGTTGCAACTTTATCAGTTCGGTCTTCATGACCTTAATCCTCAAGACCGTGAAAATGCTTCCCCAACATTCTTGACATAAAACAATCATTTACAAACAGTCACAAAATACAGTTTCTATAACGAACTCTCGTCTTTCCACATTATCCACTCTCGGACCATATTACTTATTCCACATTCCATTCAATGTGTACTCATTCTCATCCATTCACTCATATAGACTACACATTATTTCATATACACCTTCACATTCATTATTCTACATGCATATCCATGTTCGTACGTCCACATTATACTTCCAATTTCACATTCATACATACCCATCTACATGCATACATCCACATCCACATTCGTACATCCATACTTCCATTTCCACTTCCACATATCCACATTCACATTCATACATCCACATTCACATGCATACATCCATTTTCACATCCTCAATCATACATCCACATCCACATACATACATACATCCGTAACTACATCCATACATCCATACTACATCCATTCTCGCCCTAACACATCCCATATACATCTTATCCCATCAGATACACTCTCTACCTCGTCCCATACACATCTTAACACATCCTAACTCATCTTAACACATTCTATCACATCTCATACACCTCTTATCATATCCTATCACATCTCATACACATCGTATCACATCTTTTCACATCTCATACACCTCTTATCACATCTTTTCACATCTCATACACCTCTTATCACATCCTATCACTTCCCATACACATCTTATCACATCTTATCACATCTCATACACCTCTTATCACATCCTATCACTTTCCATACGCATCTTATCACATATTATCACATCTCATTTAAAAATCAATCTTTTATGCATCTTCCTATGCATAAATTCATTTTAAATGAAAATGACACTTTTGAATTAAAATTTCATCTCTTATGCATCTTCCTATGCATAAACTCAATTTAGATGAGAATTGACACTTTTGAATTAAAAATCCATCTTTTATGCATCTTCCTATGCATAAATTCAATTTGGATGAGAATAACACTTTGAATTTAAAAATCAATCTTTCATGCATCTTCTTATGCATAAATTCAATTTGGTAGGAATTACACTTTTAGAATAAAAGAATTTCTCTTATGCATCTAAGTTATGCATAAAATCCATTTATGATGAAAATCACACTTTTAGTATAAAAAGAATATCTTTTATGCATACCTCTATACATGAAATCCAATATGATAAAAGTAACACTTTTACAATAAAATAATCAACTTTTATGCATACCTCTATGCATGAAATCCAAATATGATAAAAGTCACACTTTTATAATAAAATAATCAACTTTTATGTATACCTCTATGCATGAAATCCAAATATGATAAAAGTCACACTTTTATAATAAAATAATCAACTTTTATGCATACCTCTATGCATGAAATCCAAATATGATAAAAGTCACACTTTTATCATAAAATAATCAACTTTTATGCATACCTCTATGCATGAAATCCAAATATGATAAAAGTCACACTTTTATAATAAAATAATCAACTTTTATGCATACCTCTATGCATGAAATCCAAATATGATAAAAGTAACACTTTTATAATAAAATAATCAATTTTTATGCATACCTCTATGCATGAAATCCAATTATGATAAAAGTAACACTTTTATAATAAAATAATCAATTTTTATGCATACCTCTATGCATGAAATCCAAATATGATAAAAGTCACACTTTCATAATAAAATAATCAACTTTTATGCATACCTCTATGCATGAAATCCAAATATGATAAAAGTCACACTTTCATAATAAAATAATCAACTTTTATGCATACCTCTATGCATGAAATCCAAATATGATAAAAGTCACACTTTTATAATAAAATAATCAACTTTTATGCATACCTCTATGCATGAAATCCAATTATGATAAAAGAAACACTTTTATATTAAAATAATAATTCTTTTATGCATACCTCTATGCATGAAATCCAAATATGATAAAAGTAACACTTTTACAATAAAATAATCATCATCTCCATGATTACAATAAAATTCTTTCAATTAATCTAGGATGATAATTCCTAGAATATGGTAGGAAGTTCTCTTTTCATGCTTTGAATAAAATTATTTTATGTGTAATTTTTATAAAAATTTTACCATAGCTCCGCCACTATGACTGATAAATCTCAATTTATTTTGAAGGATAAAGCTTATCATTAAGCAAATGATTAGAATGATCCCTACTCGGATCATTAACCCAATAATGGGTTGAATCATCAATATTCATGAAATACATAAACTAAAAGCATAGAAAAAAAACCATTAATTTGACCTCAAGCATAGATTAATCTTGGATTAAGGAAAAGCTTTATGAAAAGCTTCATTTGGATTGAGAATGGGTCATGAGTATGACCATTTCTTGAGTGAGAGAGAGAAATTACATAAAAACCATTAGAGTTAAGCATAAATAAAAATTTATGTAATTATTTACTATCATTAATCAATTAACTTCAATAGCATTCATCAAATTATGTAATTCTTCACTACCATTCATCAATTAACTTCAATAGCATTCAAAAACCATTCCAATTACGCTTCTCAAGCTTGAGAGGAGTTGAGAAGAGAGAAGTATTGAGAAATTCTAGAAAAGATCGAAATTCACCATTTACCTTACAAATTGCTTGATTCTTTGTTCACGGTAGAGGTCCCCAACCAATCAATTGGTTAAGTATGTTGATGGAGCCACCAATGGGGATTGAAGAAAGAGGGAAGCTCCAATTTCTTCAATTTGGAGAGAATTTTAGAGAATAGTAGAAATTAGCATTATTTCAGTATAACTCTATTTTTTTCAAAGGACTCATGTTCTATTTATAGGGGAGGGAAGCTCTAACCAAAGCTAACTGAATTCTAGAATTTTCCAAATTCAGTTTGGTTGAATTTGGACTAGATTTGGACCTAGTTTGGTTCCTTTTTGATTCGGTTTGGTTCCATTTTGATTTAGTTTGATTCAAGAGAGAGGAGAGATAAAAATATCACATTATTTTTGAGTTTAAAACTCATTCAACCATGTGAAATATGCACCTCCTTTAATGGACTCCCCTTCCTTACATATGTGTCAAAATGGAATAATTATACCCAAAATATCTCATATTTTTAATATTGCTCATAGTTTTTTACTAATAAACCTTGTACATTTTCAACTCTTCATCTTATGTGAGCATTTACTCATTTTTGGATACCCAAAATATCTCATATTTTTTATATTACTCATAGTTTCTTACTAATAAACCTTGTACATAGTCAACTCTTCATCTTATGTGAGCATTTACTCATTTTTGGGTATCTTCTTTTACAAATTGGATTTATCTCCTCCCTACACATGGATTGATCTTATTGGCCCAAAGGAACCTTAATTGGACCACAATCTAAATTTTTTGAAAATCTAGACCCTTAGGCTAAGGTCCTTTATACCCATTTCTAATTAATTTCAATTGCACATTGGAAAATTCTTTCTGAATTTCTGTTTCAGGGGAATTCATTTTAATAAGATGAGATATTTTTCTATCCAAAAATATTCAAAATATGAATATTCTCTCTCTAGAATATTTTCTCTCTCTATGCCAAAACAGGCAGAGACAAGATCTCTTATATTTCTGAAGAGGGAATTGAATATAGGAGAATATGCTAGACATTTAGAGAGGCTGGGGAGGAATCTTACATTCTCTCCCACTTGAAAAATGCGAGATGTCCTCATCTCGCAAACTTGGGATAATTTCGCAAGATGCACGAATATGAGACTTAGAGAAAAATTTAATTAAGATTAACCACCAAAAAAAAAAGTCTCAAGGAGAGTAAGATTCAAGACAAGAACAAGATTTAAACTTTATTCATTCTTGGAACATATACAGTAAAAATAGAAGAACTCTTTACACTTCCATAAGCCCGTCCATCATATGATCACAAAAGCAGCACTCACAAGCTGCGCACGTATAAGGTAACTCATCTATGGGAATAATTCTGTTGGTTATTGCCGCACCTATCTCAGTGGTATGAGGTGATCTAACAAAAGGACCTCTGAGAGGCAAGCCAAAAACGGGGTAAAGGCATATCTTCTGATGAGAAAGAAAACACGCCAGTAAGAAGACCCGCTCAGAAAACCCAAGATGTCTTGATCTCATGACGCAATAGTATCGGGGACCCAAACCCAAGGCTTCAATAACCATGGCCAAGCGGACATTGTTACGAAAGTGCTGCTGACCCCAGGGTGTTACCTTAGTTATGTCTTGATAAGTCCGCCATTTGGTCTGAGCTACAGAAGTTCCCAAGTGAGGGAAAAGTGAGCGCTCATACTATTCTATAAAATCCTTCTTCACAGACTCGCTTACGTCTTGAAGGTGAGAAATCATCATGGATAAAACCAATTCCTGCTGCCAAGCCATGAAGGAGATTAAGAAGAAAGGAGATCGATGGAAGTAAGATTACTGCAAGCGGCAAGTAAAAGTTACGACTTATATAAAGGAAGGAGCTAGTGTAACCTAGAAGCCAACGGTATCTTGCCACTGAAGTTTTATCGTCTTCCCATGATTTGGGTTTGGCACATATATCTATAGAAGGCTTACATGAATAAACTATGAACTTTGAGATGAGGAGGTAAAAGAAGCTCGTAGGCTAAGTCACCTACTTTCTTTGAATTCAATAAGGCTCACAATATATGGGGATAATTTCTTATACTCTCCAAGAGATAAAGAACTTCTTTTGGTCCGTACTCAAATGAAGACCATATCTGCTTCTTTGAATTCTCTGACTGTCCTCTTCTTATCTGTATACTGTTTCTGTCGATCATCCTGGCCAGCTTTTATATCTTTAAGAATTACCTGCATCTGTTGCTCTATGTCGTCAAGTATTTAACTGGTTATCTCGACCCTGATCAATGAGTCGGACCTAGTTAATGGAGTTAAGCAATCTTGTCCGAGAGACGGACCATGATTAGATTGGTATGAAGGAATTGGTCTCTGAATTTGGGTTCTAGACTTCCCCGTGCCCTTTTCATGGTAGGAGTCGGGCAGTCTTTTAACTGATGACCAAAACCTTGGCATCCAAAACACCGGTTCTCACTTTTGAACTCATCGTTCTGAATCCTTAAAACAGGTGGGCTCCTGAGAAGTATTCTGGGGAAAGTGTCTTTCCTTTTTAAACTGAATCTTTCTTTTATTTTAGAGAGGGAAGGGAGATTCTTACTCCTGCATACCTCGAAGGCTGGGGGAGGAATCTTACATAATGGGTGACTTCTACATGATTGAGACCAGGGAAGACATATTCAGAGGTCGTGGTCAAATCCTTAAAGGATAAGAACTTCAGTCCTGGCAGAGTACTGCTAACCACTTTGGATTGTGTGACATTGGGAACACTGGGGAGTACACTTGGCAAAACTGTGTTGTGGGTGAATTAGCCAAAAAGGTAAGATTGGACAGGGGTTATGTTAGCAACAGTATTTGTAACACCTATGTGAGATGTGAGTGCAAAACTGACTTCTCCACATGTCTTTTAGATCATTACCCCATTATCATGGTACTTGACAACTATGATAAAAAGGCGACCAATCAATGGTTTCACACTGACCCGGCCTACCAATTATGCAAGAGGAAGTCAAAAAAATATGGGAAGAATTCTTTGGAAGAGGACTCACCCCGGCCAAGGCTTGGAGTCTGGCCATTAGATCCACCCAGACTCTTCTGATTTGCATCAGAAAAGAAATGACCAAAATCAAGAAACAAAGAAAAGACATCCTCTACAGTAGGTTGAAGGAGTTGGAGGAGCTTGGTAACAAGGATGACCCACATATCCAAGATGAGATATGTAAAACCAGAGTTGAAATTAGGAAGGAGGAAGGGATTGCCCTTCAGCAAGCCAACCTTTTCTTTAGAGATTGGTGGGCTGGGAAGAGTGACCTTCTCCACCCTTGAAATGTTCAGAATGTTGAAGGTGAAACAGAATAAGGACAAGTTGCCCCCCCTCAAGGACAACAAAGACATATATAGTGCCTGTGAGGATGGGAACAAGAGGATTGTTCTCCAACACTTTAACAGTATCTTCAACAAAGGAGATAAGTTCACCAAGGACCAAGCTAAATGTATTGCAATCATAGGGGAAGCCAGAAAGCCTACCATCCCAGTTGGCATCTCTAAATCCTTGGAAGCTGACCTCTCAAAAGAAGAAATTAGTAAGGCTATAGACAACCTTAAAGGCAAGAAAAACCCTGGATTAGATGGCCTACTCTCATAATTCTTCAAATCCTTCAAAGATATTCTGAAAGATCCCTCGCCCTCTCAATCAATGAGGGGTGGATTAAACTCATACACAAGAAAGGGGAGAAAGATAACTTGGGCAATTGGAGACCAATCACTATGCTAACATGTGCCTACAAAATCTATGCTAAGGCCTCGGCCTTGAGACTGTCGTGTCATCTGAAAAGTTGGATTAGATAGGAACAAAAGGGGTTCATTAAAGGCAAGTATATCCTTGATGCCATCCTCACTCTATGGGAGGGAATGGAGTATGTTGAGGAGTCTAAACAAGACTTTATCTTCTTGAAAATTGACTTTGACAAAGCATATGATAGATTGAGCTGGCATTACATTCTGGAATCACTTAAGCATATGGGTGCAAGAAAACGGTTTATCATGATGGTAGCTGCATTATTTGGGAATGCCTCATCAAGGGTCAATATAAACGGGGTTCTCTCTGATGCCTTCCCATTGTCCAACTCCATAAGGCAAGGCTGTCCATTGCTATATGCCATTGCACAGATGGGCTGAACTGGTTAATCAAAGACAAGATGGACAAAGGGGAAATGCAGGGTATCAGCCTTCCAAATGGGAAACAGTTGTGTACACATATGTTTGCAAATGACACCAATGCTATGGTTGCTAACATTGAGCTGAGAATCAAATCTTCTGGTATTTCCTAGATATCTACTGCAGAGCTTCAGGATCATTGATTAACCATCAAAAAATAGGAATTAGATCATCACTAGACAAACCCCCTGATTGGCTGTTGCATGCTGGTTGTAACACCCTGGAAGATGGTGTGAGTTTTAGACTGCTGGGTATTCCCATGGGCTTCAAAGTAACTCTAAAACAAAGATGGCAATGGGTTCTCATTAGAATAGAAAGCAAACTCATCAGATGGCAAAAAAGGTACCTCAATTTAGCAGGTAGGAAAATGGTGGTCAACCATTTCATTATCCCCTCTGTCATTTATTTTCTGAGATGCTGGAGACCTCCAAACGAAGACCTAAACAAATTCATCAGGCTTTGCAGGAACTTTCTTTGGGGAGGAGACCCTTGGCTAAACAAAATACCCAAAGTCAAATGGGATTGGTGTTGTATTGGAACAAGGAAAGGGGGCCTAGGCATCCTTGATGTCACAAATATGGCAGACAGGATGGTTGCCAAATGGATCCTCAAAAGCTTCATCAACCCATCTGAAGAGTGGGCCTGGCTGATAAGTAGAAACATCAACCAGTTTAAACTTAAAGTCCATTCCAAAAGGAAGAACTTATTGCCCCTCACAATCATGGTGAGTAAGTACCCCTTCAAACCTGCCTGGCAGCCCCTTAGTCAAGTCCCTTCGGTCAGCGTGGAATGCTCTGAATCCTATCATATAAACCCAGTAACACATGGGGAGTCCATGGTAGGGACTCAATATGGTGGCCTATGCTGCCCATGCCCCCAGTGGATGAGTGCAAAGCTGAACCAGCCCTTAGGCTGCACAGATCAAGGTATCTGCAGTTGGTGGGACCTATGGGACAAAGAGGATTACACACACATGGCTGTCCAGGGCAGAGTCGATTAGAGTTTATAATGTCTCAAATGCTGAACTGGATCTATTTGGTGACAGGATCAAGCTTTGGTGTCCTAGTGATTTACTAGCTTTTGTCCATCACAGACTTGCCCCACCCTAAAGCTTTCCAATGGTGTACACAGCAGAGTCACATGGGGACGGGGGACAGGGACGGGGACGGTGAGTGACGGGGACGGGGAAGTGCCATCCCGAGGACGGGGTCGGGAACAGCAAAAAAAAACCTCTTTTTTAAAAGCAATTTAGGAGTTGCATGCATGACATACATATAGAGACACACTTTGAACAAAATTTTACACCGAATAGACAAAAAAACAAGAGTCATTTTGAGCAAAATGCGCTAATAAAACATCGATGGCACACTGATTATGTGATTGATAGTCTGATAGATACAAAGAGATAAGTACATGCCTCATGGGCAGTGAGGGTTACAAAAAAGAGTGGGTACAAAATAGAGATACTAGATAGATCACAATAGATCATGGCCATTGGCAGTGGGCACAAAAAAGGTGAGATGGCTCAAGGCTCAAGAGTCAAGCCTCAAGCTCCTGAAGTGCTAGCCTCGCGGGAGGCTTGGAAGTCGAAGTCGTCGATGCCATTTGAAGCCACCTCCTCCCCCTCAGGCTGTAGCTCCTCCTCTACCTCCTCAAGATGCTCCTGAGCTGCAGGATCCTGCTGTGCCATCTCCCATTCGGTGAAGGGATCCGCCTTCCCTGTTGCTGTCGCACATAGCATGCGCAAGTTAGCGCTCACAAAGACCAAATCACTTGCCCTTTGCACTTCAAGGCGGTTCCTCTTCTTAGAGGCAATGTGACTGTAAATGCTCCAAAGTTGCTCCAAGCAACTAGAGCTCACAGCCTGGCTAAGGATGCGAATAGCCAAGCGCTGCAACTCCGGCCCATCTGATCTGTAATCCTCCCACCAAAGAGGAGACCCAATCTTGAGGCGGTCAAGCTGTGCATCTAAACATCCAAAAGATCCCTGCCGCGTCCTGTACTAAGATAGCTGGTCTCTGATCTTCCGCCTGATGGTAGGGTCGGGCTCTAAGTGCTCCAAAATGATCCGCCATCCCCTGCTTACTTCCTTGTCGGCCTCTTGCTTTCTGCCCTGGAACTCTGGATCAACCACAAAGGCAGCCGCATGAAGAGGGGAGTAGTAGGAGTTCCACCTGGACTCACATAATGAGTGGATCTCCTCAAACTCGGCCCTGTCTGGCACAAGGTGTTGGAGTGACTCGATCATGCGATCCATGGCCTCATAGACCTTGCCGATACATGGTTCACAGCCGTCAATGACTCGTAGAAGGTGAACAATAGGCTTGACCAAGGCATCGAGTGTCTTCACCTTCTCCCACCAAGCGGCATCGTCGGCGCGATCTCGGCACGTTCTCCCTGTTGCCGATTTTGACTGCGGCATGGCAGAAAATTCATCACTAAGGAAAAGCCCTCTTAGGGCTCCGCCACATGTAGACAAGCGGCCTAGCATGAGGAAGTTGTATGCAAACCTTGTCTCAGAATACTTGAGGAGGGAAAGAGTGCTCCTTTTAGAGAACTCATGTCGCAGCCTTTGGTGGTTGAGGACAAAGGATACAAGCTGGTTAGCCTCCTCAATGGTGGGTGCAATCCATGGCAAGGCACCTATGTCTTTGAGGAGGTTGTTGAGACAATGGGCCATGCAAAAAGAAACTGTGATGGATGGATACATTGACTCAATAATGGTCCCGGCTGCCCTATTTGACGCCTCTCCATCCGCCACCATGCCGACCACAAGCTTCGGCCCAATGACCTCAATCATGGTGGACGTCCATTCCGCGGCAAGCACATCCACGGCCTTCCCAGTGCCACTCGCATCATGTGACTCGATGAAGTACACTTTGCCCCTTGAGTAGGCCACCACTCCATGGATGGAGCGCTTGCGCATGTCACTCCATCCGTCTACAATGAGAGAGACTCCGTTAGTCTCCCACGTTGCCTTTGTATCCGCCGCCGCGTGCTCAACAGCCAACTTCTCCCTATCAAGCAAAGTGGTGCGAATCTTTTCCGATGAAGGTGGCACATAAGAGGGGCCATATTCCCCGATCTTTGTGGCCATCTCACGGAAGTAAGGAGACCTATTTCAAGTAAGGAAAACCATGTAGCATATTAGCTTTTTTTGGCAATATGACAAATGCTTTGAAGCATGAGACATTAAAAAAAAAAAGAGTGAAGAGAATTGAGTCTCGACTCTCACCGTGCCGCTTGAAACGCAATGTGGTCGTGGTAGAAGAACCTAGCCACTGACCTATCCACCTCATCCTTCAATTTTGGGTTCCAATTCTCGTTAAGAGTGGATTGGAGTGGACTTGAATGGTTGAGAGCTTGAAGCAAGATTTGGGTTCCTCTCCACCTCCATTCGCGTCGGTTGCTCTCGTGCTCTCACCACATCATGAGGATCAACGGCAACATGTCGCCCTCTCTTTGCCGCCTCGGCCGCCTCATAAACCTTGAGCTTCTCATCTATGTATAAAATTATTTGAGAAAGAAAATCGAATTAGTTTTTTCTACCCTTTTTTTCTTAAAAAAAAGGGTAGTATAAGTATTATTCAGAAAAGAAACTTCAGTACACGACAGAATACTACGCGCCTGCATGAACCCGCCAAACGACTTGACTTGACTGACCTATGTTGCATCACGGCGTCAACACGGCGTGGAAAAATTGACTCTGGTGGTCTCACAAACCGCGCTATTTGTCGATGCATTGCACAGTCAAAATGTCTTGCCAGGTCAGCAATGAGCATGCATCTTGTAATGCCATGTATCTGCCAACACTACTATCCACCCTGTCTATTACAGTAAAACTGCCATGTGGGCGCCAGCAGCGTCAACGGCCCTGCCTTCGTCGCCATCAGCCTCGAGCTGCAGCTGCTCCTTCTGCTCGGTATTATATGTACACAGTTATGCCAGCTTGTGAGATTATCAGATTGAAGAGGACGAGTAGAGCAGGGAATCTCTGCTCTCTGCAGCCTGTGAGCCTCCATGTCTAATTCTTATTCTCCTGTCACCACCATCGCCTCCTCCCTACGTCCCGCACCCGCACCCTCTCCCACCATCCTCTCTCCACCTGCACCCCCTCCTTTCACTTCAGCCCCAATCACATCCGCCTCTCCACCATTTTCTTCAACTATTCCTCCCATCACCACGACCCCCGCACCCTTTCTCCCTGCAACCCCTCCTTTCACTTCCCCTGCTCCCTTTCTCTCATCCCCAGCCCCACTTCCCCTCGTCGCCATTGTCGTTGCTGTAGTGCTTGCCATCAAGGTCATTGCTGTCTTGATCTACTGCCTCTGCAAGAAAAACAAGAAGAAGCATTACTACTCGGGCGACACCTATGGTCCACCTGGAGGCCCCCCTGCCCATTGCAAAGGTACAAATCCTTCAAAAACCACTAGAAATACAGTTATAATGCAAAGTACCAAAATCTGGTGCTGGATCGCATCAGTGATTTGTGTGACTGCATGCAACCTTGACACTATATGGAACTGGATCTTTTCAAGGCTAAAAGATACGTAATTAGGAGCTTGTGTGGGATTAAGCATGGATCAATCACCGGGTTTTTCATCAAAAGGGAAGAGATGATTGAGTTTGTTTGTTTGTTTGTTTGTTTTTTTTTGCACATGGACAGATCCCTGCTATGATGGTCCAAACATGAGACAGCAGGAGTTGTGCACTCCTTCCAGCTCCAATGGCTCTGACATGCTAATAAAGATGCCGCCTCCGCCTCCGCCTCCGCGTCCACCCCCAGTCGCTCCATCCTTGCCATCTCCAAGAAATGGCTATGTCCCTCCAGCATCGAATTCTGGTGGAACTGCTGGCCTTGGGAACTCCATTTCTTGGTTTACTTATGAAGAATTAGTATCAGCAACAGATGGATTTTCGCCGTCTAACATGTTAGGGGAAGGTGGATTTGGATGCGTCTACAAGGGGGTTTTGTCTGATGGGCAGCTCGTGGCTGTTAAGCAGCTGAAAGTCGGGGCCCCACAGGGAGAGAAGGAATTCCGGGCCGAAGTGGAGATCATCAGCAGAGTACATCACCGGCATCTCGTCTCTCTTGTAGGTTATTGCATTGCAGAAAGTCAGAGGCTGCTTGTGTATGACTACGTCCCCAATGGCACCTTGGAATATCATCTACATAGTGGGTGCTCTTTACCTTGTCTCTCAATAGCATTTTGGGATACTTACTTTCCTTCAGTTGGCTTATAGGTTGTTTTTGTTCAGAGAGAAACATTGGATCTGTGATGGATTGGGCTACTCGAAAAAAAATTGCATGTGGGGCTGCACGGGGTCTGGCATACCTCCATGAAGATTGTAAGGCTTGTCAACTCAATCTACTGCTGTATCATGGAATGAATGCAAGGTAGCTGTAGATATTTATGTGAATTCCATTGGCTTAACCCTTCAGGTCACCCCCGTATCATCCATCGCGACATCAAATCTTCAAACATCCTGCTGGATAGCAATTTTGAGGCACAGGTACGTATTCGGCTCAGGGATCTTATTGTCCAATCTTCGTTTGCGCAATATGTGAAACTTAGTGCCTTGCTTTTGTTGAAGCAGGTTTCTGATTTTGGGCTGGCGAAGCTGAGTTCAGATACAAATACCCATGTGACAACCAGGGTCATGGGAACATTTGGGTATATGCTTGAGATGTTGAGTCGATCCTATTAACCGCAGTCCTATCTATGCATGACTACATATTAACCTCTGTCAAGATGCTGGCTTCATTAGGTACCTGGATCCTGAATATGTTTCAAGCGGCAAGCTCACAGAAAAGTCAGATGTGTTTTCCTTCGGTGTTGTGTTACTGGAGCTGTTGACAGGACGGAAGCCGGTGGATCCATCACACGTTGAAAGTTTGGTGGAGTGGGTATGTAATTGCTATACCAAAAGACCTTGCATGATAGTTGAGGGTCTTGATAAGAGTCAGCATTTCTGACCTTTTTCTTGCCTTGTGGTTTATGCAGGCACGGCCTGTCCTTGCACAAGTGAACAGCGAGGAAGACTTAGAGATGGTAGCAGATCCTTCTCTGAGAGGTTCCTATGATCCAAAAGAAACGATGCAAATGGTTGAGGCAGCTGCAGCATGTGTTCGCAAGTCTGCAAACAGGCGCCCAAGGATGGGACAGGTACATTCCCTTCTCTCCCCCACCCTCCTCCCTCCTTCCTTACACATAACCCCTCCCCATCCCAGGCCTAGTCCCTCTTACTGCCCCAAAATGTGAGGGGAAAGCTTTTGGAAGGATGCGATCACATGGTGCAAATCATGGCCGTGCAGGTGGTGAGAACACTGGAAGATGAAACCTCCCTTTCGGATCTCAACAAAGGCTTAAAGCCTGGTCACAGTCGTGTGTATACAAGCACTGATTATGACAATGCTAGCTATAGTGCTGACATGAGAAGGTTTCGGCGTGTGGCCCTCGAAAGTCAAGAGTATGGCAGTGAGAACAGTGGAGCCACCAGTGAAAATGGGGTGAACCCGTCCGCTTCCAGCAGTGAGTATCAGACAGACAAGCAGAGAGATCAACCGGAATCTCAGGCAGCCTACAAAGCCAATGAGTGTGCGGAAAAATAAACTGGCAATGAGTTCTTAAACTAACAATTGAGGTACACCTCACAATGCAGCAGTTCTTGTGTGGATTTTTCTGCTTGCAAATCATGCGAAAGCTACCCTCTTCTTTGATTCTTTATCGCAATGCGGCAAGCTCATTAAACACGCAGCTCTAGCAGAGTTGCCCGAGGTTTCTCTGAGGAGCATGGCATCTACCACTTTCAAACCTTTTCTCCAACTCTCCGCCTTTACTCTTTCCGTGCCCTTCTCGCCGTTGGTGTGCAGCTTGATCTCGAGATTCATCAAATGGATGTCGAGACTGCGTTCCTCAATCGCGAATTGGAAGAAGAAATCTATATGTTCCAGCCTCCTTACTTTCAAGATCCTGCACATCCTGAGTTCGTGTACCACCTGCAACTGTCCCTCCACGGCCTCAAGCAATCGCCTCGTCAATGGAACGCATGCTTCCACTCTTTCATGCAATCTGTAAACTTCAAAAGGCTCCATACAGGAGCCGTCTCCGTCTATATATGACATTCTGGTGATAATTTTCTTATACTCACTTTGTATGTGGATGATATCATACTCCTATAGCCGGTTCTCTTCTTATTATGACTCAAGTAAAGAGTGAACTCACCTCTGCATTTCGCATGAGTGATGGGGTATGCAATTAGTTCTTAGACACCTTCCACACTGCATCTCACTCAAGCAAAATTTGCAGAAAGCATTATCAATAAACATCATCTGGCCATCTCGTGGGAAGAGAAAGCGACAAACAACCATCTCTGTATCAAGCATCGAATCTGAGTACAAGGCTGCCTCCGATGCAGCAAAAGAAGCTCTTTGGATTTCTAATTTTCTAACTGACCTTGGTTTATAGGTTAGAATGCTGGTAACACTGTATTCGGACTCTATGTCCGCTATTGAATCCTCAAAGAAGGCAAAGCAGTCTGATAAGTTAAAGCATGTTGATAAAGCTGACCATTTTGTTAGAGAACAGGTTGAAAACAAGAAGGTTGAATTGGTCCATAAGCGATCTGATGAGAATGCAGCAGATATGTTTACTAAGAGCCTGAGTGCACCTCAACACTTCAAGTGTACACAAGCTCTCGGGATGGAATTCCCTCACTAAATTGACATCAAAGTATTTTGCTTATGGGGGGAGGTTGACAAATAAATAATCCAAATACTTTTAAAAACAACTTACGCTAAAGATTTGAATCGACAAAAATAACCAAAAGAGAACAAAGCTATCTCCTTGCGTTTACTTTCTGAATGTTTAATAATTAACTAAGAAATTAGGTTCTCTACAACGATGCAAGTGAAGATGACATGGCCTTTGGAGTCCCCTATACTTCCATGACCAGCAAAAAGAGCTATGTACATCGGTGTTCATGTTGAAGTGTAAGGGGATTTTCTTTTTTAGATCTTTACCTTATTACTTTAATCACATTATGATCATTACTTGGGCTTGTGTTGATACAAAAAATTGTGTTGGACCTACGGGTCTCTGAGCTCTTGGCCCTCAATTCTCCACAAATAAGCAACTTCAACCACAAATTTTTCTGTATAGCTGTTTTGGCCCAGACGGCCATGCTGTTGTGTTGCATTTAGCAAATAAATGCAATCCACTATAAACTTTAATGGTAGAATTGTCTCTATAGCTCTCTTGTCTCCCTCAAGGGTACATACACATCCGAGTTCACAGTGCACACAACCCCTCATGAAAGACTTGTCATTCATTGTGACAACATGAGCAGCATACAGTTGGCCAAGAATTCAGCTTTTCATGCGCGGACCAAACATATAGAGGTCCACTATCATTTTGTCAGAGAGAAAGTGTTGGATGGTACAGTGGATTTGCAGTATGTGAAGATTGAAGAGCAGGTGGCCGACATCTTTACAAAGCCACTTAGTAGGGAGAAGTTTGAGTACTTCCGTACTATGTTGGGAGTACATGGAATGAGCTTGAGGGGGAGTGTTGAGAGCTTTGATAGCCCAAGCTCATCTACATCTTCATCTATGGCAGTACATCATGAGCTTAAGAGGGGTTGTTGAGATTCAAGCTCGATGTCAGCTTGTGCCAGTTGCACTATGTGCTGGCATGTTAGGTAGTAACATGCGTGAGACATAAATGACCGCGTGGTCATAGTGTGTGGACATTAGCTAGGGTTAGTAGTGTGTGGACACAACACATGTAGTGTGTTGTAGATTATGGAATATGGTTTTAAGCAATGTGTGAGAAGGGAGATGGCTTCCCTCTATGGTTAGGGTTTGCTTAATATATTAGGGTTTGCTCCTATGTGTGTGTCTCCTTTCCCTCTACCTGTTTTTCATCATGATTCACATACAAAATGGTGTTGTAGTAGAAAGAAAAAATATGCACATTGTAGAGGTTTCTCATGCCTTGATATTTAAAAAGAATATGTCGGATTATTTTTGGGTTGAAGCACTAGTGCAACTGTTGTTCACATTATTTTTGGGCTAAAGTAGCAACTGTTATTTACATTATAAATAGGACCCTGACTAAAGCACAATAATAACTATTTGAGAAGAACATGTCAAATTATTTTTGGACTAAAGAAGCAACATGTTACATTATGAACATGACCTCTACTATAGTTGTTGGCTGGATGCCTGAATAGAAGTTTACACGCATAAAGCTAGAGGCATTCTCACTTGAAAGTATTTGGATATATTGCATATGTGCATGTTTCTGATGAAGTGAGAACCAAGTTAGATCCAAAGGTAGAGAAATATATCTTCATTAGTTATTCTTTGGAGTAGAAAGTTTATGGATGCTATAATCTTACTACTCATGAGGTGCGAGTAACCAGAGATGCTATCTTTGATGAGATGAGTAGCTGGTATGCACCAATGAAGGAAATTGAAGATTTAGAATGTAAATGTAAGAAATAATGGTGATGTCCCACATGTAGAGAAGCAATTACACGCGAAAAGTGGTAGATCAGAGAAGATTGTAGCTATTGGGAATAGTTCGGGGAGAAAGGATTACTATTGCAAGGCCAAGTTTTCCAGTTAATTTTGTGGTTCTCTAATTGGAAGACCCAGAGAACTACTATCCGATTCTCTTCGGGAGTTCACATGTTTGTGATACCTAAGCAAGTGTTAGATGCAGCTAATAGACCTTTGAATGCTCAAGGGATAAATATGGTAGCTGAGATAGATGATGATGATGAAGAAGAGTAGTTCTTGAAGTTAAATCCTTCATTAGTACCTATTTTCATGGTTAATGTTGATCACATTGTGCAAGAGTATTAGGTCAAAGATATTGTGTTGAACACTAAAACATCAAACAAAGATCAAGAGGAGATTATTCAGAAGTTGTCTATTTCAGGTGAAAAATTTCAAAAATTCATTCGACATTTAGGCTATCATTCATGAAGAGAAAGCACAACAAGATGTTGGAACATCTGATTTATTTAAGGCTCTGTTTGGAAAGATGCAGATCACTAGGGTTGATACTGAATCCACTTAAATGCGCTTTTGTAGTAAAGAGAGGTGTTCTTTTAGGACACATTATTTCAGAAGATGGCATAGCCATTGGTCTTATGAAGATTGAAGCAATTCGGTAAGTTCAAGCACCAAAGAATGTGAAAGAATTGGGTAGATTAAATGGCATAATAGGTTTCTCAGATATTTAGCACATATTTGTTTTCCATTGACTAAGTTGACAAAGAAGGATGCTGTTTATACGTGGGATAACGATCAAGGAAAGGCTTTTCAGATTCTGAAGAAAAGTTTAGTTATTGCACTAGTTGTATAACCACCGGATTGGGATTTAGAATTTCACATATTTGTAGATGCTTCTAATGTGGCTATAGGAGCAATTTTGATGCAGGAGAAAGTCAATAGGATAAAGTCAACGGCTAGTTCATACCAATATATTATGCAAGTGGAGTTATGGCTTTAGTTGAAAGGGTAGCTTAAATGGCATAATAGGTTTCTCATATATTTAGTGTTGAGATTCAAGCTCGAAGTCAGCTTGTGCCAGCTGCACTATGTGTTGACATGTTAGGTAGTAACATCTGTGAGACATAAATGATCGTGTCCAGCTGGTCATAGAGTGTGGACATTAGCTACGATTAGCTGTGTGTGGACACAATACAAGTAGTGTGTTGTAGATTATGGATTATGGCTTTATGCATTGTGTGAGAAGGGATATGGCTTCCCTCTATGGTTAGGGTTTGCATAATACATTAGGGTTTGCTCCTGTGTGTGTGTGTCTCCTCTCCCTCTACCTGTTTTTCATCATGGTATCAGAGCTGCATCATGAGGTCATGGTAATGGTCGTGGATGGCAGGATAGGTCACAACAACAACAAAATTTTTAGCCTACATATGGTGCTAGAGGTGGTCGTGGATATACATCTCAGAGAGGCAGAGGTAATCCTCGTAGAAGAGGACGTTGGCAAGGCCAACAAACATCTATGCAAAATGTGGAATGCCATTACTATGGGAAGTTTAGTCATATGGCACGTGATTGTTACCACCGCGCAAACAAAATGATTTGAGAGGGGGTAGAGCACAACATGGTGGACATTATGCAAAACATGGTGAAAATTATGCAAATTTTGCATCAAGGCAGTAATGATGGCGGCGCAAATCACTTGTTTGCCATGAAACATGTCGTGGGATCTATGATGACAAATGGTGATAGTGATGACACTTGGTATATGTACTCTAGAGCATCAAACCATATGACTTATCATGGTGAATGGGTTGATCATATGAAGCCAATGGATGTGAAAGGCTATGTGAAAACAGGTGATGATTCCCAACATGCTATCACTCATGTTGGAAGTGTACCATTGGTGATGCACAATGGTGAAACAAAGTCTATGGTGGCAGATGTCTTGTATGTGCCTTCTATTATAAAAAGTTTGGCCTCAGTTGGTCAAATGGTAGCATTATATGGTTTGAAGGAAGCACCTCGTGCTTGGAGTGATGAGATAAGCCGATATCTTATCTCCCTTGGATTTCAGGTTTCTTCAGCAGATTCTTCACTCTATGTGAAGAAAACAGATCATGGGATTGTCTTACTTGTCATCTATGTGTGGATGACTTGATTGTCACAGGAGATCATGCTACAGATGTTATGCATGTCAAGAAGGCATTGAGTGGACAGTTTGATATGAAAGACTTGGGTGAATTGAGATATTTTCTTGGGATTGAAGTGATCAAAGACCATGCAGGGACATGGTTAGTGCAACGCCAATATGCATTGGATATGTTGGCAAAATATGGGATGACAGGGTGTAAGCCAATGAGTACACCTTTGGAGTAGAATGTGAAGCTGCGGGGGGATGATTTTGGTGAAGAGTTGGATGATCCATCTATGTATAGAAAGATGGTTGGCAGTCTTATTTACATGACTATCAGACGACTGGATCTCAGTTATGCTGTGGGGCTAGTAAGCCAATTTATGAAAAGCCCCAGAAAACCTCATTTGGATGCAGTGAGATGCATTATGCGCTATGTAGAGACCACTGCACATTATGGTCTTCTTTATGAGCATGGTAAAGGCTTGGATGTACACGGCTACACAGACGCAGATTGGGCAGGTAGCTTGTATGACAGGAGGTCTACTAGTGGTTATGCCTTTACATTTGGAAGTGCAGTGGTGAGTTGGAGTAGTAAGAAGCAACCTACTGTTGCTTTATCTAGTATACAGAGGCCGAAGACAGGGATGCAACCTTGCTACATCATGTGAAGGAGTTTGGTTAAAGAGTCTCTTGGCTAATTTGGGTGAGCCTATTGATGGCAAGGTTGTCATTCATTGTGACAACATGAGCAGCATACAGTTGGCCAAGAATCCAGTTTTTCATGCACGGACCAAACATATAGAGGTCCACTATCATTTTGTCAGAGAGAAAGTGTTGGATGGTACAGTGGATTTGCAGTATATGGGAAGACTGAAAGAGCAGGTGGCCGACATCTTTACAAAGCCACTTAGGAGGGAGAAGTTTGAGTACTTCCGTACTATGTTGGGAGTACATGGGATGAGCTTGAGGGGGAGTGTTGAGAGCTTTGATAGCCCAAGCTCATCTACATCTTCATCTATGGCAGTACATCATGAGCTTGAGAGGGACTGTTGAGATTCAAGCTCGATGTCAGCTTGTGCCAGTTGCACTATATGCTGGCATGTTAGGTAGTAACATGTGTGAGACATAAATGATCGCGTCTAGCTGGTCATAGAGTGTGGACATTAGCTAGGGTTAGCTGTGTGTGGACACAACACAAGTAGTGTATTGTAGATTATGGATTATGGCTTTATGCATTGTGTGAGGAGGGATATGGCTTCCCTCTATGGTTAAGGTTTGCATAATACATTAGGGTTTGCTCCTGTGTGTGTGTCTCCTCTCCCTCTACCTGTTTTTCATCATTTAGCACATATATGTGTTCCATTGACGAAGTTGACAAAGAAGGATGTGGTTTATGTGTGGGCTAATGTGATCAGGAAAAGTCTTTTCAGATTCTGAAAAAAAATTTAGTTGTTGCACCAATTGTACAACCACTTGATTGGGGTTTGGGATTGTAAATGCTTTTAATGTGGGTGCAAGAGCAATTCTGATGTAGGAGAAAGTCAAAGGCTAGTTCAGAACAGTATATTATGCAAGTAGAGTTATGACTTTAGTTGAGAGGAATTATTCAGAAATAGAGGAAAGCATTAGGGATGTACCATGACTTCAACTGAGAGGAATCATCTCGGGGGGTTCACCTCAAAAAATTTTAGTGTACCATGTGCGATCAAAAGGAGGGGTATTTTAATTTAAATTTTAAAAAAATTTTAACAGGATTACAATAACAGGAGGGGTATTCCCAAGCAATGGGACTTGCATGTTTCCTTAGCTTTGTGGGCTTACATGACATCTTTCACCTTACCATCTTGTTTTTGGGAAAGAGGCTATGATGTCTATTGAGGTTGAGATTCCCAGTTTACAGTTTCTTCTAGAGCATCAAGAAAGGGGTTTAGATGAGTATAAAGAGAGGTTGCTAGATCTTCAAGAGCTACAGTTAGTAAGAGAGGAAGCCTTGGACCATTATATTTAGTTAAGCAATTAGAGAGATGAGCATTTCAATGAGACTGTTAATGACAAAGGTATCAAAGAAGGAGATCTGGTGCTCAAATACAACAACAACTTTTAGACCAAGTTCCAAATCAAGTGGGAGAGTCCCTTCAAGGTTGTACATATATATGAGAATGGAACTTATTAGTTGACTTGGATGATCAGTTACATTCCAAAAGAGTCAATGGTTACACGATGTTAAAGCCATATTGGTGCATAATTATGACAATTCACAAGGATTCAAACATGTTGGATACAAGTTTGCTTGCTGCTGATATAGATGTTCTAGCTGCTGCAGTAGATTCTTGTTGGGATTTGGATGTACTTCTCTTTGAGGATTGTTTTGGTGAGCCAACAGCATGTGGTTAAGCATAAATGCTCTAACCAAGGGGGGTTTATGCAAACTATGATAAGGTTTTTTATGCCCAAGGAATATGCTCAATAAATGTGTGCACCCCAACCCCGAAAATGAAATAAATTATCGATGCATGATTAGAAACTTTAGAAAATAGATAATTGTTGTGTGGCCACCTGCTAGAACTAGCCATTGTCACCCTAGCCAAAAGAAGAAAGAGTAATTGCATGCACAGAAGAGGAGGAAGATATTGCAAAGAAGCGCATAGTTGCAGGAAGTTGTGGAGAGAAGAAGTGCATTGTGTGGGAGCCTGGTTGAGAAGAGAGTCATTAGAGAGCCAAGAGATGCTTTGGTGAAGCAATTCTGCGGAATTTTGTTGTTGTGATTGTTTTTTTGGGGAAGAAAGCGATGTGGGATTTGTTTGAGTAGATTTGGGTTTGGTTGCTAGAACAGAGGTTGCATAGGTGATAGAGGGTCTTGTAGAAGGTTGGTTCCCTGGGACCTTTGAAGCTATGACTCTGTTGGAACTTGGACCAGATCAAGCCTTGCTCAACAATTCTCTATGGTAATTGTTGTAATTGTTGGTCTTTGTGGAGTTGAAGATACATGGTTTATTTGCTGGGGGAAATCGTGTGAAGGTCCCTTGGTTTTGTGATGCTTCTCTCTTTCTGTTCAATCCCCAAATATCACGGTTGTTGAATATTTACACAAAAGGTCTGATTGTGTTGGATTGATGAATTCCTATGCTTTGGTTTTATCTGTGTTGTTTTGATAGAGTTTGTTGAAAAGAACCAACTGTGAAGAGATGACGTGCGTTGAATAAGAATTGTGTCAGCTAGCTTGTGTTTGAGTCAGTAGGTTCTGACAAAGGCAGCTAGAGTCAGCTATGAAGAGATAACTTGCATTGAATTGGAACTATGTCAGTTAGCTTGTGTTTGAGTTAGTAGGTTTTGATAGAGGTAGCTATGTGTCAGGATAGGTCGGCTATTATTGTGGAAATATAGATGTTGTTTTCTTGAACACTCGTGAGGTATGTGCTGACAACAATCAGAACCAATTAGAAGACAATCTGATAGGGTTGGGCACTACTAGTGATCTAGGTGTTAGCTGGGGACTGTGTAGGGTCAGAAGGGAGTTAGCTAGGATCAGCCGAGGCTCAGAAGGAATTAGTGGTGGATATTAAAGGGTATATCTAGTTTATCTAGGTTGGAGAGAAGAGATCTTGAGTTAGGTCTAACAGTTAGAGAGCTATCAGTAGAGGCAGTTAGTCGGGTTTAGTTGAGGGTTGAAGGTATTATAGAGTCAGTCGATTATCAGTTGTGTTGCATTAGTTTTGTGTGTAGGGAGTTGAGTCCTAGTGGGGTTTGAAGTTTTGGAGGGATTGGAGGTGTAAGCGAGACGGCGGAGAGGACATTGGAGGGTTGAAATCTGACTTAGGATTAAGTCAACTAAAGTAGATAGATGGGTGAGTTCCCAGTTAGCAAATAGTCAGCAGGAGGTCGACATGGGAGTGCTCGCAGGCTCAGTAAAGTCTAGAGCAAGTTCTTGAAGATAGCTGATATACTGGAAGAGATTTGAGGAAGCATGGTAGACAAATTTCTAATTGGGATTAGCAGCAGTTGTCTGACTGAGTTTACAATCAAAATCTGATCAGTTGGTGTCTGGAAGTGTTGGTAGTCAACTAGTGGTCAAACAAGGGTAACTAAAGGTTTGTAAGTTAAGATCCAAGATGTGGGAGGTCAGAGCTGACCTGGGAGGATGGTTGGAAGAATCAGTTGTTGTAAAGTTTGAAGAGTTTGGAGTGTGCTCAAGTATTTGCCTATGTCAGCTAAAGATCAGGAGACATTGGTTGAGTGGACTGGTGCTTTGCTTTGGTGTTTTTGCTGGGTTGTGGTGCTAGGTGGTAGTTCCCTCCTCACGGTGGTGTGTTCGGATGGGCTATAGAGGCAGGTCTCCCTGACACATCAACATCTATGTGTTCAAGTTTGCAGGCTTATGTGTCTAGCTTGTGTATGGTTTGGAGGCTGTGGAGCCAATGGAGTTTATAGTTCCAAGTCTTAGAGTTGTTGTTCAAGAGGCTATTACTAGAGAAGTCTATGATGCATAGAATGAATCAATTGTTGAAGTTGGACAAAGATAGGAGGTGCAAGTGGTTATGGTGGTAGGATAGGTGGCAGTATAGGCACTTTAGGTACTCAATACATTCCCCTCATTTTGTTTTGCACATTCAACACACTTACCCCTGAGCATGCCTTGTAAAGCTAACGGTTTGCCATGTAGAGGAGATAACTGAGGTAAATGAGGTTGTTAGTGACATGGGCACTTACACATGATAGTATCATGGTTCCCAAGAAGTCGCATACAATGCACGCAATACATCATCAGTGTGGCCGAGGCTTACTAATGGCACTCAGTGCTCATGTGATTTTGTCGGCATATCGAACACCATACCAACTCCTTTATGGGGTATAGATGCTGGTTAATGGGCATATCCCTTACCTTGTTTATCTTTATTTTGTCTAGAAGCACAATACTTATCTCATCTAAGGTCACATCCTTTATTCATCTCTCCGAGGTTATCGCGCTTATTATTTGTCTTGACACATGTGGGGGAACTACCAAAGTGACAGATTTGGCATCATTAGGCTAAGGCAATTTGAGCATGTTGTCCTTGAAGTTGATGGGCTAATGAACAACAATCATTAACAAGTGATGTTAGCTTAGCCAATATCAAATAATTGTGTCTCCTTGTGTCTCTTAATCCCTACGAAAGTAAGGTAACAATTGCCCATCTGTTAACCTTTCTTTAGATTTTCACCTCGAATTCAGGTTTTTCAAACATGAGATATAATCTCTCATAGATTCATGCTCTTCTTGTTAATGTTGTATAGTTGAGCTACAGGGTTCCACTTGTCTCTACTTTGTGCACAACTTGGTATGAACACATTCTTAAGCTATGTAAAGTTAATCCTATCATCAGGCTTAAGCAATTGATACCATTGGTATGCTTTCCCTTCTAATATAAGAGAGAACATAAAGATTTTCATTTGGTCACTAATAGCCCACAAGTTTGGTCACTAATAGCCCACAAACATTTTCATTTGGTCACTAATAGCCCACAAGTTTCGCACACATCGATTTAAATATCCCAAGGTATTGTATGGCATTGCCATCACCACTTGAGAATTGTTGCATTAGCCTCACCACATGGTTGGGATTGATTTGTGTTGCCCTTTGTGGTGCTAGTGTGGCACCTAACTCCCTCTACCAAACTCCCTAGAAACCTCCTTACCTAATTCTTTAGCCATTCTTAATAGGACGACAGGTGTTGCGACTCCCATGTGAGGGGTCACTCTGATTGGATCCCTTGCTGGGGTCTCATGCACCACCCTTCCTATGGCTACTCCACCCCTACCTCGACCTCTAGTATCTCCAACATGTCAATTTCCATGTTTCCTTAGAAATCATACCAGATTCTTGTAGAATCATGGGCATGATCAAGCTAGGAATCACGACAAAATTCCCTTACAATTGCTTGAAGCTACCCCTAGTGTTAGGGTGTCCTTAGGAATCTCCCCGAGTACTTAGTTTAATGAAACTCAAAAGTTTCAACAACTGGCTAATTTCACAACCATGATCCTCTGCAAAATCACAGTGATGTTTTTCACCCTAACAAGTCTAGTGAAGGTATATATGAGTCCCATGAGGTCCCTAGTTATTGTTTCAGGTGACGTTCCAATCAAATTACCAAGTTGGAACATCGTTTTTGATGATGTGTCATGCGTGATTGATGACATCAGTAATCATGGGCATGATTTACGAGTCGCAATTCACAGTTGTGAACCATGAACCATGAACCATGAACCATGATCACGATTGGATAAGATCAAATCTGATTGGATAAGATAAGATAATATCAAATCTGATTGGATAAGATAAGATAATATCAAATCTGATCTTATCCTATCTTATCACAATTGGATAAGATAAAATTTGATTGATTAAAATTTATGCACATTTAATGTGTAATCTTGAGGTCAATGGTACAGCTGAAATGTCAAATAATCATGGTTGCACTTGTGATCAGGAATCACGGGTGTGATTTTACAGTCTGCAAAATCATGTCGATGTGAGTCTGCAAGTTTTGAAGAGAAATTGATGGTTGGGGGTGCAAATGTTAATTTTTCTAGTCCAAAGTTTCCAATTTGCTCCTTTGCAACATGAAAGTTAATGACATAATCAGCAAGAGAACCAATGGCTCCTTATTTTTTCCATTTTTTATGATTAAGAAAAATGCAAAAAGGGTGTTCACTACAAAATCATAGCATGAATAATGAGCTCCCACCGTGCAATTACAAATGCAAATAACTTGGTTTTTAGCTTTTATAACTCTTTATCAATGTAAACAATCATACAAAATACAAAAACAACAAAAAAGAACCATTCTTTCCTCTTTTGTTCTCTTTTCTCACAACCTTATCTACTTGTTTTCCACTTCTTAACCATTCACACAGTTTCAAGAAGCCATATCTAGGGAAAAGGGACTTGTAAGAAGATGACGGGAGTACAAAAAGAGTGGGAAGACACGCTTTCTCCCCGGTAGGGATTAATAAGAAAAGGGGCTTGTAAGAAGATGGTAGGAGCACAAAAAGAGCAGGAGATGGTTTCTCCCTAGTAGAGATGCCAAAAATGTTAATGGCTACACTATCCCTCCTTTAATTCTATGGATAATGCTTACCTTAACATATGGGGAACTTGCCGGCTCCAAGCTCCTATCTCTTGAAGACTCCAAGCTGTACTAGTGGTTTTTAGCTCCACTCCTTTGCCTCCTTTCTCCATACAAGGTGTTACATTCCCGTAACGCCGCTACGGGCATTACCACAAGAGGGGACGGCCTCTGGCTCACCACCCAGCCATAGAGGAAGAATGAGGATTGCCCCTCATCCCCCAGGCTATATAGTGTGTGGCCTGCCGTCCACACTAGCCTGGCCGCCCATGACTCCGCATGGGCGTCCTCTCCCACTGAACCCCGGACATGGCCATCCGGTCTGCCGTCGGTCACAGGCATTACAGCCTACGTGACACAAGGACTCTCCATAACTACATGCATTGCCTCGGCACTTTCTATTCTTTTGGATGCTTCCTTCGATATTCCATGTCTCCACTTAGATGGTCTTGTCACTCTAGGCTGAGGTGGATGTTCTTCTGAACATTGAGTTCCTTCATGCCTCCTTCGATATCCCATGTCTCCACTAAATGATCTCCTCACACTAGGGTGAGGTGGATGTTCTTATATATGAACATTGAGATCCTTCTGAAGAGTGAAATCTTTCATTATCAGTGGTGGGTGGTTGACATGTTCCTTGCTCTGTAAGAAACCACATTTGTTGTCCTTGAGGTGGCATGGGTAGGATGAAACCAAATTTTATTAGGTTACTTATCTCCAAAGTTGTGATTTTTGTTCCTACATATCCACACCTTTGGAAATTTAGGCTACTACAAGATATTAGGATCCACATGCCATGTGTGGGTGACATCATCAAGGCATGAACGCATCATTTAATGCTTTGGAGCTCCGAGCCCCATCTCAAAGTAGAAACATGGAACCATTACCCCACTTGAGTAGTTATGAATATATTAATTAAATTTTTTCTTTCCATCTATCCACCCCATACACTTCATTTTTGATTTTATTAGAGTTCTCTGTATTGCCCACAAAGCACAATTTATAGCCATTCAGCACAACAAAGGGGGTGCTAGGAATATTCCCTTGACCCATTGGTGGTGGCATTGGTGTATCTAGGAATTCCCTTACCCATAGTGGTAGAATTAGTATATGTGGGAATTTTCTTACCCTTAGTGGTGGAATTGGTATATGTAGGAATTCCCTTACCCCATTAGTGGTGGCAACAAAGGGGTTGCTAGGAATATTCCCTTACCCCATTGGTGGTGGCATTGCTGTATGTGGGAATTCATATTGATCCTTTGTAAAGCTCATGGCCTCCCTCTTAAGCACCGACTCCTTTGAGCAGCTGCAATAGTCCCGCTACCCATAGCTTTGTGGCCATCCTCTCTCTGCTTATGATTCCTAGTCTCCATCATGTACCCTGCTCTTTGCGAGCTATTGGCTGCATTATTTCTCAAAGGCTTACTTATCTTCCTCAGAGTTCCAAGTTCTTCAAACATTGCTGTGCTTGCTACTATTGTTTCATGCACCATCTGTGTAAGCTGTCGTGGTGGTGTGGGTGTGAGTGGTGCCCTATGGACCAAAGTTTCCAAATTTGGACCATCGCCAACATGTCTTTGAATCATATAAGCATGCTACTTTGAACTTTGCAATAATGCATTTGTCATGTCCCGAGACAGATGTATCATACAACATTATTTTGGTTTTGTACCCCTCCCCAACTAGACAACTACCATGCATGCTTTTTGCAAGGTTTAATCTTGGAGTGTGCGCCTCCTCTAAGGGACTCTTTATAACTTGAGTCAAATAATTACAAGTAAAATCCAAATGTCAATCCATGGGCATAATATTTGTAAAGAAAATTAATGAATTACTTGTTGTAGACTTATATATCTCAATTTCTCACACATAGAGAGAGCATTCATTACGCATATCTTCCATTACAAACTTCCTTGTTGTTGTTGAGATTCAAGCTCGATGTCAGCTTGTGCTGCTGCCAACTGCACTATGTGCTGGCATGTTAGGGTAGGAGCATGTGTGAGACATAAATGACCGCGTCCAACTGGTCATAGTGTGTGGACATTAGCTAGGGTTAGCTGTGTGCGGACACAACACATAGTGTGTGGACACAACACATAGTGTGTGTTGTGTAATATGGATTATGGCTTTATGCATTGTGTGAGAAGGGAGATGGCTTCCCTCTATGGTTAGGGTTTGCAATATACATTAGGGTTTGCTCCTGTGTGTGTGTCTCCTCTCCCTCTACCTGTTTTTCATCATGGTATCAGAGCCTGGTGCTCTGTATTAGGGTTTATGAGTGAGTGAAAGAAGAGGGAGAAGAAATTGTGAAGAAAAGCTGTGAAGCTTGCCATTGATGCTGTGAAGCTTGGAGCACACCGATTTTCATCAAATCTGAGAGCTTGGCCTACCGGGTGGTAAGGACTACTAAACACCCTTGAGCGGATTGCAGGTGATTCAAGCACAAACAAGGCAAATCAGGGTTGCCCAAAGCAAAAGAAAATTCTGGTTTTTTGCAAGCAAAGTAGTGATGTATTGTGAAAATAGATGCAATCTAGCAAAGGAACATGTATGTGACAAAGATTAATGTATTAGCAACTCATGTGCAAGCCCTAAATTGAATTTGGAGCCAAGTTGGTTCATTTATGTGACTGGTTTGAACCCTTCACAAAAACAGAGAAATGATGCTCATTGTGGATGCAATTAAAGCTAGGTTTTTACAAAAATCACTACATTGATGGATTGGGCACATGACTAGGTGTGTTGGGCATCTAAATGTACCATCAATTATCATTATAATCTCCTCAAATCAACCCTACAGCAGGCGGCACAGGTAGATATGCAGAAACAGAGTAGTTTTCTCATATTTTTGATAAGTGGAGGCCAAATTCTACTGGTGTGATTGATTAAACCCAAAACTTGCTTAGCAATTGTGTGATACACATACTTGAGGAGGTTGCTATATGACTGGTTGAAGCAATTATGCATTATGGAACTGGAAATGAGCTGATTAAACAGGTTGTCTACTGTGATTAATGAAATAGAGGGTGATTAATCGGCTAATTTCTCTCATCTTAAACAATTGGTCTAATTCCTTTTACATGGAGTTAGTAGACATCAATGCTAAGCTAATGAATGCTTGGTCTCTCAATTTGGACAAGAATCAAAGGAATTAGAGCCATTTTACTACTGGTCTTTTTTGGTTTTACTGGTTTTTCACAAAACAGAGAAGGGGATCTGACAAATTTGGTATGTACGCACCTTGGTTGGTGTTGATATGCAACATTGAGCTTGTTTAGGTGTCAATGCAAGTTATCCACACTTGATTGAGCCACTACATTGCAATTTGAAGCCTTGGAAAGCATGCCAAAATAGGGTACCTTGGACTACGTATGCCAGTTCATTTTGGATGCAATCAGTTTGATTTTCTACATCAAAAGTGAAGTTTGTTGAGTACTTTGGAGTATCTAGAACACTTATTAGAGTGTGGTTGAGCTGAGGAAGGCTCGTTTATAGATTTGGACGTGTGTGGAAGGTGTTTTTGCATTGAACAAATATGTCAGACAACCCAGTACAAATTGTGGGTGTAAAGTTGGATAGGAAGAACTTCCAAGCATGGAAGTCCAATGATGCACTTCCAGAACCATTACCTGAAACATATGTTGGAGTACTAGCCTATAGGTATGCAAGACCATCCTATGCTCCAGTACATTCTAGAGCTTAATCTATATATGTACCCTTGATGGATCCATAACCAAAAATCGAGCCTATAGTACCTAGAGCACGAGCTTGTGTTCTTGATGAAGTGAGAAAAGTGCTAGATGATGTTTCTATAAGGGTCAAATTTCCTAGAGGAATAAGAGACAAATATTACCATGGCCATCTGAGGATTAGATCCTCACACATATGGGTACTTCCAAAACTAACACTCCATTACATTTCACAGCTGAACCTAGATACGTAGCCTCAGTGGCTTCAGAATCAATAGTCGAGCCAATAGAACCTAGAGCATGATCTCGTGTTCTTGACAAAGTGAGAAGAGTGCTAGATGCCATTCCTATGGTGGTCACATTGCTTAGAGTAATAAGAGACATATATGACCATGGCCATCTAAGGATTAGAGCCTCACACATATCTAATCTAGTGTCCAAGTTTAAAGGATCAAGGGATCCCTACAGCTACTTAGCTGCATTTAGATAAATTCACACAGTTGAGAGGGACCAATCCTATAACTAAGATCGATGCCTTTGGATTGACCCTAGAAGTTAATGCATTGTTGTGGTTTTAAATGTTAGAAGACTCACAAAAAGGGACCATGGAGGATCTCAAGCTAGCATTTACCATGGGCTTCTCAATGGTTGGTGTTACACAATTATATCAATTGTGTAACTAATAGAGGATCTCAAGCTAGCATTTACCATAGGCTTCTCAAAGAAGCACAGCTCAGTTACACAATTGTATTAATTCAAGTAGTTATAGCATGAGTCTATGAGAGATTGTATCAATTGCCTTAAGGACTTAAATAGCAAATGTCCTAATGCCAAAAAAACTTAGCCAAACCATGCTCAAAATTTTGTGAACAGATGCCCTGACAAAAAACCGAGCCAAACCAAGTTGATCTTAGTTTTCTTAGACGGATTGAGAAGCAAACAACTTCATGGTACATTATATGCAAGAAGGTATAGAATGCTAGTAGAGTGTTACCTAGACACAATAGATTTTGATTATTACTTAACATGCAAGCACAAAAGACATTGCTAAGGTAGAATCAAAGGGCTAGAGAAAGAAAGTGTATAAATCCTCTGTTAAAGAGATTAGCCATCCACATTTAGATCTAAGATGGGAAATGAATTGGTGTGCTATTTGCCACACGGTCATGAGTGCCCTATCTTGAGAGCAAGAGGGAACTAGTGAGTGTGCAGGTATTGTAGAAGATATTATTATGGCTCACCCTAACCCTCCTTGAAACACATCCTACAAGAGATTACCTGGTGAACCACAACTTTCGTGAGAGGATTTTCAAATGGCCAAGCTTGTAACCCTTGAGGTCTCCAAGCTCTACATCTCCTTGAAAAACAATTCCACCACACCTCTCGCGAGCGTTGTCACACCGCCACGTTGCACTATGGGTACTCATTCCTCCTCTCACCTCACTTCACTCACACACACTCACTAGCATGCATTAGGGAGAGAGATTAGTAAGAGGATTAGCAAGAGCAAGACTCAATTGCACAATGGGAGAGTATGTTGTTATGAGAGATATTCACTTATATACATGGCCATAAGTGTTCACACTTAAACTGTGGTTGGTCGGGCACTTTAGGCTCATAAGAGGCCTAATGCTATTATAATGACTACTCTCATAATATCCCCATGAAGTACATCACTTAGGACTTCATCCTAACTTGCTATACGACACGCTTTTGAAGTAGGAATCGTTGTCCCAAACCCAAGTGTTAATTGTCATGATGTTATGACTAGCTCAAGGGCTAATCAACGCGCGTTTGCACTTAATATCATTGCTTGTAGGGAAATCTTACCATATCATGATAGAATCTTCTAGGGGAACCATGGATGTTTCAATTTTTGTTTCAGCTTCAGATCCTCTTAGCTTTTTCAAGAGTACCCAACGTGTACACTAGCACACTTGGTCCTTTGACAATTCTAAATGAGGTCTGTTTGGAAACTTGGGAACCCTCATAGTCTCGTTCTATGGAGCTCTTTATGTCTTGGTATAACTCATGTTGAGCTCTTAAAAGTGCAAGCGCTGATGTTATGTTGGCTTCATCATGAGAGAAGAGCATTCCTCCAAATGAGATTTTAAGAGACTGCTTTAATTTTGTAAGGGAATTATCGAATTCCTCACGTGCTTTCTCAACCGCATAATTCATGCAATCTGTCTCAAATTACTCTTCTCTAGAGAGTATGTCTTCCTCTTGAAAGGGGAAGCGATACTCCTCCGGGCTTTGTATTTTGGTTGTTTTTTTAAGTTTAGTATTATTAGGCTCAATCACAACCGGTGATCCTATAAGACACTCAACTAAGCTAAGAATTCTCTCCTGAGCTTGCTTTTTGCATTCTGCATATGTCATATGATCATGATTTTCCATTTGGGGTGGTTGGGTGGGTTCCAGTTTCTTGATTTGGTCGGTGAAGTGCACTGAGTGACGAATCAAAACTTGTTTCATCCTCACTAAGTGACGTACTAGAACTTGTTTCATTATCTGACTTTATTTGGATTGTCAATTTTTCATTATGTTTGCCCATGTGACGAGATCGAATTTTCTTTTGGGCTTTTATACCATGTGTCACACATATGGGTTTTGAGGTTTGTGTGGTGGTATTTGAGGTGGATGCTTCTGCATCATGTATAGCTTTTGGCTCTTTTGGGTTTATGTTCCCTTTTGGGTTTATGACCTCCAAAGGCTTCTTTTCCTTGTCCTTTAATTCAACCATGTTTTTTATAGTTTGTTGTCCCTTGTTTTTCTTGTGTTTAGAAGGTTTTTCTTTTTCTTTTGGATTCTGATTTAAAGCATGTTCTTCTACCCATGTTAAGGTATTGTCTTTTGCATTCTTTTTTACCATTTCTTGTGCCTTGGCTTGTAAGCATGTAAGCACATTCAAGGATACCGTGGACAATTACCCGTTTTGTACACTTAAGATGTTAAGAGTTTTATTTTGTGAGACAAGTTGCATTGAAGCAACGTGTCTTGGGCAATATTGGAACATGTGATCAATGCCACATCATTCACACATGGGTCGCAAAGTGTCAATGACTATGGGCATGGAAGTATTCCAAACTGTGTAGTCTACCACCTTGTGAGGTCCACGACAATAGAAACACTGAAGGGTGAAAGCATGGTACGATGTACCCATTTAGTAGTGTTTTTGGCAAAAACATTGACGGGTACTAAGCATACTTTTAGTACTAAATAAAGATCCATGGCAAGAAAATTTAGAACTCTAAAAATAGAGATCCTCCCGCAATTCAAGAAATTATGGACATGCATGGTAGTTGGCTTCGACTTCATTGAGTGCTCGATCTTCCTCGATTTGCATGATTCTCGTCTCTCAAAAGCTCTCCTACTCTGCCGCTACCATGCTTCTGTCCCTCCCTCCCTCTCCCTCTCCCTCTCCCCCTACCCCTCTTGTTCTCTCTCTAGATATCTCATTTGTATGGAACATTCAACTAAGCCATGCGTGTCCGCAGAGCAGGATCATCAGGTGGATATTCAAAGTGCTCTGATAAGAACAAGGGTGGTCTTGCATTGTCTACAGTGTGTTACTTCCTCAATGTTACTAGCAATTTTGACAGAGAAGGACGATCGAAAATTCTTGGTAGGATTTTACGACATCCAGAACTACAAGAAATTTTGAAGAAGATAGTGTTTCCTAACCAGACGATTTCGGAGGCATCACTGAGCATGGTCAAAGGCATGGAAAGTGTAGATAAGCTAGCTGCAAAGAGAGCAACACTTCACATGGTTGCTAACAATGTGGCAAAAAAACAATACAGTGATAGGAGAGTTGCTAAAGCCCTTGGTATCCAACTAAGAAATTTGAAGAAATATCATGCTGATGTACAAGCTAAACAGTTCAAATGGGTGGGACAAGGTCGCAGGAATGATTGTCTAAGTGAAGAGGTTGTTCACTCTATCATTCAATTTTGGACAAGCAACACAAGGGTGTCTCCAAACAAGAAGGATGTCTGTAGGCAACAAATTAGTCAAAAAAACTACAGAGTTCATCCAAGCAACTACTTGGAGCTTACTGAGGTATATCTACATCATTATTTTTTTCTTAGGAAAGGAAATTTGGCTCCTTAAATTGCTATCCAAGTGTAGACGAAATCTTGCATTAGAAGAGATACATCAATAAAAAATCCCTTCAGCACCTAAACTAATCACTGGCCAAGTTTTGCTTTCTGCTTCTGCCAAAGGGAGTCAAGGGCACTGCCCAGGAGCATGAGGAGGCCACTGCCCAAGATATCTACATCATTATTATCTTGAACATGATATTACCTCTTTGATCTTCTTCTCCAAATTATTCAGATTATTAGTACAATTAGTACTAATAGTACTTTATTAGTACTAGCAGTGTCAACACTAAAACCACTGAAACTACTATTGGTAATATCAAAGTTCATACTTACTAACTCTTGATTTTGTAAATTTTTTGTTTTGGTTATGCAGGTAGAATTCTTCATGAACTTCAAAGAACAACATCCCTGCATTAACATCGGCTTTCGTGCTTTTTAGAGCCTCAAGCCTTATTTTGTTGGAAAACTTAAGGAGAGAAACACGTGCTATTGTGTTTACCATACAAGAATTGATTTAAATGCGGCTTGCTGTGAATTCCATGAGGACTAATACAAAATCATTACATGGAGATGCATGTGATTGCTTGTGTATGGTTTACAGGCTGAATGAGGAGGAAAAGTGCAATGCCTATCCAGCCACCTATTCTTCAGTGTCAGAATTGTGGAGGTCAATAGTATGCCCAAAGGAAGAGTCAGTTGAGTGGCACAAGCTTGCATGCTTATTGCAAACGTATAAGAATTGTCTGAAACCTTTTTTTGTCCTCGTGAGCTTGATGTAGCAAATCAAGAACTGCTAAAGTGGAAGACTTATGAGTACGTCACAGAGGACATAGGAAAAGGTCAAATAAGGAAATGCATAAAACAAGTCTACAAGGAGACACCTGCAAAAGACATTATCCCACTGTTTTTGTAGCATTTGAATGTGTTCATCTCCCATAACTTTCGAAGTTACTAGCAAAATTCTCAATTCAAAGAATGCTTGAAGAATTTGCCAGATGATGTGGTGATGTCTGTTGTTGACTTTGCCAAGAATTATACCTTCTTCAAGGTGCAGAATGAAATCCAGTCCATGCATTGGTATAGTGACCAGTGTACAATATTGGTACAAATTTACTATTGGAAGGAGGATGGAAATTTAAAGAAGCAATCCGTCTTTTATATTTCAGATGATAAACAGCATGACACATTGTTCGTTCAACATTGTTTTAAGCTTCATTTTATCAACGTCTTGTGTCTCAAGGAGTGAAGTTTACAAGGCACTAGGTTTGGTCGGATGGAGCAGCATCTCAATTTAAGGCAGCACGACCATTTTACTTCATTGCAAGGTGTGTGTTGGTCTGTGTTGCTACTATGTTAGTACTCTATGTTAGTCTATGGTAGTAAGCTCTTTTTGGTGGATGACTTTCCTTTTGCATTCATCTTCATTGTATGAGTCTCCTGCATCCTCCGTGGATTCCAAGTGTAGGCTTCTTTGACCTCCTTTCTCCTCCTCCCCACCATCTAGGTGGCTAGAATTAAAGGCAAGTGGCACCATATGAATTGGCTTGCTAAATGAGCCTTGTGCGCAGACCCATGCACACCTATACTAGCATCTCCCTCATGCTGCTTTGTGGGAATGCTTTCGGGCGTTTTATATTCAGCACGTTCAGAAGTGCATGTTGCACGTGCAAGCAGTACAAACAATGTGTTAGTAATAAAATAGCTCTTCAAGACAAGCTAAAAAACATAGTGCTAACATAGTACTAATATAGTACTAAATAACAACCACATATAGTACTAATATAAGATAGTACTAAGTAAGCACTATGATAGTACTGAATAGTACTAACATAGTACTAATTAGTACTAATAACAACTACCAATTAACATTGTGTACAACCCTTTACCAGATAACAACTAGTACTAACATAGTACTAATATAGTACTAACATAGTACTAATAACAACTACCATAGTACTAATAACAACTACCAATTAACATTGTGTACAACCCTTTACCAGATACTACACAAAATAGTACTAAATATTACTAACATATTGGTAGCATTAGTACTAATAACAACTACCAATTAACATTGTGTACAACCCTTTACCAGATACTACACAAAATAGTACTAAATATTACTAACATAGTGGTAGCATAGTACTAAAGAGTAAAAATTTGTATAGTACTAACCTCTATTACTGTGCTAATTCAAAAGCAAATACTACTAGTATACTAGTACTAAAGAGTCCTAAGACAGTGGTAGTATAGTACTAAAGTATTGACATGTATAGTACTATTATAGTACTATAGAACAATGACATATAGCACAATTGGAAACAAGGTCCAACCTAGTACTAAAAGTACTAAAACAGAGTGGCTAATAGTATTTCAAGAGTAGTTGAATGCAAAGTGTATGAAACTCTACTAAAAGAGTTACAATATTAAGTACTAAATTAGTATTTTAAATGCAAAGAGTACTAAAAGTGTATGCAAAGAGCACTAAATGCAAAGAGTACTAAAAGTATATGAAACTCTACTAAAAGAGTTACAATATTAGTAAATTAGTATTTAAAAATAGTACTAAAGAGTACTAAAACTATAATGAAATACTAGTATATTAAATTGGACCTCTGAGATTTAACATAGTACTAAAATATATCTAAAATGGTACCTAAGGAGTACTAAATAGTTCTAGAAAGCAGTTCGTAGTACTAATAGGAACAACAAAGTACTAAATAGTAAGCAATACTAATAACTTATGAAATTGTACCAAAAGAGTTACTAAATAGTACTACACAGTACTAAATTATACTGAGATAGTAGTATACTAAATTGAACCTCTGAGTTTTAAGAAAACACATACCTGTAGGGGTCTAAAACCCATTGCAGCCATCCAGTCACACTGGACATGCTTTCGATGCATGACTAAGCCACGCACTATGTGGAGTTGGAGAAGTGATGTGATGCACACAACATATGGTATGTGTGCATGCAAGGGGTAAACACAACGTCCAATGCCTCCAAGTTGAGGCCCAGGCCACAAAACATGCACTTGCATAGACAATGTACAAGAAGATAAATATAAGCTTCTTGGTACATAAGCACAAACAACATAAAACCTTAAACCTAATGCATATTACCATGAAATGTTAACAAGCAGGCTGGCAGTGGTGGCTGAAGGATGCAAAATTGGAGCAGGATGAATTGCACTAAACCCCTGAGCATAAAGAGCATCAGTCAGGCACATTATGTTCTGCATAAATCGATCGCTCCCTTTCATCCGCTCTTCAATACCAATACGAGTGTGCTTTGTATATTGTAGCTCACTTCTAGCAGTATCTAGCTCTCCTTGCATCTTCTTTGCCTCTTTTTGCAACTCGATTTTGAGCACCTTGCTCTGCGAATTTTGGATTTTGCTTAAAATCCAATCTGAAGTGGCTGTAAACGGAGTCGCACTTCTTCTCTGCTTCACTCTCCAAGATGGAGGCTTCGTGAAATTTGGCTTGCAATGACTAGTTTCTGAGTTCTATACGAGACTTGCATATGAACAATGCACTCAAGTGCCCATGAGTCAATAGGTCTATTCCTAACCACCACCCGACTCGCTCTCAACCTTGCATGGTGTTTCTTGTTTGACCTTAACAAATTTCAAAGGTCTTGGTCCTCTAATTTGATGCATGTGCTGCTAGAAGTACCTCCCCTTTGAAAATCACACCTGTGCTGAGCAAAATCATCCCAATTAGCCTTAATGCCTCCTTGCTGTGAGGAGGCAAAGGCATAGGCAAGGACAGTGCCAACTTCATTTTTGATGATGCTGTCAGTTTGGTAAATCCTCCTGTATAGCTTGTAAAACTCATCCTGTGAATCCTTTTTGAGGCCACTAATGTGGAAGCCTCTACGTGTGCCAGAATGCGAGGAGCCCCATGTAGTTGACAACCACTTGTTCAACTTTGTGTAAGTTTTTGGCCTGGCTTCTTGTAGGAAGAAGTTCCATCCGAGCTTCACTCCTCTAGGAATCTCGAGTGAACTCATATGCACCTTAGGCTCCTTGCTCTTTGGCTTTGTCTGAGTTCCCTTTTCTGGTCTACTCTTCACCTTAGTCTCTTTGTTCTTTAAGGGAGACTTCTTCACAGAGGATTTCTTCAAAGTCTCCACAGGCGATTTCTTCATAGGGCTTCTTTTGGCAGGGGAGTTCTTCACCGCCTTCTTCATCATTGATTGATGATGAGGACAAGAAGAAAATGACACATAGAGAGAGAGAGAGAGAGAGAGAGAGAGAGAGAGAGAGAGAGAGAGAGAGCTCTCAGAGATGCAACAGGAGGGCTCTGAGAGAGACAATGGAAGCTTCAGGACAACATGTACGACAGCGGGAATCCAAAATCAAAAATGTGTGTGTGTGTGTGTGTGTGTGTGTGTGTGTGTGTGTGTGTGTGTGTGTGTGAGAGAGAGAGAGAGAGAGAGAGAGAGAGAGAGAGAGAGAGAGTATCTTATGTGCATGATGCATGGATTTCATACCAAATCTTAAAAATGCACTAAACGTCTCTAATATTTTTCTTATGAAAAAGGCACTATATTACATATGCATACTACTAAAGCATTTTCCAATAGTATATACACCGTACCATGCTGTCACCCAGAAGTGTTCGATTAACTGTTTCTTGAGCAGTTTTTGCCCTTTGGACTGTTTCTGTGTGGTGCATGGGAGATGAAGGTTTTAAGTCAATTGTGGATGAAGTGGGACACTTTTTAGTATCATGGTCAAAGGTTTTACAATATTTGCAGTATAGAAAAACACGTGCCTTGTATGCACAATGGGGATTGGGATGGTTGTAGTGATTACACTCAACACAAGCCATTTTGTTCCTCACTTGTAGAGGCATTAAGGATGTTTGGTTTTGAAGGAGCTCATCTTATCTTAGAGATGTCGATTGAAAGCTTTTAAGCAAAGCTGTATAGAATTCAAGGAATGACAATTCCGAGACCGATCATTCTTTAGCCATTGCTTCACTTGGTTTCAATGAGGAACAACTCGTAACATCCAACATTTTGTCATCTAAACGTACTGCTTCTTTATAACATTGATCGAATGTTTTCGGATTAGATACAATGATCAACTTGTGTAAGCTGTTATTCTTCAAGCCCATCATGAAACATCTCTTCAATTGAAAATCGTTTAATTTTTCCCATGGCTCACATCGTGAGTCCAAGAGTTTTATCTATAGGATAAAGTCTCTAATGGATTCATTTGGTTTACGTTCAATTGAATAGAGTTTTTTTGCTGCACTCCACCGATCACCTTATCCGAAAAGCCGTGGGATAAAGGCTGTTTCAAGGTTCTGAAGTTAGTATTAATTGACGGCATCAATGTGATGAACCATCGACTAGCCTTTCCCTCTAAGCATAGGTTCAAAGCATGTACCTTGGTGGGACAATTGGGATTTCCAAAGGCTTCACATCTCTGTTCAATCGTTTGAATGAAATGAACAAGGTCTGTTATTCCGTCGTCGTAGTTTTCCATAATTTTGGAAATCTGTACGACTGTATTTCTGTATGAGTCACTGAGGACGTATGTGAGTGCTCTTGTTGGAAGAGACTCATTGAGTCCTTGGTCTACCCCCCTTCCTAGACTAGTCAGTATGTCCAAGGTGTGGGCATCCAGGAAATGGTTGGTACCTATAAGATTTGTGGAGATGTTAGGTGTAAGGGACCAAAGCCCGGTGGGATCGAAGTGACAGGGGGTATAAAACCTGATGACATGCCGGTTATAGGCATGGCCAATGGTATTGGGAGGTGCATTTGGGGCATAGATCTCAATGGCTCGCAGATGTCAGCCATTGGGTTTAGTCCTTGTGTGATCCTTGGCAATCTCTCTATCATTGCCATGTTTGATTACCTAAATGCTCCTTAATGAGCAAGCACATGTTTTTTTTTTTTTGCTTTTTATACTCACAGCCCGTTACAGTCGCAAGAGGCCTGGCGTACTCTTCGTTGGGTCACACGAGTGTCTATTTACCCCTAGTTAACTTAGGCGCTATACGCGCGTGACTTTTGAGATATTTTTCTGGTGCATGTTAGTAACTTCCCAGATGGAAGAGGAGGTCCTACAACCTATTTTCCATCACTGTCTCAAGAGACGAAAAAAGTTTCTGGAAAATTTTTCCTGTTTCGCAGCACGTTTTTTAGGGTGTTTTAAAAGGAA